>NW_027266265.1:24602500-25202500 GCF_022045235.1 Haliotis cracherodii
AATGGCCGCGGCGGGACTGTTATGCGCCCGATACCCTGCCTTTTCCTCTACCCCGAGAGGTTGAGGTGGTGCCGTGCCACTGGGGCTGGAGGGTGTTGCGTCGCAGCTGGTATGAGCCAGGCTGGGACGCCTCAACGAAGGCTGGCTGTGACACCCTAGCCAGGGTTTTGAGAGCTGTCTCGTCTCGGGCGAAGGGATTGAGTCATTGTGTAGTGTTCTGTCAATAACCAAGAGACAACCTGCCAACTTCCCACTTCGTTTATTCATCAGACAACAAGTGACAATTGGTAGCCATATGTCGAGGACGCCATTTTTAACAGCACAGCACACACTACAACAAGCGTTATCAGTCCCATTAACACAGAGCGAATGCTCGTCACCAACTTACAGATTGGTCTTCTTGGTACCACACATGTAGAATCCCATCCTCGTCGCCAAAATTGTAGTGTTCTGTCAATAACCAAGAGACAACTTCCCACTTCGTTTATTCATCAGACAACAAGTGACAATCGGCAGCCAAGCCCGAGCACGGATTGCACGTGCGTTACGTAACAACGTTTTCCGAACCAAGGATAACATTACATGAACGACTTCTGTTTACCATCAGAATTTATCAAACCAAACCTAATATTTTACACTTTTCCCCCTTAAAATTAAACAAAAAAACATATCCTGAAATAATAGTACGATCTTACTGCCATTTTATAAGCAAAGTATCCAAATCAATGTTTATCGTTGAAACACAAATGTCACACTGACCTAAAATGTGGTCAGTAGGTCAATACCTCAATACCTCCACGTAACGAGGTCACTATGACAGGAATGTTACAAGGTCTGTGACCCAGGTATTTAAGATCCCAGCAGTGTTAAGGTAACACTAACAGTTCAATAAGACAGTCTTTCTGGTTTCTTTCTGTCCCTGACAGAATATCTTCGAGTCGATGTTTCTGTCGCAGGTACAATTTCAGTCTCTGGGGGCCTTGTCCCAGGTGGAACACTCTCCACCCCGATTTTCCCAGGAAATGACCCCTTGGTACTTTCAACTGGAATCTTCTCTACCCCAGACATTGGCGCACTTTCAGACCTATCAGGGATTGTTATATCCTCAGTAGTGGATGTTACTGATAGATCAGCAAACCTGGCATAGTTATCAGCCGATCAACATGGCGCTTCCACTCAAGTTCTCTACCTGAACCTTGTAAGTCACAGGACCTAATGCTTTTAGTACAACCCCCTGGAGCCATTGTTCGGTACGACCCCTGTAGTCCCTCACCAGGACTGGGTCGCCAACTTCGAAATGCCTCATAGCATCCACTTTCGGAGACACTTTTCTTTGAACTGAAGAAGCAAGATCTGGTCTCAGTAAGTCGAGTCGAGTACGAATACGTCTCCCCATGAACAGTTCTGCAGGGGTCGTTTTCGTTGTACTGTGAGGTGTGGTTCGGTATGACAGCAGAAATCTGCACAGTCGCTGTTGAAGTAGACGTAGATGCCTTCATGCATTTCATAGTAGTCTTAAACGTTCTGACGAATCGTTCTGCCTCACCATTAGAGCTTGGGTGGTACGTCGAGGACAGAATATGTTTAACTCCATCTTTCTTCAGAATTGACTTGAACTCGTGTGAGGTAAACTGTGGTCCATTGTCAGAGATTAGCTGATCGGGAAGGCCATAAGGAGAAAAGAGCTTTCTCAAAACATTTATGGTACTTATTGTTGTTGTTGATTTCATCTGAACTACTTCAGGCCATTTGGACATAGCATCCACCACATTTCGAAAGTTCTCACCCATAAAGTGGCCAGCAAAGTCAACGTGAATCCGTTGATACGGAAGGGAAGGCCAGATCCAGGGATTCTGTCTGGTTGTAGGTGGGACCGGTTGTACACTTTGACAAGATGCACAGTTTCTAGCTAGCTGCTCTATGTCTGTATCCAAATTAGGCCACCACACATGAATCCTTGCTCGAGATTTCATGCGAACAATCCCCGGATGAGTCATGAAGATTATCCAAAATCTCAACTCGGTACTGAGTGGGTACTACTACTCTCACTCCCCAAAGTAAGCAGCCCTCTTCACATGTCAACTCATCCTTCCTTCTATAATACGGAAGGAATTCAGGAGAAATATCACCTACTGAAGGCCAACCACAAACAGTGAAATTTCTTTGTTTCGTACAATTGCAGCTGATATGACTCTGGATGTAACAGGCAGTTTATCTAGCTGAGCAATATGCACTGAAGTAGATTCTCGTGTCCAAAATGTTTGTGAAGTGGATTTCTGACCATCTGTATCTGCTAATGGTAATCTGGAAAGGCAATCTGCATTAGCAGTTTGTTTCGTGGATTTATACTTGATCTCGTAAGTGTAAGCTGATTGCTGGATGGCCCACCTCTGCAGTCTTGATGCAGCAAGTACAGGAATTCCTGTTTCAGGCCCAATAATACTTGTTAGTGGCTTGTGGTCCGTATACACGGTGAAATGTCTCCCATACAAGTACTTATGGAATTTCTGGATTCCAAAAATGATAGCCAAAGCCTCTTTCTCAATCTGAGAGTAGTTTTTCTACTAAACGCTATAGGTCATTCCCCAGAATTTGTATCATGAAAAATGACTGCACCTAAACCATGCTGAGATGCATCTGCCGCCAAGATCAGAGGCTGTTTTGGGTCATAATGCACTAGTATATCAGATGTAGTCAAATGCTTACATAGTTTCTGAAAGGCTTTCTCACATGAGCTGTCCCAATGAAACTTTGTTCCTTTCTGCAGAAGTTTATTTAATGGTACACACACTGTAGACATATCTGGTATAAACTTCCGGTTATAGTTCACACACCCCAAAAAGGATTGTAGTTCTGTCAGATTTGTTGGTCGCGGTGCATTCCGGATTGCTTCAATCTTGGATTCCGTCGGATGAATACCTTGACTGTCCACCCTGAAACCAAGATACTCCATAGATGGTTGAAGGAAAGTACACTTCGACTTGTTTAGTTTGATGCCATAAGAATCCAAACGTTCAAACACATTATCAATGTGCTTCAGGTGTTTACTGTCATCTTTACCAGTGACATACAGGTCATCTATGAAATCGCCAGTTGCTGGAAGACCCTGTAATACCTGATCCATGACATTTTGGAATAAAGCAGGGGCTGAAGCAACCCCAAAGGGTAATTGTATAAAACGATAAAGGCCCTTATGGGTGTTCACAGTCACATATTTCTTAGATTCCTCATCAAGTAACACTTGTTGATAGGCTTGTGATAGGTCTAATTTGGTGAATTTCGTCCCACCATTCAGTTGGTTGAGCAAATCTTCTGGCACAGGCAAAGGATACTGAGACACCTCCAAGTCTCTGTTCACTGTCAGCTTATAATCCCCACATAACCTCACAGCGCCTTAAGGTTTGAGTATTGGTACAATGGGAGCAGCCCATTCAGAATATTCCACTTTCTCAATGACCCCAATCTTCTCTAGTCTATCCAATTCCTCAGCTACCTTATCCTGCAGTGCATATGGAACAGTTCTTGGTTTATAGAACTTTGGTTTTGCTCTGGGTTTTACAGACAGATGAAGCTTAACACCCTTCACAGTTCCCAAACTGCCATCAAATAAGCCTGAATACTTTGATAACAACTGTTCCAAGTCCTTCTGGGAATTGTCAACTCGCACAGTATTGACTCTGCCAATGGAATACCAGTCAAGCTGTATCTGAGATAGCAAGTTTCTGCCTAGGAGCGCCGGTCCACTTCCTGTCACCACATATACAGGTAATGTGATAGACTGTTCATTATAGTCAACATCCACCTGTATTTTTCCCCCAAACAGGTAACTTTTCTGCAGTATAAGTCTCCAAGTAAGGCAGGTGGGTGGTTTTCAGCGGAATATGCCTAAAATCTCTTTGCACTGCTCCTCGGAAATCAAAGTTACTCCAGCTCCAGTATCCAACTCCAATGAAATGTTTGACCCTTCAACACATATAGGAATGTAGATGGGCTTATCACCTGCAATAGATTTTACAGTGAATAAAGTATTACCGGTACTCAATGTGTCCTATAAGAGTCTGTATCCTCATCACTGCCATCAGGTAGCTCATGTTCCACTATTGTATCCATATACCTGACTTATGATGATTTTTTCTTAAGTTTTTCAGCTTGCTTAATTGAATACTTCCAGTTCTTGTCAGACTTCACTAGTACATTCACTTTATGACTAAACTCATTGGTCTCCTTATTCGCAACTTCCATACTCAAAGATATTTCCATTGATTTCTTTAAGTTCAAATCCTTCTCAGCAAGCAATTTACGCTGCATAGCTGCTGAAGCAAGTCCACACACAAACATGTCTCTCATTGCATCATCAAGAAATCCACCAAAATCGCAATGTTCACTCAGTTTGCGTAGTTCAGCCATGAATACACTCACTGATTCACATTCACTCACTGAGTGTTGTTTTCGCTGATAAAACTTGAATCTTTCAGCGATAACTAATGGTTTGGGATTCACATGGCTTTTAACAACATCAACCAATTCTGCATATGACTTGTCAGCGGGTTTTGTCGGTGAGACTAAAGTCCTCATGAGAGAGTAGGTTTCCTTACCTACTACGGTAAGCAATATCGCTTTCCTCTTCCCAGCATCTTCAACATCGTTAGCGAAATACTGATAAAGTCTTTCAATGTACTCAATCCAGTCTGCATTTACAGACACTGAAAATTCCTCCGTTCGACCATATGTCGAGGACGCCATTTTTAACAGCACAGCGCACACTACAACAAGCGTTATCAGTCCCATTAACACAGAGCGAATGTTCGTCACCAACTTACAGATTGGTCTTCTTGGTACCACACATGTAGAATCCCATCCTCGTCGCCAAAATTGTAGTGTTCTGTCAATAACCAAGAGACAACCTGCCAACTTCCCACTTCGTTTATTCATCGGACAACAAGTGACAATCGGCAGCCAAGCCCGAGCACGGATTGCACGTGCGTTACGTAACGTTTTCCGAACCACTGATAACATTACATGAACGACTTCTGTTTACCATCAGAGTTTATCAAACAAAACCTAACATTTTACACATTGATGTACAGCGACAGGCGTCTGGTTGAGTGGTTGCAGTGTTACACATAAGCGTTCATGCAAGACAGTCTGTACAAATACACTGCATGAATCCCATAAGGTCGGTTGACCTGATTACAGTCAACGATGTTTACAGTCGTAGGTCTTGACACGTGACATGTATGTCGTCCTGCGCAGTAAACTGTAACCCAGTATGATGAGTGGACTAGTTCAAGCT
This sequence comes from Haliotis cracherodii, assembly GCF_022045235.1. Taxonomy (NCBI): domain Eukaryota; kingdom Metazoa; phylum Mollusca; class Gastropoda; order Lepetellida; family Haliotidae; genus Haliotis; species Haliotis cracherodii. Next base: position 24,607,794 of record NW_027266265.1, read on the forward strand.
CCACACAAGGCCAATCCCCTGTGAACCCTGTGGTTGATAGACCAGTGGTATGTCCGAGTTCTGAGCAGGAACTGTGCCGTTGCCAGTGTAAGGGCAAGTTGATCCCCATGATAAGAGTGACGACTGGTCCGGTGTTGAGAACGATGACCCAGTCGGGTACGCGGAAGCATATGACGATTCTGTTGATTAACGAATCGGTCATGGGGTTGTGATCGTCAACTGTGGTGCAGATAATATCTACCAGACGCCGTGGGTAGGGACATCTTTGAGAGTCCAGTTCGCTTTCTCCGAAGAAACGTTCAACCAACGTTGATAGACAAGGAGAATTGTCGGGAGATTTCCACAGAACCGTCACCACGAGGTTAGGTGCTTCCAGAACCTTTGGGAGTGTTGGAGTGCCGTTGTAGGGACGCCCATCAAGTGTCCGTGTTGGAGCGCCGCTGTATGGACGCCAATCAAGTGTCCAGCGACCGCTCTGGTCTCGGTAGGTAGTAGGCCCTGGGGAGCTGACGATCTCATAGGCCTGTAGAATGACAGCAGGTAGCCACAAGGACATCGTGGAATGGCTAATCATCTGTCTACGCGGTTGTCCGGGGCGTGCGTCTGTAGAGGCAAACTTGGGAGAGGCGCAAGGATAGGCGCAACACGAGACGCCAGGATAGACGCCTTTATGGACGCTGTAGATGGTGCTTTTGTAAAGGCGTCTGTATAGGCGCCCCACGAGGCGCTGGCGTCTGTATCAGAGCTGTTTAAGGATAGGTGCTATCTGTATAGGCGCTAGTAGAGGCGTCTGTAAAGGCGCTGCCGTCGATGGCTGTCTGGCCTGTAAGTACTGAATGTACTGGAGGAGGGAGGCGTCTATCATGGGCGTCAGTGCCTTAGGCGTCCGACGAGGCACTGGAGTCTGTATAGGCTTCCGACGAGGCGCTGGCGTCTGTATCAGAGCTGTTTAAGGATAGGTGCTATCTGTATAGGCGCTAGTAGAGGCGCCTGCAGGGGCGCTATGGGAGGCGCTTGTAGAGGCGCTGGCGTTGACCGCTGTCTGGCCTGTAAGTACTGAATGTACTGGAGGAGGGAGGCGTCTATAATGGGCGTCAGTGCCGTAGGCGGGGGCGCCTGTGGGAGACCGAGCATCTGTCCGGAGGATAGTATAGGTGCCATCTGGTACGTGAACGCCACGCCGGGCGTTACGGTGGTCACCGCCATGAAGACAGACGCTGTCGTGGTTGTCAAAGTGCTCTGGGTAGAGGCTACAACCATGGGGTCCCACATCAAGGTAGCAGTTGAGGTTGGGGGGTGGTCATCCAAGATAGCCGATCTAGAAGGCGAGACCTCGAAGTAAGTCAGATATCGTGCGCCGGTGTTTCCTGGCCTGCTGTGTTCTGCGTTTTTTACACACACGGAGGTATTGTCTGAAAACTGTGGGTGAAAGCAGTTAACAGTCTTTACATCGGTGACCCTGGAGGCATTGAGATGTACAATTAAGGCACAGGGGGTGGGGATCCCTTGCCGACATACTACGCCGGCACTTTGAGCAGGAGGGCATGGTATCTGCAACGAAGCAGTGTAAAATAACAATGCGTCCCCGCCCGATTATGTAGGCTATAATTTGTTTATCCCACTATGTGGATTTATGAAACAAATATTACGACAAACCTAAGACAACATACAACAAAACAAACAATGCTTGCGAGGATACCCCAATCGTGGGGTACCAAGCAAAAGAATATAGAACGCAAACCAGTTCACAAACTGCTGGCTACGCCAAATATTCAAGATGGCTACTTGGAGCAACAAGACACCTGGCCTTATGTTTTCTTTTGAGAAAACGCCAGTAAGTGTCTGATAACGTTATGCACATGTTTATCAAACATAGAATGTACAAAATACAAACCGTAGGCACAACTCATAGACAAAACAACGTTAACTCAGATAGCAAACACATGAGGGTTTGAATCAGCAAAAAAAAAACAGGTCTTCTCTCTTGTTTGATAGGCATTACTCTTCTCTCATCAAGTGACAAGAGTAATGTGTGGATCCGTGACGTCACTTCCCTTGGTCACGTGGGAGCTGCGTGATGGGCTGGCCTCTCAGCTAGTTGGAGCAACTTCTTCAAGCAAAGACCCTCTTTTCTCTGTCAAGAAACAAGCTGTAATATGCATTAAGGAGTAATGCAGGGTAAATAAAAAATTATTACTGAGGATGAAAACCAACACCAAATTCAATAGATCTGGACAAAACATGATGAAATCAAAAGAGTGAGTATGTTTAATGTCTCATTGAACAGTATTCTAGTTATATCATTGCATGTCAGCATGATGTGGGTGGAAAGTCTGGAGTTATGCAGGTCTCAGATGTTTAACACTTAGGTGAAACTCACATGCACGGGTACAGTGCAGACAAACCTATAAACATCATCAGGGTGAACCGTGATTCAAACCCATGATCAAAAAGTTTCTGACTCACTGCTCAGTGAATTGCTGCGCCTTTGACAACTGGGCCACCTGTGATCCCACAATCAAAAGGAGAAACATGCATGCCAAATATCAATTTCCTGTCTGGAAATTTCAGAGATGATGTTTAAACAGAGCCAAAAATGCATTTTGAGAGAATCCATGAGCATTGTAAAAACACAAATTTAAAAGCAAGGTTCAAATATAAAATACTATGAAAAATAGAACACATGGGAATCCCATTACTAACTAAACATAAACAACCATATTTAACACGATAAAAAAGTCTTCACTATCCTCGGACTGCAAATTAGTTTGTTTGTTTGTTTATTAACACCACTCCAAGCAATATTCCAGCAGATTACACATGAATATTTGATTAAAACAATGTATTGAAGAATGCCACTTTTAATTGACAAATAAAATTTTGAGTGGTAAGGATAGTCTAAACAAGCTGGGTTTTTTTTTAAACTAATGTCTAAATTTTGGATACATTGATCTCTAAACTTTGCCTATTCAAAAAGCATTACATTGATATTACTTACTTTACATGGTTGTGTAATCATCCTCATACAACTGTAATTATGAGCCCCTTTAAAGCACAGTTAAATACACAAGTTACGGATAAGGCCTTCAGGATCAGGTTAGCAAAATGAAAAAAAAAAGATTTAGTAAAATCTAAATATTTTGTACATTTGTATACTTATCCTGCATTACTGCTGTCTTTTGACAGAGAGACGAACTGTGTGAGATCCAGCTGCTGAAGAAAGTTGTCCCAACCAGCTCAGTAGGCAGCGCCCTCTCACAGTCGGACCGTGACCCGGAAATCATGACGTCACACCAAAACACATAACTGCTTTAAACATAACATCTGAAACTTCGTGGGGAGGTAGCGTAGCGAAAGGGAGGGCACTTAGACTTTGTAATGCAGGATAAGTATACAAATGTAAAAAATATTTAGATTTTACTAAATTTTTTAACTTATCCTCCATTACTCCATATTGCATCTTTATCAGACGGCATGGCCGGTTGGCATACCTTCAGATGTGATCCATAATAAACCCTCGTCAAGGTCCGATGAATCCGCACCGCATACAAGTGATGACCGGAACATCTACGACCATTCCTGTCTTCAGGAAACAAGAGTCGATGCAAAAACGAAATGCCCGAATAGGTAACCGAAATACAATGAGGCGGGTAGCCCAAAAATAGAACTTACCGAAGAGCGAAAGCGAAACGCAGTAGAGCCCTCTAATCTGAGGTGATAAACACCAGAGAGTTCGACGGGCCCCGCTCGGGGTATCGAAGAATCAGCGGCATCGGCGGCAATATCTACGACCAATCCCAAAAGTGAATGCGAAACGCAGGAGAGCCCTCTAGGCTGGAGGCAAGGAACACCGGTGAGGTCAACGGGCACTGCTCAGGTATCAGAGAAGCAGCGGCGTTGGCGTCGGCGCCGGTGTCCACATCTACTACCATTCCTGTCGTCAGGAAACGAGAGTTGATGCAAAAAGTAAAACCCGGATAGGTGACAGAAATAGAATGAGGCGGGTAACCCAAAACTAAAACTGCCCTAAGAGCGAATGCGGAACGCAAGAGAGCCGTCTTGTCTAGGGTGATAAACACCAGAGAGGTCGACGGGCCCCGCTCAGGGTATCGGAGACTCAGTGGCGTCGGTGATAGATGACCTGTTGGGCTACAACCAGAGACCAAAACTGTGAACGCCGGCGACATCTTTCAAGGCTACATCACGGAAGTAGTGGGTTGGCGAAGGCGGGGTGTCCGATCGCCAAGAACAGGCTTCCCTGAACGACTGGATGGAACTGTACACCGTGAAGAGCCATTGTAAATGCGATCGCCCTGATCTCGTGTCGGTTGATAGCCTTGCGGGGGGGGGGGGGGAGGGTCCGATCCGGCGACTTCATAAGCTTTCAGGATGACCACCCGGAGCCAGAGGAAAAGTATTCCGGTTGACCAACAACTGCGACGAAGGGGAGACCGGCAGAAAAAAGGTGTTTCCTAGACTTGCGGCTGGCTTTTAGATCGTCGTAGAACAACCTTCAGTGCCCTTACTGGGCATAATAACGCTCCTCCTCATCCTCGGCACCCACAATGGACGAGGGGGGAGGGGATAAAGATTGATCTATCAGGCTGTCCTGGGAGTTGAGTATTTACGCTGAAGTCCCAGGACGGTCCATGATGAACGGCGCCCTGGGTACCGCAATCAAACCGGAGATGGGAGACGTCGAGGGTGTGCTGTACATGGACTCGAGCGTCAGTACCCCAAAACAGTAGAAACACCGTCGTCTTCCTAAGGTCGTAGAAGGAAGACGAGGGGGGTGGTTTGAAGGGCATTTAAGACCACATTCAGATCCAACGCAGGCGGTCTGAACTTGGTCTTCAGGTCTTCAAGACTTAACGAGCGCAGCCAGGCCCGTAGGTCGTGAATTTTCGTCTTTCTCCGATCGTTCAGGATGGCCAGAACGGAGTAGATGGCGACCAGGTATTTTGGGGTGCTAAAGCCCTTCAACCGACGGGTGCTGCCCAAGTACAGAAGGAACTGATCCAGGAACTGCGGTGACGCTGTCATCGGATCCTGGTGTTTGTCTGAACAAAATGCCTGGAACGAGCATCATTTATCAGCATACAGTCCCCGTGTAGATGGACGGTGGGCTGAAGCAAGAGCCTTGGTCGCTCTAGCCGAATAGCCCTTGGCTCATGGGGCTTTCTGCAGATGTGTCAGGCGTGCATACGAAAACATGCGGTAATTAGAGTGTGGCAACCGACCGTGTGGATGGAGCAGAAGGTTGGACCACACCGGACGTTCCAGAGGTTGTCGCTGGCTATGTTTCGGAGGTCGATAAACCAACTTCTGGCTGGCCAACAAGGCGAGACCAAATTCAATGTCAGGGGCCGAATGGCCTGGATCTCTGAAGAACCGTGGGAGGGAGAACCGGAGTCGGAAAAGCGGTCGCGCGTAATCCTTCTCAGAAACAACAGAAGGCGTCGACTGCCACAGCGGCCGTATCTGGCACTGGTGGAATGGAAAACGACAGCTGGCAACTTTCAGACGAAGGAAACCAGCTTCACAATCGACCGCCGGGGCATCGACGTAACCAGGTAGTAGGAAGTCGAGGCAATATGTCCACTGCACGAAGTAATGAGATCGTTTCTATCCCTGAAGCGGCATATAAGCACTCCTGTTCTGATATCGAGGTGACGATGAAGGACTACAACACGATACGAGGCAGGTACGCAACAGGGGTCAGTGGGACGGCCGAGGGACTGTAAGTATCAAATCGACACTGTGTCCAGTAGTCAAGGCGGAAGATAGGAAGGTGTCGCAGTCTAAAAGGTCAATCCGGACAAAGAAAGGCGATCTTTTCCATCCCTTGAACGCCTATAGGCGCTATCGTTCTTATAGCGAGGGGCTGTTGAAACAAGGTGCCTCGTGACAGCCGTGTTGGTAGAGGAGGTCTATTGTTTCCAACATCCGGGCATGGATGGACTGCGACCGGCGCCTGGTTGAGTGGTTGCACCAAGCATACAGGTAAACATGTAAGCCAATCTGTAGAAATACATGGCGCCTTTTGCCATGGTAAGGTGACCTAATTTCGGTCGGAGTTGTACTTGACACGTGACATGTAAATCACTCTGCGCAGTAGCCGAGAAAGCCGCATTGGAGTCGGAACTGAGGTGCAAACTCCACACAGAGACAATCCTCAATTAACTGTGTGAGAGATGAACAAGTGGTGTACCCGAGTTTTGCGGAAAAAAACACGGAAGCCCCGGGGGCGTCGTGGAAAACCCGGGGAGCGCCGAGGAAGAGTCTCTTTCAGGAAAGCTGGCGCTAGGGTAGGGTAGAACAGCGTTGGTGTCGGCATGTCGACTCTTTTTTAGTGGATGTCGTCGTCGAATCTGATACAGACGCTGTCCACAAGACGCTCTGTTTCGATGGAAAACCTGCAGGTCATCTCTCCAGAACCATAGCGCTTTAAACGATGGGATTAAGGAGAACGTCTCAGTGGGCAAGTTCAATCAGACCAACTGTCTATTGGTTGAAAAGATTCCACCCAGGAAGTAGAACAATAGTCACGATCACGAAGACCGACGGCAGAGTAGCGACAGGAGCGGCGACAGTTGTTTCACCATACTTCTCCGTGTGACGAGCTATGAGACGTCAGTAATAGAAGTAGAGGGCAGTGGCGCCGGGGAGGCGATTGCCGATGGTGCCCCTTATGCCGAAGCACAAGATCACGATCAAGATGAGATACTCGGCTCGTTGATCTGAGCTTCATAAAGCGCTGGATACATCATAGGCGCCAGGAGGCACCGGAACATCAGAGACCATAACTCTAGAGGCGCCGGAGTAGTCAGAGGCGCCAGAGGCGCTGGAGACGAAGATCGAAGATCTTGAGACGCCAGGAGCGCCACAACTCTAGAGGCGCCAGAGCTCTTGAGGCACCGGAGACATCAGAGGCGCCGGGAGCGCCGGAACACTAGAGGCGCCGGGAACGCCAGAGACATCAGAGGCGCCGAGAGCGCCGGAGACATCAGAGGCGCCGGGAGCGCCGGAGACATCAGAGGTGCCGGGAGCGCCGGTAGCGCCGGAGACATCAGAGGCGCCGGAGATATCGGAGACATCGAAGGCGCCGGGAGCGCCGGAAACATCAGAGTTGTTGACAAAGATGGTGACAGGAAACCTGTTACGGGCAATGCTGAAGACGATGGTATAGGAGGCCGTGAACGGTCGTACGTCATGCCATGGGAGGCAGACACTACGTTTGGAGCGCCGGAGCAGCCGGTGGTGTTGGGAGCACTGCGAAGCTCGGCTGAGCGCTGCTGCTGTCAACGTAGATGGCGGTCGACGAGCAATTGAGCGAGGTGTGTCCTGGATACTCGTATGAGCTGAAGGATCACAGCGACGAATGACTGCAACATCGGCACTGCCTTGTGAAAGTACAGGGCGTCGTACAATCATGGCAGAAGGGGCGGCCACGACCAGATTTGTTCCCGCGGCAACAAGTGCAGCGAGGCAGAAAATCTGGAATTGAAGCAAAACATAACTATGTGGCAAAACCACAAAGTGCGGGAAGCATAATGTAACTCAAAACTTCGTATTTCAATGAAGTTTATGAGATCAAACAATTACGCTAAAAGATAGCGAAAAGGCATAGCTTTAAGCAAACACGTAACCATGTGGCAAAATCACAAAGTATGGGAAGCATAATGTAACTCAAAAACTTTGTATTTTATTGAAGTTTATGAGAGGAAATAATTACGCTAAAAGATAGCGAAAAGGCATAGCTTTAAGCAAACATGTTACCATGTGGCAAAAACACAGAGTACGGGAGACATAATGTAACTCAAAAACTTTGTATTTTATTGAAGTTTATGAGAGGAAACAATTACACTAAAAGGTAGCGAAAAGGCAAGGCTTTAAGCACACCAAAAACAACATACATAAATTTAATGTATTACCCAAGCCAAAGAGAGAATTCAAAACGCAGAACACGAAATTACGTGGCCACGTGGTGAATGGCCAAAATGGCGGGAAAGATAACAAAACGGTGGGAACAACATTGCACCCGTAAATTACTGTGACTTGAGCCACAAACGAGCGATAAACGTTACAATTAACGAATGGGAAGACCCTATGGTAACGGCCCATAACAGGTAACAATGTAGCAGCATACGATGAATGTAGAAACACGCAAAATATAAAAACAATAAGCTTTAATTTCCACAAGGGATACAAAGTACGTCCGTCCGTGGAGGTGACAAAGCAGTTATGTGTTTTGGTGTGACGTCATGACTTCCGGGTCACGTGCCGACTGTGAGAGGGCGCTGCCTCCTGAGCTGGTTGGGACAACTTTCTTCAGCAGCTGGATCTCACACAGTTCGTCTCTCTGTTAAAAGACAGCAGTAAATGCAATACGAAGTAATGCAGGATAAGTTAAAAAATTTACCTGGTCTTGTTCCTGTGCAATCTTTGTCCCAACCATGGGTATATTTGGAGATACGACAAAAGTTTCTTCAGTCTCTTTTATTTCCTCAGTTGGGCAGATATCATGGACAAACACTGGGTTGTCACTTGTACGATGACACATGTCACATATCCTTGTGTTGCTGTCATTGAACATGGTGCAGTGTTCACACTGCCATTGACTGCCATGATCTGGTTGTCTATTTGAGTTACTCCTGCAGGCTGCAATTAACACATGGCAAAATAGGACTGTCCATGACTAATATCATGCTGCATTATTTTATTATTATGTTATAACTTCACAAATACTCACCTGATATAATTTATTCATCAAAATGTCTTCCAAATCACAACTCGCATTAACAATTTCCAGTACCTCATAGTTATTATTAAGGAAAACATAATTCACGTGTCATTTCAATAAATAATGATTTTGAAAATTGGATTTGAAAACTTTCAAATTGGAGAGTCATCAATGGTGGTAACAAGCATGTGAATTTTCAGTATTATAGGTCCAGTAGATTCTGAGATGATGTTCACAGAACAAAATTTCACTTTAGTTTGAGAGAATTTAAGAGTAAAAAATAGAATGTTCAAATCAAGGTTAAAATATGTGATATCCTGAAAAACAGATCATATGTGTTGAGCCCAACCACTAATTCATTCAAACTTACCAACTGTTTCTTTTGAATTATTTGTGATTGTTTCTATGTTTTCTTCAGCTTCAGGCTTAATGGAAGGACTTGACTGTTGGTTCTTTTGTACCACTACCAAAGAGGCGGTTTCTGTGGAGACAACTTGTGAATCCTGTAGAACCTGTGGCTGTTGGATTTTACCTGGTTGGATAACAGATGATTGGTGCATGTTTTCATCTACATTACTTACGACCTTTGTGCCAACTTGGCTTGCAACAGATGTGTTATGGGTTCTGCCTGTATGCTGGGCCTGATAAACACAAACAGGCTTATTAACACTGGATGTTGTCAAGGTGTTGTTGTCAAGTCTGCTAAAGTCTACATGAGACGGTGGATAATAAACATCTGATGATACCTGGGAGTGCTTATCTGAGTTGGATTCAAGTCTACTTCTATGTTTTTCAAGAATTAGTTTTTCTCTTTTCAATAAACCTTTCTTCTTGTTCAGTGCTAAAAATTCATCTTGCTCATAAAATTTCCCATTCATCTCAATCAAATGATTTAACTGCACTTCAATTTCCTCGATTTCTTCAGTTAGTGAAATGATATGAATTTCACATTTTGCCTTTTGTTTTTCCAAGTTTGATTCTTCTTTAATCTTTGGCAAAAGTTTAGATGTCAATGCTGACTGATCAATTTCAGACATTCTGGCAGATTGCCTTGGCATGCTCAAATTAAGAGGGGATGAACTGATGTTCTCAGAGGGTAAGAACACATGCACTGGTTCACTCTCTTGTAACAACTGCTGCTTCCCTGAAACCAGAGTCTGGGACACTAACATAGGTTTCAGTTTCCTATCTGGTATAGGAGGGTGTTCTTTCATCTGGGGCACTTCAAGTGGAGCTGCTGCTGTACAACTTTCTTCAAGTTGACCATAAGCACAACTAGAGCTCTTGGGAGTCAAGATTGAGTCAAGATTGAGAATGTTCTGCAGCATTGATGATGGATTCTGTCCTGCAGGTTGCTCAGTCTGGTAAACAAAATAGAGGAGATCAATGAGTATATCAGGAAACAAACTACAGTCAAGTCCTGTTAATCCAACATTGTTGGTTGCATATGATTATGTTGGATTAATGAGTATGTCAGAAAAATGAAATTAGGTAGTATCAACATTTGTGATCGAAAACCGGACAACTACAAGATAGATAATGATTCAAACACATTGTAAGAAAAAAAAGCGGGAAAAGGCAATACCGTAAACTACGGTTATAACAAACTCAAAGGGACCACTAATTTTAGTTTGTTATAACCGTAGTTCGTTATAAGCATGTATACAGCATAATACAGCAGATAATCGGGACAAAAAAGTAAGTTTGTTGTATCCGTCAGTTCGTTATAAGCGTGTTCGTTAAAAACGTAGTTTACTGTATATTCATATTGTCATGTTACATTGTTAGCAGAATATGTTTTCTTATCATGCAATGTCTAAAGTTTAACACAATGTATAACTGATTCAAAATACTTTTAAAGCATAGTCTGGAATGGTAGTCGCCAATTTGAAACAAGTGCTACAATGCTTAAGAAATCTGCTTTCTTAGTGGCTAATGATAACTTCCTGTTAATAATTTCATTGGTTGTTCAAAGTTCACGAAAGGTCATTCTGACGTGACCTCTAATGGGATGTCCTCAGCGGTAGCGAGAACTTGTATCCGATTTTAAGAAATTGAGGTAATCTAGGCATGTTTTGTTTATTTAAAGCAGTAATTGTTTATTGTTAAGAAAGTTTATCTCTGCAGCTGTTGAAATATGCAGTTACTAGACGACTCATCTCGCATCAAAACACGGGCCTGTGTCCCTTGCTGGCAGATGACCACGGAGTACGCCGATCACTGTGTTGGATTAACAAGACTGATTCACAAGTGATTTCTGTAATTCGTTGCAAATTTGGTGTGTCGGAGTCGGAGTGCGAGACTGTCAGATTAACGGGTCTAAATAGCACTGATTATTTGGTTCCCATCATTAGTGTCAGATGAAGCCAATTGTCGGATTAACGAGACTTGACTGTATATGCTCGAGAAGCATTAGCATAAAATTAGCCAGCCCGTAGTCCTAGAAGTTTTGAGTGAGGTCATTCAAATAGCTAAACACAAAACTTACAAATGTCTCATGTTCACACAACACACAAGATTTAACATCTAGACCTTGACTACTAATGTGCAACAAGATATGGCAATAAGAAACCTTCCAGTAAATTGTGTGTGTGATACTTGTAGTACCAACATAGTCATCAGAGTATCATAACAGTTAGGTTATTACTACTGTTATATGTTGTGCCTTGTTAACCTAAGTACTCATGGACTGATGATGTCACCACATACAGTGATGGCATAGTGATGACATAGTTAGCAGAATAAAACATAGCCGCCTCCTGTAAGAAACCATGTCTTGTATTAAAACCTCATCTGAAGCCATTCGCTCTCCATCATTGATATTACAATACCTGCATTTGAAATGTAAGTCAAGACAAGTCACGAAATACTGGGGCACCACCTGAAATGGCTATATTAGTTAACAGTGAATTGTTTGGTACAAATCTTGTACACAAGCAACTCAAAATTATTGGGTAATGGTGATATTATTGTGTATTTTACTTATCTAGAGCACTGTGGAATTAAATCAGATAATCAGATGAAAGAGAAGTGTGTATGTGTGTGTGTGTGTGTTGTGCATATTGTATTTTGTACATTGTACTGGAAGTTTTATTGGTGATGAATGCAACTGACAGCAATTTAATGAGGCGCTTAGGCGACACTTTTTTTATTTCTTGGTTTACGGATTTCAAACTCATTTCAAAAGTGAGGCAGGCCAATTAAAAAAAAAAAAAAAAAAAGCCTCTCACATTTTTTTTACCTGAATTTTGTCCTAAAAAGTTAGGTAGGTATGAAAAAAAATATCCTGTCGTAATAAAAGTAAAATAACTCAATTTTTCAAGAACATTTTATTATATCCCTTGCACTCAGCTTGTGCAGGGATGACAACATAACAATATTCATGTCATGGGTGGAAATGCATGAAAAACGCTGCTATTTTGGCAGCAAATGCATGGGCAACGTTTAACTCTTTCAACACCAGCCAACCAGAAGATTACTGCTGTGACACCAAGTTCCCAGAGACTGTTGTGTGATAAATGAAACCAACATTTATCAATGAATTATCTGCTGAAATTAACATCTTTGCTACTACATGTTTGGCCATACACTATTTGAAAGGTCTAATTAATCCTATTGTTTATAAATATGAAAGTTATGTGTATTTCATTATTTAAATAATTCATGAACAACTAAATAAAGTTCGTTTTAAATAAATAATAATGTAAGCTAAAACATTCATAACGTCCAAATTTAGCGCAAATCTAACGATTTTTTCGGCAAATATAAGAATTCATAAAATCCACTTACCTATTTCTTTTTAATTTTCATTTGTTTACGTTAAACATTATTTTAAAAAGAATTACAAATAATCATCCCCCATTTCCCGATGATAGTGGCTGTCCGCTCACTAACATGAGGAAATACCTCGGTTTTCAAAGCTTCGTATGAATAACACATACGTCCTGCCATGTCAGTATACATTAAAAAAACTTATATTGTTTCACCGACAAAATCTGCTACAAGGTTCATGATTAGTCAAATTTAAGCACGTGACCTAAGGCAGCTAATCAAATTACAGCAAAGATAATTTTCAGACTTTGGCGAAAGGTTTGTGTTAAATCATGTTATTCTGAACGTTTTAGCATGAAATCGCGATCTATATTAAAAATATGGAACTTTATGGATGCATAGAGCTAGGTTACGAGCTGTGACAAAGATTTCGTATGCATATATTTTGGCATTAAGACATTGTGTCCGAGCCGAGAAATCCAGGCGACGAAAGCCGAGATGTCATTTGACTTACGATATGCGATCGCACGAAAAGTTGGAAATAATAACTAAGATGTCAGTTTGGCAACTTTTATAGATACATTTTTGATGATTTTATTACTTTGTAAATAAAGACGTTTCAGCCCGTGAGGACCCGTTGTCGAAGTGAATTTTATTTTCAATAACATTGCGGGAAATAGTGTCAAGTGAATATATTTTTAATCTATAGATAAAAAATGATAAAATCAAATGGAATAGGTATTTCAGACATTGTGAAATGTGATAGATTTAATAAATGAATGATATGACAAGTAGGTTAATATAATTATAAACTATTTTGACGTGGCTTGGACGGTTTACCGTGCGGTGTGACTTGTGGCTTTGAACGGCCAACAGTGTTGAAATAGTTAAACTGGTCACCACTGCGCCTTGCGTTGACAAGCTTTGATGGTATAAAGAAGGATCCCAGCAAGAAATATCAGAGTGACTTCCCTTTGCTTTAAGCTCGACGAGGAAAAGAAATTTTTTTTTGTTTGAACTTTTTGTCGAAAAGATCGGCGGTAATAAAAAAAAGGGTAATTTTCATTTTTATTTTTTTTTAACATTTGGACTTTGAAAGAGCGGCGCATCCGTAAACCAACAAATAAAAAAAATGTCGCCTTATCATGATATAACATTTATACTAAGTTTTCATATAATAATTAGATCCACAACAAGTGTTTTTATGAGTTATCGCAGTGTAACATTTATACAAAATTTCATATAATTATATGTATTACTTGCTAAACTATAATTATATGAAATTTTGTATAAATGTTACACCATGATAACATGAGAAAAAAGTTAAGTCTACATAGTTTAATAGATTTAAAGCCTTTAGATAAATACTAACAAGATCTCATTTCTCAGACATACTAATCAATTAGACAAAAATTATGTCTACATAGTCTTATAGATTGCCTTGAACTATTTTATTTAAGTAAATCTGTCATCACCTATATTAGAATAACATTCAGCAATTACTTCAATTTAGACTCATTAAGGATTAGCCCCAATACAAGGTCATCTATAGTGACTCCATAATCTCTTTCCAAGCACCCAGTAAATATGTCAACATGATTAGTGCCAGTCAAACAGGATTAACAGGATTAAGTATTCCCCTCTGTCTAGCCATTCATTAATCATGAGGCACAGCCCATTGTTATTCAACCAATCATATTCCATTTTATTGTTCTAATTTTTGTTAAATACATACAGAAACCAAATGTTAAGCAGAAGGGGTTTGACACTCATACCAAGCAGATCTCTCTCTCACAGCCCAGAGGGTTGTACCGACTCTCTGTGGCACCCTCAGCTATTTTCTAAGATATTGTAAATTGCTCATTGTTAATTGTTTTTGTAAATAAAATTGTGATTAGTCTCCTGTGACTCCGGCTCTTTGCTGACTGATTCCCCCAAGAAAACCAGCATGCCATTTGGAAGGTTTTGTTCATCCCATAACAGTCCATAATAGTATATTGCACATATACAAAACTGAATTTTGGAAAGACACATTTTGTCATTAATATACTGGCTTTGATAAAACATACCTGGTTGCAGTATTCAACAGTCACACAATATATATCCTTGATCGAGTCCATGTACGTAAACACAAATTAGTAAGTCCCCATGAGATATCTTGTACACAGTGTCCATCTTGTAGGTGCCCGTGAGGCGGTTTCTGTATTGTGCAGGGTCTGCATGAAGATGGCTGTGGTCGGATCTCTGTAGGATAGGCGTGTATACTTCCTTTCTTAGGTCATGTGCAGGAACGACATCTTGAAGCGGAAGTCTTAGCAGTGTTGCTAAGATATTCGAGCAGGGAAGGTTTGGGATTGGAGAACTTGTTCTTGATCGGAGTAGTTCCTGTTCTTTCTTCAATCCTGTTACAGGCCGTTTCTTCGTTCTTGGTGATTGGCTTCCAGGAAGGTAGAATACTTTTAATAAGAGACTGTCACTTCCTACATACAGTTTTGTGAACCATATGCCTTGCTGCAAAGAGGTACAGGAAAGGACAGACTAAGAAGTCTGTCATACCCGATAGCTCCACCAAATTAACAACACGTTGGTCTGGCGTTGATTAATTAATAATTTGCATACTCGTATATGCAAGGGGCCGACGTATGGTTCCTGTAGGAAGTGACAACTTGGAGACGATAGCTTGCGGTATATACAGTTCAGCACATAATGGTTGTGTTTGTTGTATAGGTGCCCCAGAGCACCCAGCCTAACCCTAGCTAGGCTAAGGGTAAGACCTTTCTTTTTCTCCTTCCTCTCAATCTCTTACTTACTTACTTATATTGGAGATTTAACGTGCGCTTTCCGACTGCAAGCATATGTCGCACACGGGCCCGGCCAGGCCATTTAATGTGTTTCTGAAAAGGGGAAAGGTGAGATTTTGCAACCCAGGAGGGGGGGCTTTAGGGGTTGCTTGTAATTGATTTGGAATGAATGCCAAGTGTGGGTGGAGGATGAACTAAGGGAGCTGTGTGTGTTGGGTGGTTGTTAGACAAGGTAGTTTTGGTTTTAATATATTATTTGGGGTTTAAATGCGACTAATTAGTCCTGTTTTAATTAGGTATATGCCTAAGGATTTGATTTTTTCTAATTTATTTTGTGGATTTAGGATTGATTCTAGTGTAAGTGCGGTTTTAAGATTTAGGGTGGTTTGTAGTGTTGTTCGGTGTGTTTGGTAGTGTGTGCAGTGAATGAGTACGTGTTCTGGTGTTTCTTGTTGTTTGCAATGTGGGCAGTTTCCTGTTGTGTGTAGATTAGCTTTTTTACGGTGATTATTTAGTTTGGTGTGGCCTGTTTGTAGTTTAGTATTAATTTTTATTTGTGAGGGCTTGTAGTCCACTGAGGGAGTCGGTTAGGATGAGGATTTTTGGTGTTTTATAGATTGCTGATTGTGTAGTGCTGAGGCCATGTCCGTGAGTTCGGCCGTGAATATGGATTGGTTGTTTGGGAGTCGGTAAGATTGGGTGTTTTGGGTTGGTTGTGCCATGTGGACTCCGAAACCTGTGTGTTTTGAGATAAGATCTGAGGATCCGTCTGTGTATATGTGACACCAATTTGGCCAATTTTCGTGTATGTATGCTAGTGTGGTGGTTTTAACGATGTTAGGATCGGTCTGTTTATTTAGCGTATCGGCTAGTGTTGTGTCTATTTTGGGTATTTTAAGTTTTGGAGTGAAGATATTGGATGATTTATTGTTTTGTTCGAGATTATTTATTTTGTGTTCATTTAGGTAATTGGTTATTCTTTGGGAAATTGGAGTAAGTAATGGATTTTTCCGGGCTAGGGCTTGGTTTCTAGGGCTAATATTGTTTTTTATTAAGTTTTCGATTAGAGGGTTTGATTGGGACGTGGCCCAGAAGTTGAAGTAGGATAAGTTGTTCCCTACCTAGTTTAAGTGGCATTTCTCCTGTTAAGGCCTGGAGTGAGGTGGAGGAGGTGCCATGTTGAGTTCGTGTGATTAGTTTTAGGGCCTGATACTGGATTGAGTCTAGTTTTTTAATGAGAGAGTTGTTTAGGGTGTCGTAAATGGCACTGCCATAGTCTAGTTTGGATCTAATTAGTGATATATAGAGTGAGAGGAGGGTGTTTTTAGAGGTCCCCCAGTTGGAGCCGGTTAGTCATCCTAACATGTTTAGGTCTTTGCTGCAACTGGTTACTAGGTTTTTAATGTGAGCATCCCAGGTGAGATGTTCATCGAAGATTAATCCTAAGAATTTGGTTTGTTTTTTAAATTTGATTGGTTTGTTGTTCCTGTGGTTTTTTCTGAGTTTAGGGAGAAGTCCCATTTGTCAGCCCATTTTTGTATTTTATTTAGAGATTTTTGTAGTAAGTTTTGGGTCCATTTTAATGCTTTTAGTGCGGATCCAGAGGGCTCCATCATCCGCGATACTTTGGGGGATAGTCCCTTGAATAGATCGTTAATCATAATATTGAAGAGTGTCGGGCTTAGGATGCAGCCCCGGGGAGTGCCATTTTCTAGGGGACATTGGTCCGATAGCGTTTGGTCTATGTCTACGGTGATTTTGCGGTTTGTTAGGAAACTTTGGATGTAGTTAATTATTTGACCTTTAAGACCTATTTTTTGTAGTTTTTGTATTAGCCCGTTATGCCAAACCATGTCGAATGCTTTGGAGACGTCTAGAAAGATGCCTGTAGTATATTGTTTGTTAAGTTGGCCTGTTTTAATGTCCTGCTCTAGTCGGGCGAGGTTATCTAAGGTTGAGCTTCCAGGAGGTAAAACTGCTTTGGTCTGGATTTATTATGTTGTTTTGTTCTAAGTAGTGTTGTAGCCTGTTTTATGCCGTTGATTCCATTACTTTGCATAAGTTAGAGGTTAGGGAGATCGGTCTGTATGAATTAGCCTGGTCAGCTGGTTTATTGGGTTTTGGGATTGGTATGATCAGGGCTTGTTTCCAAGGAGATCGGACATGTCCGTTTAGATATATGAGGTTATAGAGTTTTAGAAGAGTTTGGAGTAGTTTGGTTTTGGGACGCGCCAATACAGTGTTAGCGTTAGACGTGATTCCCGTGCACCCTTTTGAGTTGAGTTGATTGGTTCAACTGTGTCATACAGCCCTGTGATGCAGGGGTAGCATTATGCATATGGCTGTTTCAATGAATGCTCGTTCCACCGGTGATGAACAGGTCTGGTTGTTGATGAAATATAGTGATAGCTAAATAGACAGATTTTTTCATTCATGCACCAATTGTCTTTAAATGTAATATCCAGTTATGTATGACTGTTTAATAATCTCATAACAGCTTTGACTGGAGTAGGTCCAATAGTTTTTCAGATACCTAGTAAACATCGGTACCTTAAATTACCTTCCAGACTATAGTATCACTGCCTTTGGAAGTGTAGGCAGAACATATACACAAAGAAAAAAGTTAAGTACACCCCTATTTCTGAACCATGACAAATTGGCATAAACCAATGTCATCGGATAGAACAAACATTTGACAACAAATAAAAAAGATATTGGTGAGTTGTGATTGAAATTTACTGACAAAAACATCATGGTAAGACAGGTACTGTATTTGACCTAAGACAATACCTAAAAAAAGTATGGAGCTGCAGGATTAAGTAAACAAGTTACGTTTGATGTTTCATGTGAAAATGTTCCTTAAAGGCTCTACTTGACATGACATGTGAAACATATCAGCAGTGGGTATAACTGCCACGTGCCCGGATGACGCATTCCACCCTATGTCTCATGCCTCCAGTCAGACGTTGGATCTGTTGATGGGTCAACAACAACCATTCCTGATGCAATGCTGCTTCCAATTGGCGTAAATCTTGTACAGGAGGATCTCCTGTCTGTATGCGCCGCCCCAGAATATCCCAAACATGTTCAAGGGGGTTCACATCTGGGCTCATTGCTGGCCAGGGTAGAATTGTTATTGCATTGGCCCTCATGTAATCTGCGACTGCATGCGAACGATGAGGCCTGGCATTGTCATCCATGTACTGAGGTCGAGTATGAAGAGGGTAGTTGTCAAAATGAGGAACAACGACTGGCCCCAAAACGTCCAAGATGTACTGATCCCTGTTAAGTTGCCCTTTATGGTGACAAAATCCAACCTGCAATCGTGAGAGATACACCCCCAAACCATTACCGAGCCCCAGCCATGTGCAACAGTTGATTTAATGTTCCTGGGGGTGTAGGGCATGCTCCGGTGCCTCCAAACTCTTGTTCTTCCATCAGTGACGTGGAGCAGAAAGTGATTTTCGTCTGACCAATGGATCCGCCTCCAAGTTCTCAGATTCCAGTTCTGTCGTGCCATACACCATGCTAAACGAGCAACTTTGTGGTGATATCTCAATAAGGGACACTTTATGACACCTCAGTCCTGCTGCTTTCAGCCAGTTCCTGACGGTTCTGGTGCTGAAATGACGATTGGGCAACTGTTTCAGACGAGTAGTTGTTAAAAAGGGTTCTCGGCGTATGAGACAAAGAAGGTCCCTGTCTTCGTGATGTGTCCTCACAGGAGGTGCTCCGGATCTGGGACGGTCCTGCACATCACTTGTCTGAGCATGTTTCTCGACTAAACAGCTTACGACAATGTGATGATACCCCAAATTCCAAACACATTCCTGCATTTTGCATGCCGATTATTTGCCATCTTGTGGCGTTTGATAATCGCCTTTGTGCCATGGTCACACAATGTCATGGAATAACTGTTTCAAACCGAGCTTAAGAAAGCAATTTTAACATTTGTATATACTGCTTTTAGGGATACTTGAGGGTAGCATGCTGCACGGGCATACCATGCATGGCACGTGAGTTTTCGTCATGCATGACTGATTACATCATCTCGAGAAAACATAGTTCTTCCCGTAATTATATCTTTCATGACTGTTAACAAGTATTGGGACCAAACAATAATGAAATATATTTGGGTGTGCTTAACATTTTTCTTTTTGTATACAATTTTTGTAGACCTAATTTTTGTCTTATTGATTAGTATGTCTGGGAGATGACTTCTTGTTACCTTTGGCTAGTATTTATCTAAAAGCTTTAAGTCTATTAAATTATGTAGACATAACTTTTGTCTTATTGAATAGTATGTCTAGGAGACATAGGAGACTAGGGTCTTGTTACCTGAGGCTGGCATCTATCTAAAAACTATAACTGAAACTACTGATATTTTGTATAGGCATTTTACCTTGATTAATGTATTACTTGCCAAACTATAATTATATGAAATTTTGTAGAAATGTTACACCATGATAACTCATAAAAGCACTTGTTGTGGATCTAATTATTATATGAAAACTTAGTATAAATGTTATATCATGATAAATGGAAAGTGTTCTCTTTACCTATGGTGATAATTCCACAGCTGCTCAATGTTATGGTATGTTATAAGATGCTAATTCTATTTGTTAATCCCCATTTTTGTGTACATCGACTGTCTGCCATCCTGAATGAATTGTGCAAGTATGTCACTCATGATTTACTGTTTACATTTATATTTATTACTTACTTAATGTCAGTTGACCTTGGCTATATAAGCCTTAGTCCAGAGAGAGAAGAGAAAGAAAGGTCTTACCCTTAGCCTAGCTAGGGTTAGGCTGGGTGCTCCGGGGCACCTAGACAACATCCACAACCACTATGTGCTGACCTGGTACATAGTGTCTTTTGTATGTATATATCTACATGTATAAAGTCAAACTGTATATACCGCAAGCTATCGTCTCAAAGTTGTCACTACCATACGTCGGCCGCTTGCATATACGAGTATGCAAATTATTCATTAATCAACGTCGGACTGACACGCGTTGTTACACTTCAGAGAAAAACACACAGGATATACTAGTTCAAAATTAACATCTCCATCTTTTTTGGCAATAAAAAACAATGTTTCTGGCTCACACAAACATATGTACACATAGTGTTGAGCCCACTATTGCTGAGAGTGAAGTCTGCATTACAGAAGCAACAAAAGGAGTAGTTTGCACCAAATGAAGACTCCTGAATACTGTGGAAGTTTGAATAAGAAGTTAGCGAGTTCATGAAAAATTGTTACCCCCCAAAAATGGGACAGAAAAAGAAGATTTTCTTTTAACATGTTCAGGACAATGACGTTGAGTAGCCAGGCCTTGCCTCGGCATCCAAAGCAAGGACTGTTTTGGCTTTGACCAGTGAAGGGGTATCTGACACAAATAAGCAAAGACACTGGCCTGCCTTCCGTGGACAGTTTTGGGCCTGCTTTAAGTTGTTTCACTATTTCCTCCTACATGTACCGTATATGACCGCGTATAAGCCGAATTTTGAGGACCAGAAAAAAGATTCTGTAGAAAGGGGTCGGCTTATCCACGGGATACACTTTCATGATAGTATTTTTCAGATCGTGATCTGTCAGAAACATCGTCTGAATGACGGTCCGATAGATCACAACTTCCCGAAAGTTTGGAAGTTGCCACGACTAGAACCATTATTGTTATAAATTATCAATAAAGTTATTATTATACACCAATGTTATGCATGTTACTACTTCCGATAATAAGTTTTCAATTGAATGTTCAAAGTTTATCGTTCTTCGTAAACTCCACAATCTATACATGTAACAATATATGTAATTCACAGCTGTAATATATAATCCCCAGATGAAATCGCCAATAGCTATTACGTACGTTTTGCAAAGTTCATAAATTGATAGTGAACAAGTGTCTACCTTTATTGAAAGAGGCAAATAAACAACTGTATCAGCGAGTTATTCCGTTCGCCATTTGCAAATACATGTGATCAGCTGTTTCCTGTGACGTCACAAACGGTGATCACTGTGATTGCTTCCTGTTGTTTAAAAAGCAACACGGTACACAAGGAAATGAGCATTGATAATAACGGGCCGATTGGTATTGTCATGTTGTTTACACAAACATTTTCAAGTTGTGGGTGCTTAGCGATCGTGTTGGGAGTAGGGGCTTAATTCCTTTGTTTTCGAGAGATTAGTTTAATAAACTGGAGAAGCCTGTGAGTAAGTGATGGTCATTCAATGTGTTCATAGTATGATAGTTTATTTAATTCAATTGGATTAACATACAATAGTGGTGTAAAGGGGGTTATAAAAGTCGGTATATTTTTACTGACTGACATTTTCATCATGAGTTTGAAACGAAAACGCCATGCTTACGATGCTGAATTCAAACTGCGAGTCTTCGCTCTAGCTGATATATTTTCTCACGGGTTCATAATTCTATAAACACCGATTCACAAAATGGCGCTTGTTGTTGATGGCAACATATAACGATCATTATGAGATTAATAAAACCCACGAGAAACAGCTTCCCACATTATGAAAGTGGATGACTGGTTTGTTAAATCTTTATTAGAAATGATAATGACTTTTTCAATATAATTAAAACGTTTTTCATCTTATATTTTTGAATATCTGCGAGTACCGGCACATGTCTTGCAGTCCGACTTCGCAGTGTTTTTTGCCTTTCAATTCCTGGTTCGGCTTATCTGCGGGTCATATCATTTTTTCTCGTATTTCAATGGTCAAGTTAGCACCTCGGCTTATCTACGGGGTCGGCTTATCCGCGGTCATATACGGTAAGTTAGTGTTCCTCGAAACATTTCTTTTGAAAATCTATTTGGTTTCCATGGCAACTATATGCAAAAACCTACTTTGTTTCATTCTAAAAAGTGTTCATCAAGTATTTGCATCTACCGTGCTTTTTATTGCCCATGACGTTATTTTCACTTTGTAAATGTTGAATCACTGTCAAAATACATAATATCACAAAAAATGGAATATCAAACAATAGTTGTCTTTGTGTATATTTCTTTGAATACTAACTCTATTACATGATAGCTATAAATTACTGTTTAGGCTGTCATCACACTATATAATCTTTCAAGTTTCCAACAGACATCCTCGTCACTGCCAACTAATTAATTTTGACATAAACCCTATTTGTAGGCTCAATGCAACTTCATATCTGCAATGCAGGAAAACATAATTTTTTACCAATAACCTTTATGGACTAGATGCAAGGTAGATTGTGAAGGTGGGAGTGACTAACTCTTGATATAACTGAAGTAGTATTCTCAGAATTATACACAATGAAAACTATTGTTTCATAAGTACTTTGAATACCCTACCTCTATTACATCTCAGCCAGTATTTGCCAAAGGGACAAGTGGGATCTGGTATTTGGTACTCTCAGATAAATGGCAGCAGTGAAGTAGGAATATATATATACAGTGACATACATTTATAACGAACACGCTTATATCAAACTGATGGATATAACTAACTATTTTTGGGTCCCGTCCATTTGCTGTATGCTTTATCTATGCTTATAATGAAACATGGTTATAACGAACTAAACTTAGTGATCCCTTTGAATTCGTTATAACCATAGTTTACTGTACTCAATTTCAACACAGGTCTGTGGTGGGTTCACATTGTCTGCCTAGCAGTAGTTGATATGTATAGGTGGCGT
Organism: Haliotis cracherodii; assembly: GCF_022045235.1. NCBI lineage: Eukaryota > Metazoa > Mollusca > Gastropoda > Lepetellida > Haliotidae > Haliotis > Haliotis cracherodii. Next base: position 24,630,800 of record NW_027266265.1, read on the forward strand.
TGGTGCAAGTGAGAACGGATCACAACTATGTCTTTACATTAAAATGTTGCACGTTGACGTCCGCTTCTCGGACGCCCCTGCACACTGTCTGTGCATAACGTGCAGTAGGACGGTAGTTTGTAGTATGGTGAACCTGTAGTTCTCTTGTCATGTTTTCCTTGGAGTGTTTCAAGTTCATTCCATGGTGGCACCACTCAGATTACCTGATAAAGGTTCTCATTCGGCATTTCTTGTGTCTGGGGTAATTATGTAATCTAAATCCATGTTTGAAGTGAGGTGAAATGTGTGGTATGTAAAATGCATGTGGCAGCCCAGCAAGAGAAATGATCCGTTTATTTACTTTTTTGTAAATCAACGGATCATTCCTAGCCATCAAAGGATCAACAGAAAATTTGTTCATTGATTAATCACTGTTATCTTGCACAGTGGATATGTCAAAAGTAAGTGTTTAGATGTGTTGGTTAACTAAAGCAAAGGGAATACACTCATATCATGGCGTGAAGTGTTGATGTAAAAACAACATACTTTGTTCAAAGAGTTAAACTATAATACGTTGATTGATTTCTCATTGTTATCTAACTCCATGGATTTTTTTAAGAACCGTGGCCATTATGAAAATAGTTGTCACATGTGCTATCTCAACTAACCAATAATACTTGACATCTATGTGAAACATGTGAAACAAACTAAGTGATCAGTTGAGAAACGAACACAGGTTTTAATATCCTGAAAAGCTATTTATTTTAAAATATTTGATTGTTACAGAGCCATGTGACATCGAATAAGTTTATTTGTACAGCTGGAACAAGGTAGCTGCCTAAAGTTATACATATAACTTGACAGATGTTGTAAAATGTGTAAAATATGTTTCACTCGGCAATTCATAAAATGTCTAAATATTTCAGTAATTTAAAAATTGACTGATACATCTGTCTATATATGTAACAGATTGACTAAAAATTATTAAGAGGTTCAAAAGGGCTTAAAATATCACAATAGAAAATGCTCAAATGTACTTTGACTTTCCTTTTCATTTAATCCTAACATTTACAGTCACTGGGTGATGAAATTAAAACATAAAAATGTTTGGAATTCCTTATTATAATAACATAAATGGACAGATTTTTCGGTCAATTTGTAAAATAACTGAATGTTAAGGTGTTTAATAAATTGCCAAAGTGAAAAATTTACACATTTTGACTATAAAATATACACACAATAAAACAAGCAATGCTCAGGTGAAATATTTACTTTGTGTTGCAAGTCAAAATAGTGTTAACGAAAATTGCACAATACCAAAACTTATCAAAACTTTGTCACCATTACTGATGCTACTCACAAAGATACCTACTTTTCCTTATTATTCGCAAGACTAAACTGAATTTTATTTTGTTTATCAATGTGACCATATGCCCTTACACTATCAATAGAAGCCACAAATGCGCTTAAGAATGGCGCAGCACAGGTTGCGAAGTCTAGATTTCTGCTATATCATCTGGGTACTCACAGGGGAAAAACAATAACAAAAGCAACAGCCAGTCCTGGGGAATTCCTGTAGATGAGTACCCCTTTAAACGTATTTTAAGGGAAGGAATAAATTACAAAAAAGACAACTTCACCTGTGGTTGCTTCAGTGTGTGACAAGTATAATGCCGAATGTTCTGATCTCTGTCCAGGGTAAGAACCCCAATTTTAGCATTTATGGCATCACTTTTTATTCAATAATGTCATCAGTGTTACCAGGTTGGTCATATTTGACCATACATATGACATCACTTGGCATAACTTTAAATTGTACATGTTGTTCACCAGTCAACAATACATAACCTTTTCCCACTTGAGGTATTGTATTAACTCAAAAGAAAAAGGATGGGAAGGCTGTAGGGTAGCCACAAGCTAGACTACCCCAAGGGTGCCAGAGAGTATAGTCCCTTAATTCAGGTTGTGGGATTTCCGTTGACAGTTTGAAAACCACTTGCTTATGTATACTGAGTTCCATGTAGCTCCAGCTGATTGCTAAGGCCTTTAATTTTTTACATATCCTGCATTACTCCTTTATGCATTCACTGCTTACCTTATGAAAACAAAAAGACCATGTACTGCGATGATCTTTGGTGCAGAAATAAAGTTGTTTCAAAGTGCACTTTTTTTGCACTGACCACTGCTGCTGTCAATGTGACCTTGATGACAAGTCACCTTCCTCACATCACTGCCTGTTGCGCTACAGCAAGGACGTGTCTCAGCATAGCTTTTCAAATTGGATAATATTAGGCCTTCAACTTTGGATATTACTCTAAATTTCATCTGCGATGGGTAAAAAATTCTCTTCATATTACTCTCACTAAGTTGTGTAGTTTTATGGGGATTATTTAGGCGTAAAAAGACTTTGTCTTTTTTCTCGCCACATGCTCGTTGTTTCCCACCATTTTGAATTTGTGTTACAATTGTTTGCCTGCAAGGGTAGTCAAATTGTTTACAATTCTCAGCTACGTATGTATAACATACTCATATGTTTTTAAATACTAGAAGCATAGAGTTGGCGTGTATCAATATTTGTAAGATACACTTTCAACCTGTAAAATATATATCGTAGGCAGTTTGGCAGAGTATAGGTTTTAACAGGGAGTTTATATATGTCTTATATATTCCCTGAGTTAAACAAGTTAAATATATATAGATAAATATTCACAGCGCTGGCCAATACAAGAGTATAGGTTTTAACAGGGAGTTTATATATGTCTTATATATTCCCTGAGTTAAACAAGTTAAATATATATAGATAAATATTCACAGGAATACAAATTATAACAGCAGCTGGGCTATAATAACAATGGCCAACAGCACGGAGTAATGTGCAGGTCAGTGGCTCCAAATTAGCGCTAGAGAATGGCCGCTTGGCCACTGAAGCTTGGCATTGTGGATGAGGTGCGGGATACTGCAGGCTGACCAAGGAGGTATCGTATTCAATATGTGGTCAGTGATTTGACTGGTTAAAATTAGAATACTTTCTGTTAGTCGGGACTTGACCTTCGGACAACGGCTAGGCAGGTTCGCTCTCTGACGCCTCTGATATGCTGCCTGGCCATGTCTGTCCCATTACCACAATCGTGATTATACAGATGCTGTAATTATTATATCACAAATAAAGTGTTGTTGACCCACTGATGGACTCCTGTGTTTGAAGAAGGACAGATATCCCAAACATAACAGCCCGGGATATATATCTGCCGATAGATTCTATGGAAATTTTCCAACTCTGTCTCATCAACAATTCTCTATTTTGCATAACTTATGCTTGCATGTTGTACTAATTGTCGTGGAAAAAAATCAGTGCATGACTGCTTATCACCAGGCGGGTCATCAAAGCCTTCTCATATAGGAGGTGCTGTGCACCTGAGCAGAAGTCGATCCCTGTCTAGTCGGATTCGTCAACATCACATTATGAGTGTTGGATAAAGAGACTACTCCTAGGACATTCAAAGTGAGTAACTCTCGCAACACTTGCCATTAGTGAAGAGTGCGTGGTTGGTGTAGTGCAGGTGACAAAAGGGGTAGAATCCTTAGCAATCTGTCCCTCACTTTGCCAGCAGAGGCCGATTACAACTGCACACAATTCCTGAACCCTTACATCAGACGTCAGGATCCACTCAATGCCATCACTCTACCGGTCCATCTAAGGCCTTACCTCAATTGGTGGATTGTAGAGTTGAATGTCTCTTTATCCGGGTTATCCCTGCAACTACACCTGTTCGTAGACGCCAGCCTCAGGGCTATGGTCCGGCACTTATCAAAATTGGCACATGAACAATCTGCAGTTGGAAGCGTTAATTCTGGCCATCTCATTGGCAGAATCAGCTACAGTCCGCCCAACTCACAATATCTACAGACAACAGCACTGTGGTGTGGTGCCTGCGCAAACAGGGAACAACACAGTCCAACTCCATTCTGTAACAGACATTCAGGTTTTTCCATCTAGTGGATCGTCTGGAACTACAATTCATAGTTTAGCACATTCCCGGATGTCAGAACATACTTGCTGATGCATTATCACCCCCAGACAGGGAGGCTCCCACAGAATTGAAACTTAACACAGAAGCATTTCAGTTACTGCCTCAGAAGTTTGAGCAACCAACACTGACATGTTTGCTACGTGCCAAAACCACCAACTTATGATGTATGTCTCCCAATTACCGGACACGCAGGCTTCGGTAGTAGATGTATTCAGCATCCCTCGGAAAGGACTAAAAGCGTACGCTTTCCTGTCACCTGTTCTACTTCCCAAGGTGATACATAAGATCAAAGAGAATAGGAATCTTGATCTGTCTTTGGTCGCGTCCTTGTGACCGGCGAGAGGGTGGTTCATCGAGCTCTGAAGTTTAGCAGAAGATGATCCACTACCCCACCCACAGTGGTCCAACCTACTCATCCACCCTCACTGCAAAACGCCTCACCCAAGGCCAGACAAGTTTCGTCTGCGCGCTTGAGGTTCATCTTAAAAATGTGTTACGTGTGAAGGGCTATTCGGCACAGGCAGCTAAAGCTATAGTTTTAGCTCATCGTCCCTCTACCAGAGCATTATACGATGACAAGTGGGGATTGTTTGAGACTTTTTGTAAGGCAAAAAGCCAATATCCCACGACTGCGTCACCACAATTCCTAGCCGAATACCTCCCACATTTGCGTACTAAGAAACACTTCAAAGGTAGGACCATTACTACGTACTTAGTAGTACTTAATTAACTCAGCGTTGGCCGAACCGGAAAATCGCAAAATGACCAAGGTCGGAACTACAGGCCCTACTACGCTCATTCAGGCTTGAGGATCAGAAGGCCAAGTTCCACCCACCTGCTTGGGACTTGAACGTGGTACTTCGACGTTTGCGAGGGCCCCCTTTGAGCCCCTCTATGCATCCTCATTTTATGACCTTACCAAGAAAACAGTCTTTCTCTCAGCGAGGGTGGTACTCATGGAGCGGTACATCTTGGGTTGTGCTGGGATTTGGAAGCATAAAAATCAATTACCAGGCCAACCGGATTGTTCCTTCACGATCCAACCTATATTGAAGATTGTGGGAGTCGAAGAAGAGGGTGAACTTGTCTTATGCTCGGTGCGAGCACTTTGAGTTATCATCCACCGTTCCAAAACTAGGCGTGACTTGAGGAAATGGTTAATTATACCCATACCTCCTACATCCAGGACTGAAGTTAGTCGTAACACCATATCTCTATGGTTACGCGGAGTCATCCTCACGAGATCAGGGCTTTAGCCTCGACCATGGCGTTACACAGTAACTGCTCTATTAAAACGATCATGGAAGGATTTTTTTTGGAGGTCTGACACAGTTTTCGCTAGTCATTATCTTTGCAATGTGGCTCTTGAGGACTTCGAAGGCGTGCAAAGTTTTGGCCCAACCAACCAACCCTTGTCACAAATAATGAACTCACCCTATACAGAGCCAGTTTACTTTCCACACAAGTTGCTGAGACTGGGCCAGTGGAAGAAAATTAGACAAGCTTTTCTACCAGGCTTTGGCTTGGCGATATAGTAGGTAAAGATTTAGCTGTTTAGCTAGCTTTTCTTTATGACTAAATATGTATAGGGATCTACTCTTTAATTCCTACGTTCCTTCTGTAGTAAGATTGAGCGACCCTACCTTTTTTCTGAGCTTTTCCCGCCTCACAGATTATTGACAAAGGTTTCGTTGTTTTGGGGTGCGAATTATTTAGGTTTTGGACTTTCTGAAGGTTTCCCACCTCCAAACCGTCCAAAGGAGTAATGCAGGATAAGTAAAAAATTTAGTTAAGTCTAAATATTTTTTACATTTGTATACTTGCCTCCCCACTTTGGCTTCAGAAACCTCAAAAGTATGTTTTTTAAGCTCAGGTGACCGGCAGTGATGTGAGGAAGGTGACTTGTCAAGGTCACATTGACTGCAGCAGTGGTCAGAGCTAAAAACAGGAGTGGGACTTTAAAACAATTTATTTCTGCACTAAAGACCATCGCTGTACCCTGTCATTTTGTTGTCCTTGCATCAAAATTCTTAAAATTATATCCTTGGGTAAGTTTTAACCGAATCACCGGTAGATTCCAAATGTGTGTACAGCTGATTGCTGTTTTCGGCTTAGTTTACAAGAAAGAGACAAGGTAATCTTAATCCCTGCATGTAAAACAATGCCTAGCAGAACAAAAAATACAATTTAAACGGTAAATCAACATGTCTGGTTGTCTTTATTCCAAACTATTGAATCCGCCCAATATACTTGGGTACGCACTATACTCAAGAAAATATGGTAGTTTGAGGGATTCCTCTATGAGTAGTGGTAACAGTCTTGGAAACCTCGCTCTGTTGGGCCATTCCCTGCCAACTCATGGATATAGGGCTTCCACCTAGATGGCCAGTGGATATGGTACTGGGACGACGTATACAGGTAGCTTCTTGATGAGGCAGGTGATAACAAGATCTTGGACAATAGCTCTCATTTCCAGACAGTTGATATGTGTCTTCTTGTATTGATCTGATCACACCCCTTGAGCTGTGACACCGTCCATGTGAGCACCCCAACCTTCGTCTGATGTATCTGTGTAGAGGTGATGTATTGGAGTAGGAAATATGAGAGAGATGCCTGGCATAACATTGTGACGCTGAGGCCTCCAATGTAGTTCCAAAAGCTGGTAAAGTTACATCTTCCAGTTTTATATTTCTGGTAGTGTTCCTCTGAAGTCTGAAGTGGAAGTAACAGTAGCCGCCATCTGTAGGTTAGATCTTGGAAAGACATAAACATGCCAAGGCAAGACATCCACCAACAGCATAACATCATGGCTGGTCGTGTACGTTTATGATCATATGAGGGGTGTTCATTAAAGATTTCCCCTGACCCACTTCCAATGAACCTAGTGGAATGAAACTTGGCATAGGTATTAGTCTTTCTCCATATAGGAACCACCAAAAGTTAAACACTTTTATGCAACTATGGAGACCTCGCTTGTAAAAGCCCTCATTTTGCGTCTCAAACCAGGACTTGACTTCAGAAATCAGTGTTTCATCATCTGTGAAACGTTTTCCCTTCAAAAATGACTTCATGGTTGGAAAGAGGTGGAAGTCAGATGGTGCAAGGTCAGGAGAGTAAGGAGGATGTGGAAGGATTTCATAGCCACAGGACCGCGCTTCTGTCTGGGCAACATGAGAGTTGTGTACTGGAGCATTGTCTTGCAGGAGATGGACACCCTTGGTCAGCATGCCACGCCTCTTAAGCTTGATAGCGTCCCACAATTTCCGCAGCAGTGAAGCATAATAAGCTCCTGTAATTGTGGTACCCTTTGCCAAGAAATCCATCATCACTACTCTGTGCTGGTCCCAAAACACCGTGAGCATGACCTTGCCTGCAGAGGGTTGGACACGTGCCTTCTTTGGGGGTGGTGACTCCACATGCTTCCATTGCATCGACTGAACTTTAGTCTCCACTTGATGGATAGTGTCCTCATCAATGGCTGAAAGGGGGCGACCAGGAATGGCAGCTGTTTCCACAGATGTCCGACCACACTTGGACTGGCGATGCCAGTGTTTAACAATGTCATATGATGGGGCATCTTCAAAGTTGCTTTCATTTCATCGAAAGTTTCTTTTGGTGTGCGAGCTTTCAAATAAAAAAACCTAATCACTGCTTGGTATTCTACTGGCTCCATTGTCACACCCTACTCGATCATAACATCTGTAAAAGTGGTAAGATTAATAGTTCGGTGCTGCAAATTCAGACATAACCCATAGATACATGCATCATTACACATGTGAAATTTCAACCAAATTTGATAACCCTAAGTGGTTTAGAAGAAATCTTTAATGAACACCCCTCGTATCTCTTTCTCTAAGATATCTCTCCTTTTGAGGTGCCAAGCCACCTTTGAGAAGCTGGAACCTTGCACTAATGTATACAATGTCCTGAGAAGGTTTACATTCTGACCTGTTGGGATGTATCAGGAAAACAAGATAGGAGAGTAGACATTGTGTTATTCAGTGTTACATGCAACTAGTCCTGATTGTCTGATAGGAAGTTGTAGTTGTAGGTGTGAAGCCTAACAAGGCATGAGCTAACCTGATGATGGGGATGATAATTCTGGTAAACAACCATGGAGCCATTGAAATGCCTAATGGTAGTTCATTGAACTTGACCGTTGAATGCAAATCATAGGTAATATCGACAATTCAGCTGAATGTGGAAGTGCAAATAGGCATTCTGCAGGTCCAGACTGATTGAGCAATCTCCTAGTCTAAGAGAGTTCTGTAGTTCTTTGACAGATTCCATCTGGGCAGACATACTAGGTAATCCTTGAAGAGCATATTTTGCCATCGGCACCCTACAGCTGCTCCACGTACAGCCTGGCTGTGAGCTAAATGCACTGCACATAGTATTCTTATTAAGTGTAACCGAAACCTCACACTGCTGCATGGAGCCATAATGTTCATTGATACAGTTATGCGAGTTTCATTTCAATTGGGAACTAACTGCAAATGTCAAGTTAAATAACAGTATGGCTGTTTTTTGGTCTTTTATTGACTTGTTCACCCTCTTTTCAAAACTGTTTTAGTAAACAATGGAAATGGCAAAGTGAATAATACTTCCACTTGGTGACAGGTTCATCACTAACTCGTCAATGAGGTTTGTAGCGCAGTAACACTAGAAAACCTGTAGTCATGTGACCAAATGACATCATGCTACTGTGACGTCTATGTGATGTCTATGTGACGTCTATGTGATGTCTATGTGACGTCACAGATCAGTCTTGCTATGTCATGTCTATGTGAAGTCTTGCTCTGTGCAGTTTCTCATTTTGTAACAGATATAAGATATACCTATCAGCAAGAATGCCCAGAAGCCAAATCAATGGCTTACCATTGAAATACATGTATTATTTCTTTCTTTGTTTTGTAACAATGATGCAGGTTTGTACAAACAAGGATATGTGAAGTCAAAGGTTGTCACTGGATCAGAAATAAAAGTATTAAAAATAATGTATTATATGTTATTCCGAAAACCACATTAGTAGTATAAGTAATGACAGTTCTGCCGCAACCCCACTGGAGCCAGATTTATATACCTATACTGCTACTACAGAGGGAATTTTATTATGCAAAAATGATGATGTGATTCAACTATCGTCATGATTCGTATTAAAAGAATCATCAATATCAGTTAATAATGGATAAAATTTACTATAGCCCACAAGGATATTGGAAAGGTATAGGAGCAATACAAAAATTAGGCACTGCGGCTAAGGTATCTAAAGATGTGGCCAAGGATTGGCTAAAGAAACAAGCGATGTGGCAAATATACTTACCGTCACCGCGTTATATACCGAGGAAGAAGTTTGATATTTTTACAATGAATGAAGTTCATCAGGCTGACCTCTTATTTCTTCCCCATGATAAGGTAAGATGCAAAACATATAAATACGCTTTAACCATAGTGGATGTGGCTAGTCGCTACAAGGAGGCTGAACCATTAACCTCAAAAGATTCAACAGAAGTAGCTAATGCACTGAGCCGCATATATAAACACGGACCACTAAAATGGCCCAAGTTATTTCAAGTAGATCCTGGTCGAGAGTTTATGGGATCAGTTACTAAACTATTAACACAGCACGATGTCACAATCAGGCGTGGTGAAAAAGAGGCCCACCATAGTCAAGCTATCGTTGAAAGATTTTACCGGACATAAGCGGAATGTTTGTTTGGATATCAGTATGGGATTGAAATGAAATCAGATAGATTAAGATCAACCGAATGGGTGACACGATTATCAGCTGTTGTATCAGCGCTAAATAATGAAGTAACAAGATTAAAAGGGAAGAAACCAAAGTGATTAAAATGAAATCTGTGACTTCCGAATCTTCAGCAACGAGGAGAGTCAAAGAACAAAAACTTCCGGATAGAGTAAGCGTAAGATATTTATACCAGCCCGGTGAACTTGAAGGAGGCCTACTTCACGCAACTGATTTGATTTGGTCTCTTAAAGATATATAACATTAGTCAGTGGTTATGAAAGAAGGAGAGCCTATTCTTTATTATCTTCAAGATGGACCGGGCAGGCCATTTGTACGTGAAGAGTTGCTCATAGTTCCCAACGATACAGTATTACCACCCTAAATAACCATAAGCATAGGTAGTTACACCATCCTTATCAATCCATCTCTTTGTATCTAAGGGGGATTATGATGTCTTGTTCATTCTTAATCCATATATCCTGTGATTGACACTTCTTAAAGTGTTCATCTCGTGATTGAATGCGCTACCATTGATTAATGATTCTTTATACTGTTTGTGTTTGATATGCTTTTTTACCACATACTTTTTAACACCCTTAGCTTTTCTTATCTCTCCATCATCGGACTTCTTTATCGAATACATCTTAGGTCTTAATCCGACATACTCCGCTATAGGGGTCCCAGCACATTCATCCTTCATCTTACCTAAAACCTTTTTATTTACTACACTGTGCAGTGGGTTATCTTTTGGGTAATCGCTCATGTCGTTCATATCTATTTTTTCTGCCATATCTTTATATACATCCTCGGTTTGTATTTCCATCAACAAAGAATCTGTATCGGTATATAACACCTCACATCTATCGCCTTATTGCTTCTTAAGTTCGTTGTAATAAAAGTCATACATTAAGTGTTTTGTCAAGTCAAGAATACTCATACCAACATACATCGGTCTGTTGAATTTTGTATTACTCTTCTGCATATGTAGTGCAGCTAAATTGTTATCGAATATCTTGCTTCTGTTAAAAGCCGGACTGGCTATAAGTTTCCTGAGTCTTTCTTCCTCATTAGATCTGACTAATTTAACATTAACATACTTCCTTAGATTCTCCATAGTTTTACCAAATACTGAGTTATTCATGAGCTTATATAGGTTCTTTTCGAAATCGCTGGTAGCAATCTTTCTTAAATCTGTGTTCAGCCTTATATAGGGCTCCATCCAAGGTCTTTGATCAAACTTAAGAACTCTGTATATTTTCTTTATTTTCATACCTAACAATAGATATAACTGGAGATTCCTGTAGTGAACTATATATTTTGTCTTATCCATCAAATTTGGTACGAGTTTTTCCACGTTAGCTAACCTAGTATTGCCCATCAGGGAGTGTTGATATTCCCACATCCAATCTGTATTAACCATTAATCTTTTGGGAGCAAGCGGATAACTGTTATGGTCTTTGTGCAACTCTTTTGAATATTCCACGTCAACTTCTAATATCCATCCTTTATCAGAATCTGTGGGGATATCATTCACATCGACCCACTCAAAACCACCCGTGGGTAAAGGTTGACTCATAGCCCATCCGTATAAATTGTTGGCGTCGAGATATAATATATGCGCATAGGGTTTACTCGGATCATATCCTTCCACTAATTTGTTATTAGCCTTAGAATACCTTTATCTCGAATATATCGGCGAGTAACAGTACATCGATTTTTAAGTACAGATTGTGATAATCACCTAAATTCTTACAACCTGATTTATCCCACAACGTCAGAGCATGTTCATAATCGGCATCGGTTATTTTAGAATGATCGGTTATTTTAGTTACTATAGAATGATTCAAGGGGTGGTAATTTAGTTTCGTCAAATCTAGACCAATCATCTATATATTTGTAAGGATATACACCTTTTCTCAACAACAAATGACGAGTTATCTGATCAGTATATTGATTTGTTATTATCATCGGGATTGTTCGCATTAGCTAAATTGTCCAGGTAGGATAACAGAAACTGTACGGAGTCTATGAATCTAAGCCCATTAATTTGCTTTGTTCTAGCTTTCCCATCATTGTCTGTATTATGTATAGTTTTAGTGAATTAGAATGATATATATTTTTCCATATTATTAGGAATGCACGTTAAGCCGCCATCGGTCCTTGAGATAGCTTGCATAATGAGATGAGAATCATATCCTCTAAGGTTATGAAACACAAGGGGGATGGGTATTGTTTGAGAATTCATTTTTAGTTTTAAGTTACACTCGTTATGCGCGGCTCCCCGATAATTACCCATGACGTGACAATGATCTCTTACGGAATCCCGATTCAGGGGTTTATTACAAACATGACAAATCGTTAATTCTTATAGGCCCTCCAATCATCCCTTGTCATACACATGGGTTTCTTAAGCGATGATTTCCCCTGATTATGCTCTCTTCGATTTGTAGATATTCTAGGAACTTTCCTGCTGCATCGGGACCTCTGTAAATCACGGGCAGGTTTGTTTTCCCATCATACCTTACAACTATATATCCAAACCCACAAGGAATATGTTCTTGAGTTTTCTATGTAGTATTGCGTTCGGTATTTTCTATAGGTTTGATAAGTGCTTCGAAGTCAGCGTAAATTATGTACGGTACTGGTATTTGATTACAATAATGTTCAAATTTTAATATATTTTTTCCCTCTTTAGGCATATCGATCCTGATAGCATTCTGTCCAACACCTCTGCAGTCTTCTTTATGCGCTTCTAATAGATCTTGTCTGCTGTACCCATGCATAATCTTTCGCAGAAATATTTTTTTTCCATCATGTTTTGCTTGATCGCATAATAGCTTGCTTAAACTCTTCATCCATGTATAATGATATTTACCATCTTTTTCGATCAGAAATGAATTGATTCTTGGAATATGTTCTGGAGCGGAGCTTATCCTGTGTACAACAATTCCTTTAGGAGAATGTCCAAAAACATTTACAGCTAAATTATTTTGCTTTTCCGCCTATAAATTTGCGAGATTGGTGTAGGTTCGTCTATACCATCAAGGTTGAATACGTCGTTTTGGGGATAGCTAGATGGTCTATTTGCAATTTTAGAATCTGCGGGAAACAATGCAGATCTTATCATCATTCTGAAACAGTCATGGCCTATATTTTTTAAATTAATTATGGCTTTTTTCTTCTTATAATACGAGGGTAAATCTATATAAGATCCACCTTTGAAAGGCATATAATTTGCTTTATCTAAAAATAAACTGTCGATTCTATCCACATCCCAACCCAAACCTCTATTAGTCCAGCGTTCTAAAGTTTCTTGTATCCACTGAATTGATGCATCTAATGATGCGCTTATAGAATCAGATTCGGTTATAACTTCTTGATTGCTCCGGAAAAAAGGTTTGATATATTCAACTTGATTTTTACTCAATGATATTTTAACCGTCAGCTGGTATTTTATATTATTTAAATCATCTAACTCCTCGTTAATTTTGCTCGATACGATGGGCTTAACATCAACATCCATGTTGGAAATAATAGCCATCTTCCAACCTCTTAGATATTTACCAACGCCGGCTGTGGGTACAAATCTTAACTCAACAACCGGTTGATTTTTATCAAGTAAATCAATCAATTCAGCTTTTCTCATTCGAGAATAACCTCTCAGTCCACCTTTTTTTGCTTGAGCTTTGAGTTCTCCAACAGTCTGGGGTTTGTTGTATTCCAAAACGAGTAAATCATTTAATTCAGCTTTTCTCATTCGAGAATAACCTCGTAGACCACATTGTTTTGCCAAAGCCTTCAACTCTCTGACAAAAACCATTGTGATTTAATGGTATATGCAAAATGAGTCTAAATGCTATATTTTCATATATCTAAACATGTATTCTCCCCAACCTATTCCTCTTGGTGATGTAATCTCTCTTCCTAGCTTAAATAATCTGGTTCCTGACCCTATCAGCGTCGTGTTTCTTACATAAACAATAACGACCTTTGACCCCTATCCAACATACAGAACATGTATAATTTACATTTCCTTGTCTGATGTAAAAAGCATGAATTCCACAATATATACCGACGCAACGTCGGTTGCATTGAATTGGTTACCCATGAGTGTAAATCTACACAGATTCATGGTTATACACCTATCATATCCTTTGTCTAAATGCAAATCACACCTCCACTTGGTGGGTGAGTCATCACTCAGCTTAAAGCTTCTGCATAATTGTGTAGCTAAAAATAGACACACCGGTCATGGTGTCATAGCTGATAAGACTCAGCCTGACATAGTGCGTAATAGATCATAGCTTATGCATAATAATGTAGCTAAATATGGACACACCAGTCAGCCCAAAAACTATAAATGCTATCTTGCGGTCTTTCTGAGCCTCTGACAGTGTATAAAACTGACTTATTGTTGGCCTTGGTATTGCTTCAAGTGTGTTTCAGTAAACAAGGAAGTATTCATGCATGGCAGATTCAACATCCATAAATGTTTGAATTGAATGTCCTTGTTTACGCAGTTCATCATAAATAAATAAATAAATAAAAACTAATCTCTCCATTCTGCGCCGGGCCCTGACTTTATCTCGCTCGAGCTTGGTAGAAATAACATCATTTTCACAGACATTCCTCGAATGAATCTTGGTCTTTGCAATCAAACAGGGCTACCCATTTGGTCTGCTCTCTGAGATCTTTCAGAACAGAGTTGTATTTTTGAGTAAGTACCCAAACGCTATGCTTCATATGCCATCCGGAGAATGCTAAATATGAAACATATCTTTCTTTTTGGTAAGTTCTTTACTCGCACTGCAGTCGTCTATTATGAAAAGGGTTGATTCTCCTTTGTATTTTTCGTGACATACTCGTAAACAGTCTTGTAAACCATCGCCCAGATCAACTTTGTACACCCCGGGATCATTCATTACCCAATCTCTCGATAGGTATGTTTTATTAATGTTTATAGTCGGGCACAGAATAATAATATGGTCGAAAACATTCCGATAATAACTTTGTAAAATATCTAGAATAAAAGCTGTTTTTCTGCAACCCGTTCGCCCGCAGATGATAGCGCAGTGCGGTTCTTTAGGTAAAAAATTATTAATAGATCGCTTGCACGAATCTTCTATTCTGTACATTAAGTTGCACGTCCATAATCACGTACAAATATATGTTTAATTTACCAGCCGCTTGAAAGAGCTTTGTTATCTGTATAGTAACACCCTCACTGGCATTTTCTAATCTCCGCCCACTACCGTGTAGTTGGTCATCATCTGTAGTTCGCATGTCGAGCCATAGCGCATACTTCGTTGTAAGGAATTCAGCCAGCGATACATCCCAGAAGGACAAATCTTTCAGGAGTGCGTTTACTTCTGGGCTTCGTTTTATGGAATTGAGTTTTTTCGCATGCTCGCATGCCTTGACTATATAGTTGATTAGGTACGCCCTCGATAGTCAATTCTACTTTTGTAATCTTGGGATTGTAGAACTTTTCGGTATCTCTTTGAAATGCTTCAGAAGGGTCCTCGAACAACATAAAAAATACCCTTCAACGATCTAGCGGGGACGTTTAGATTGATATTCAACGTTGTATCTCTTCTGTTCCCTGTCTTTCGGTGTTGAAGCACGTGATCTTACAAAATGGCTAAACTTCTGGTATACTGGTTACAAATTTGTCTGGCTAATTCAGGATCTGTTATCATAACATACTCCAGTGAGATATTGTCAATAGAATAGCTAGTACCATCTTCAGTAGCTTTGATGACTCTGCTGTAGTCATTAAAAGTGAGTTTGTATTCTAACCTATTGCCTAGGGATGCTTGATAAAAGGGCATGTGGGAATCTAGTAATTCAAAGTCGAGCGGAATATAGAATTCATTACCTAATGCATCAGCAACAGCCTTATCTTCTATGATGGTATTATCGCCACTATCAGCACCCACACGCAGTCTCAATGTGTTCCGATTACAAATACCTTGGTACTGTAAGTTTTCCCGTTCTTTAGCCTTTCTCCAGAGATCCATGTAACAGAAGTATACATCACTATCATCAATACTAAAAACTTCATTACCACTAATTTCAATCGTGATTTTCTTAACAATCGCATGACCATGTTCTGAACGAGCTCTCTGTTAGCATCGCCAGAAGTCAAATTAATTGTAAATGAAAGTCGTGCAGTTCCTGGAACTATCACATCGTGAGCGCCTAGATTAGGAAAGCGAACCAGAAGTGTTTGATTCTGATCAATGGTCTCCGGGTTATTAGTTATAGTTACAGACTGGCGAATTGCTTTGACCCCTAATGGATCCCAAAGTCTACCCTGTGGGTTTAACTTGCATCCGTATTGCTAAGACATTGTTTATATTGAAATCATGTAACCTTATGTTTAATATAAAAATGTATGACTTTTATTACAACGAACTTGAGAAGCAATACGCCGATAGATGTGAGGTGTTATATACCGATACAGATTCTTTGTTGATGGAAATATAAACCAAGGATGTATATAAAGATATGGCAGAAAAAATATATATATACGACACGAGCGGTTGCCCAAAAGATAATCCACTGCACAGTGTAGTAAATAATAAGGTGTTAGGCAAGATGCAGGATGAATGTACTGGGACCCCTATAGCGGAGTATGTCAGATTAAGACCTAAGATGTATTTAATAAAGAAGTCCGATAATGCGGAGATAAGAAAAGCTAAAGGCCGTTAAGAAGTATGTGGTAAAAAAGCATATCAAACACAAACAGTATAAAGAAGCATTATTCAATTGTAGAACATTCAAACATGAGATGAACACTTTAAGAAGTGTCAATCACAGGATATATGGATTAAGAATGAATAAGACATCATTATCCCCCTTAGATACAAAGAGATGGATTGATAAGGATGGTGTAACTACCTATGCTTATGGTTATGGTGATAATACTGTATCGCTGGGGACTATGAGCAACTCTTCTCGTACAAATCCCCTGCCCGATCCATCTTTAAGATAATAAAGAATAGGCTCTCCTTCTTTCATAACCACTGACTAATGTTATATATCTTAAGGGACTAAATCGGATCGGTTGCGTGAAGTAGGCCTCCTTCGAGTTCACCGGGCTGGTATAAATATCTTACGCTTACTCTATCCGGAAGTTTTTGTTCTTTGCCTCTCCTCGGTGCTGAAGATTCGGAAGTCACAGATTTCATTTTAATCACATTGGATGGTTTCTTCCCTTTTAATCTTGTTACTTCATTATTTAGCGCTGATACAACAGCTGATAATCGTGTCACCCATTCGGTTGATCTTAATCTATCTGATTTTATTTCAATCCCATACTGATATCCAAACAAACATTCCGCTAATGTCCGGTAAAATATTTCAACGATAGCTTGACTATGGTGGGCCTCTTTTTCACCACGCCTGATTGTGACATCGTGCTGTGTTAATAGTTTAGTAACTGATCCCATAAATTCGCGACCAGGATCTACTTGAAATAACTTGGGCCATTTTAGTGGTCCGTGTTTATATATGCGGCTCAGTGCATTAGCTACTTCTGTTGAATCTTTTGAGGTTAATGGTTCAGCCTCCTTGTAGCGACTAGCCACATCCACTACGGTTAAAGCGTATTTATATGTTTTGCATCTTACCTTATCATGGGGAAGAAATAAGAGGTCAGCCTGATGAACTTCATTCATTGTAAAATATCAAACTTCTTCCTCGAGTTATAACGCAGTGCCGGTAAGTATATTTGCCACATCGCTTCTTTCTTTAGCCAATCCTTGGCCATATCTTTAGAGACCTTAGCCGCAGTGCTTAATTTTTGTATTGCTCCTATACCTTTCCAATATCCTTGTGGGCTATAGTAAATTTTATCCAATATTAATTAATATTGATGATTCTTTTAATACGATTCATGACGATAGTTGAATCGCATCATCATTTTTGCATAAAAAATTCCCTCTGTAGCAGCAGTATAGGTATATAAATCTGGCTCCAGTGGAGTTGTGGCAGGACTGTCATTACTTATACTACTACATACTTGCTGCACAGCAAAGTTCATAATGATAAAAGCAGAAATGACAGAGTGATGGCCTCCAAATGACACATTGAAAATGGGATTGGAAATCTGTGAGCAAATTTCAGACACAGCAAAGCTGGGATTATTCATGAATACAAAGTTTCAGCTCCATAGGCAGTGTAGTCCAAGAATATATAGAAAATGCCAAAGTTACCGATGGACGCATAATGCACCACAACCTGCCTGCAAGCCAAATGCCAGTGACTTTTAAATTGGGCTGGTAACATTTCCTTAAAGCTGGCCAGAATAAAAAAAAGTGTCAATACAGGTTTGTTTCAAGGAATCATCAATTCAGTTATGACATTTAATGTCAAAGTTCGTTGTCATTTTGTTTTAATTTTGTAGTTAAACGGAAACCCATGCGAAGCAGGCACACGACAAAATATTATCCATTCCAAACAATCCAAAACTTGGAAATACCACCATTCCAAATGGAAATATGACCATTCCAAAATTTATCAAGGTCATATTTCCAAGCTTGGATTTGTTTGGATTTGTTTGGATACAACATGTCATAATCATATCTGTTAAACGTTGTACGACCTTATGTGAGATTAGTAATGACATGAAAGTAGATAATTAAGAGTATTTTGGCACTATTTACCACGAAAAGACCAAATTGTGAGCGAATTTAACTAAAAGAATTTCTGTCATTTAAAGTGGCTACTCTTCATAGTTAATTTCTTATCTTCCTTGTTTATAATCATATGACATTGACTATGAACTTTGACCAATTAAACAAATATTTTGTTTTCCCATACCGACTTACGGTTGTCGTAGAACAAAGACCGTTTCGAGAATAGAGGGCCTCATTATTATAATTTGACATATTATTACATATGTACATAACAGTACTAGGTATAAATGAATTTTGATAAGTGTTCGTACAAGAATATGAACTTCGAATTATCTCAGAATTATGCGCAACACATAGGGCTGGAAATTTTATAATTGGTCTGGAACTATGTGACGGTAATTCAAAACAGGGAACAAGATTTCGTCAAATGAATCATTGAGCCAGGAATGCAACGATTTAAATGCTGACAAAATGAATAAACTTATAACTTATAAACGTTATGTAATGTAAAATCTGAACATTAATGGAAATAAAATACTGTTTAAATCAATAAACTTATCTGGAACAGAGTAGACTATTCATGCGGACAATTATATGCATGCTACATCTTTTGCCAATGAAGTTTATCACTCCATGTTATAGCATTTGTTTCATATAAAAGATAGAAGCCAAATAAATGGGACAATTAGTTGTTATGAATTAGCTTTACCTCTGTGACATATTACGCAACTAAAGGTGATTATGTTTATCAAATAATCAATTACAGTAATTAACCTAGTGTCCTTATATATACACAATTTAATTACGTATTGGGGTACAATATATAATACACATATACACGGAATGATTTCTTATTTTGTCAATTTAATCAAAATCCAAATCATACAAATCGAACATGTGAAAATAAAAGTAGTGACTAACTTTATGATCAAGGGTATAAATACTCAATTGTATCTATTAATCCTAGTATAATAATAAATCCTGTGTATTTACTGAGCATATTTAGATACATCCGGATCTACGACCGCAGTCATATAATCAATCAAGGAAAGTATATTAGATTGAATTAAAAATGTGCTATCACTAAAACAGAATTTTCCGTTATCCACGTAAGCCTAAACCTGGGAGAAATAAAGTTCTGTTCTGTTCTGAAGACGCCGTCATGATTAGTTGGCCCCAGTCTAGACTGTCCAATCAACATGAATATACAAACCCTGATGTTACTTGACCAGTTGATGACACCTGTCAAACTCAAAGTGCCCCCGTCCTCCATCCACCATGTGTAATACTTTAGCGCACTTGATTGTTTTATTTGCAGTTATATCACTGTTAGGCTATGTGATGAGAGAATACATTTTGTTGTTTTTGTTAATGATCGTTTCCATTTTCAACGTGGTAGCCTTATAAGTGACTAACTTTTTTATCATGATGAAATGAAACATATTAAAATAATCAGAGGGACTGACGATCGCATTTTTCGCATAAATATCATGCTCGCATTAATTTCATGATTTACTGAAGATAGATTTGAACATTTCTGAGCAACGATCATGTTTGGGGAAGGGAAGGCGGCATCCATGTTGTTCACGCTCCGCTGATCACGGGGCCTCATTTATCTGTATTCTGCTTATGAGCCGGGATGCGCATGAAACACGGGTGTCAAAACAAATATATTTACCAATTATATGTACGGTCAATTAGCCAGTTCAAGAGACAATACCATGGTTCTACCACCTTTAGATTATGTAATAACGTCGCATGCCCCTGGTTCAGGGTTTGTCTCATCTCCCGTCATAAAACCACGATGTTTATTTACCTGGAGCCTCCGACAGCGCCGACTTCCTGTGTACATGTACGTAAATGGCAATAAATGGTTTGACAGTTGTTTGACGGAATCAGTCAATAATTATTGACACGGTGATGTAATTAAAATTTGTCACTATTCACAACTCCTATTTTCATTTTTCTATTGTTCAGCTGTATTTTTTATCAGTTTTATATGTATAAAAATCTTCTCTAGTATTTATAAAACAAACCTAAAAACATTATATAAGAACAATTGTGTTTTTAAAATGTAAGTTTTCTATTAAAACAACCATGCAAGTAAGATTTCAGCCATAATATTTCTTTAGTTACTCCACAGATTACACATCTTATATGCTGCAAACGCAGCAAATGTAATGCTACTACGTCACAGTTGCCTTGGTAATTAAGGGCTGGAATGTTTTTGTGAAGAGCAGTGAGAGCATGCGAATTTTCCCCCTCGCTGTATAATGACGGTCGCTAACCATATATATGTATTTTTCATGTTTTTGGCTTAATTTGATTGCCCTTTGGTGAAAACAAATCTTCAATTGAGAAAGCAAACCCTTCTCCCCTGAACGTTAAAAGACAGGAGACTTTGTTTTTGTCTGAAATATCAACGTTGAAGTCGTTTATATATTCGGAAATCCATATTATGGTAAATATTTATTAAATGCATGTCCTGTTTTGTATATATGTATATATTATTATGTTAATATGGACAATGGTAAAATTCATTATCACAGTTTAAGTGCTATTCACAAATGTATGTAAATCTGCTTCGTGATGAATGAAGCATGGAAATAAATGTATGCATCTGATTCTTCATTTGTTCTGTATTCTTTGATGAGAATGAGTTTCGTTAATGATGATCACTCTCACAGATTATTTTATAAGAGGATAGGACTTTAACTGGAGAATAGTTATGAAAAATATATATATAAGTATAGGCGGTCTGTGCACATGTGGTGAAACTAATACCTCATTGATTTGATAATCGGGACTTGGAAATCAAGTTGATTTTTAAATATATGGTTTTGACAGTATTTAGTACGTCCTGACATGATAATATTATGTTGTAAACAACTTATCTTATCTTTTGTTAAGTAAAACAATTATTGATAACTTCCTGAATTCCAATTGTTCAATGAACAGAATTATTCAAAACTCTGGCGTGAGACAATATTAAATTAGATCTTACAAAAGATTGTCCATTTTATGATCTTAGGCACATGTCGGCGCACTTACATGTGAGCCGTCCAGACGACTGTCTGTTTTATAATTAAATGGCAGCTGCCATCCAGCCAAATGCTTAATCTTGAGACCTATTATTGTTTTGTCGAGTCAAGTGCAGGTCTCTCTCTCACCTTAGGGAGAATGCGACTGTAAAAGCCCCTCGCTAACATAAATTCCACTAACATAAAACAAAACCAAATGCATGAATAAAGGGGGTTATGAATGAGTAGACTGAAGAGTTAAGGCAAAATCTTTTCTTTGGTTTTGATGACCAAGCCAAGTCTAGCAGGAGCTCTAAAAGGTAATAGTAAATATCATGGAAGCTTTTGGTGCGAGGCACTAGCTCAAGACAATGGGCTGTTAACGAATATATATATTAAAAAATACCTTATCAGTTGCAGATGAGTCCAAATCTGATTTGTTGCGACCTGGCTGAACAGCATTATAGGTTGGACTTGGGATTCGACTGTGTGTAGGTCTGAAACAAAAAGACCAACTAGAGCCACAACACAGGGGTGGTGAACGGGACTAAACAAACATGCAGAATGTTCAGATAGAAACAGTTTGTGCAACTGAAGAATAACGCACACCTCTAAATATTTCAACCTTTTTGTAGTTTGGGTAACTTTCAGTTTGAAACATGCATGGGACAGTCAGCGTTGTGGATTTGGAACTTGAACTTGAAAATGAAACAGAATATCTATGTGAAGTTCATAGACACAAAAGACTATGAATCCTAATTAACAATTTTTAGACATCAATTCTATGCATAACTGCATTTAAAACGAATTCTCTCCTTGAGAACTAAAACAATTCCCTTTTTGATTGCTTTTCCCCCTCCTGCATCTAGCCATTTCTAAAGAAAATTCCAATTGGAGGAATTTGATTTGGTCTGGCATTTGAAGGCACATAAGTCAAAAACCATGCTTGTGTGTGATGGGCTTTGACATAAACATATGAAATGTTTTAGCCCACTACAATTTGTATTGCCAGTAACAGCATTTTCACTTTAGTGACACAATTATGCTGTTAAACGAAGATCCATTTCAAATAGTCATAAGTGATATGTAACGACTTTGAAGTTTGACCTTCTAGTGACAATTAACACGAAATTAGTTATTGTCCTATCCTTCTCACAAAGATTACATTATATGCATTTGGCTATGTTTCTTATGAAATGGGGTTGTTTCAACATCTTTGAATTCTTATTAATACATAAAAGATATCCAGTATACCAAAATGCTACCCTTAAAAAGTGTTGTTTTTTTAAACAAAACATGTAGGGTAATAGTAGCAACTAAAATACAAACATATTAAAATAGCGAATTCCTGGTACAATGATTGCATAAAAATACTTTTTTAAGTAATAATAATTTACTACCCAGGTAACCAATTGTAGGTCTCAAAAGTTAGGAACAAAATGTCCGTTTGGGAATAGTTTGAAAGTAGCCCCGGCAAAAACTATTTTATAATGACGATTCAACACAAAACTTGCAACAATGATTTAATACCTGAGACACATTCAATATAATACATACCTAACAAAGTTTTGCGTAAGGGGATTCTCACTGCAAATTATACACATGTGACTAGAAAAGCTATTGGTACATGTACATGACTGATGCTCAGTTGGGATCAATTGTCGAGAGTGCAATCTCATTAAAAAATTAGATCTTAGTTCTCGCTACTGCTAAACAAAGATCTGAGGACACCCTATTACGGGTCACGTCAGACCGACCTTTTACGAACTTTGACCGACCAATGGAAGAAGTAGACATTAGCCAATCAGAAAACAGCTTTTTCATGCTTTACGTCTCTCATGTCTAATTGGCGACTACGCTTCGAAACATATTTTGACAAATTCTCGATTAAAAAATTGAAACCTGAACAAAACATTCTGGGATGGCTAATAGAAGGTCTAGTTTGTATTGATTCAGTTGTAAAGCCCGTAACTATCGTTCGGATTAACCCCTGTTAAAGTTTTCCAGGCTGCATGTTTAGGAATCACATTCCGACTGTCACTTTCATGATCTGGTAAGCGACACTCTGATTGGTCGGATGAAAGGTCGTTCTGACATGACCCCTACTGGGATGTCCTCAGATCTTTGTTGAGTGGTAGAGAGTACAAAGATCTGATTTTAATAAGATTGGTTGGGAGTGAGACATAGAATACAAACAGGTTTCGACAATTAACTACACATCTATCATTCTACACTACAGATAGAACACATTGGATGATAAATACCATGGAGGTCAAGCCTAACCTGTGTTTTTACAACAGGCATCCAATGCATCCCATCCTAATGACTGCAGGGGTAAATATACCCAAAATCAAAGTAAAGAATTGACTGCATGAGTATCCTGCCTGGATATCCTGCTTGACATTCACGTTTGCTTCTTACGGGTTTTAGGAACCATACTGACTTACCCGGAGAGAAACTGGAACACTTGACTTTTACTATTTGCTCATACATACGGGAGCAAAATTGCTTGTCATTGTTTACGAAACAGGTACAAGATGGCTGATATTGAAGGGCTGCTGCGCATGCTCGTACCTAGGCATGCTGGGAAGTTGCCTTATCAAAGTTATTATAAATAGCATCGCGCATGATACATGTATGCATTACTGAAGTTTGACTTACTATAGATTCTTATAATAATATTAATACATAACCAGGTGGTTTGTGTTACACTTATCTGGTATTTCACTGCAAGAAGATTGTATTCTGGCTAATAATGTTTACTTTATATTTCCCTAATAATGAAGCCATAAATTATGATTAATGCATGCTAATCTCAAACAATGTTGGAATTTATCCCAACATTAAAATATACTTGTATGCTATATTTTGAACTCGGAAGATATGAAAAAATAACGACACTGCAGTTTAACTTATCATTATAAACTCACTCAATATACATTGACGATCAGATCATGCGTACACTTACTTTACAAGACAATTACACACACCTTATTATTAATATCTAACATATTTTATATTTAATATTTATCCTGCATTATATATTATATATAATGCATTCCCTTCTATTTCCTGAGAAAACATGACTGGAAACGTCATCTCTTAAGAGAAAACCTGCTCCTGAACACAGTTGAAAATGTACACCCAAACACATCCTGCCCTCACTGAACCTTCCAGCATTCAAGTCACTCTTCTGTTAGAGAAAGCAGCAATGTCCACGGGCCATCCCGGGTGGGCCCATTCTTCATGTAATGCAGCATAAAAAGTATTAAATATAAAATATATTACATATCAATAAACTTTGACCTTATCCTGCATTACATATTGCATTTATCTGACGGTCGGAGAAGGGCGTACCTTCAGTGTAGACTGGTTATCCGAGCCTTGAGTGTGGGTAGGTGTAGTAGCATCAGGCAAGTTTCTTTGCCCACCAACAGCTACTGCAATCTGCAAGCAGGTGGAAACTGCAACAGTACCCACAAGTGCTGGGTATACTGCGAAGGATGTTTCCTATGGGAACTCACATGAGTCGTATTACGGCCAAATAGCATCAGTGCAGCGGATGTAATGAGAGGTTTAAATGATCATACTTCCAAGCTTCACAGACAAAAATGATTATGTTGGCAAGAAAACATCATGAATGTCATAACCATTTTGTCCGCTGGACACTCCTCAAGATGGGGAGGCTCAGGTGGTAGTCTCCGGGTTACACTAGCAGCGTCATTTAGGGTTGGCAATCCGCTGTGCCAATGGCCAAAAACTATGGAACCAACAGCGTTTTCAACAGCTTTATCACTAAAATAATGAATGGCAAACACAGTGTTCATTCTCCTAAAAGATCCCTCCAAAATATCTGCGATTGTACAGTTGCCATGGAGAACCAAAATGGAGGCGATCGCCTGGATCTTGTAAGGGTTGCTGGCCTGAGGATGCTGTAAACTCAATGCATCATAGGCTAGTAGGATAGTAGATCGAAGCCAAAAGGTGATGGTCTTCCTTTTGACCTCGGCCTTGCTGTGATGCTTTGTAGGATGAAACATTCTCTTCCGGCTTAGATTGCGTGTGGTCGAGGTCAATTTGTAAAGCTCAGTTCATCTTCCAATCCCTCAATTGAAAGTCCCACAGGTTGACCTGGTAGCTGGTTCTTGGCAATGAAATCCCAGCAAACCACAAATTGGACTGCGCCGCATCAGGTTTGGTCAAAATGGACTTTGGTGACATCCATGGCATGGATTTTTCCAACCCATGCCGCTGTCACCAGTACCAACAGAATAAGAGTTTTCCTGGTGAGGCTCTCTACGATGCCTTTTAAAACAGTTCATATGGCTGCTGATGCAAGTGCTGTAGCACAATGTTCAGATCCCAGTTACCGCCTGTGCTGCCCGCAGAGAATAACTTTTCTTCTTTAAAGCTGCCTGTACACAGTCCAAACGTGCAGGAAGAACATGTTTGGCCATGTGTGTGGCTGTAGACAGTACGGTTGAAGTAGTAATCGCTGCGAATCTAGTAGCCATAGTGGTTGGTACTCGGCTACCTGTAGAACATTGTAATGTCACCTCTTTGGAAATAAGAATGACTTGTCCATTGAACAAACTAGGTGCTGTCCATAGCTGCCTCACTTGGTGCTTGGTGAATTCAGCATCCCCTGTCTCTGCAGTAAAGCAGTGGACACGAAGGCTTGCGTCCCCATATTCGGAGTCGCTTGTATGAGTGCTCTGTGTAATTCTATATTGATCAGCATTATCTGCTAATCCTGCACATTGTAAGAGGTGGGATTATCTTCTTCTTCATAATCTGGGCAGAAGTACTGTTCTGAGGAAGTAGAACAGCGAGGGGTCGGAAGATCTGATAGATGAAGTAGATGGTCGAACATCATGACGATCAAGACATAACATGTTAGGTGTAGTAGGCGGGTGATGCGCAGTGCGCCTCTCGGTTGGGCAATTCTGCAGCTCCGAACACCTGCCCAGCATAGATCGCCTGTCCAAAGCCGAGCACCTGTCCAAGGCCGATCGCCTCTCCAGCTCCGAGTGCCTGTCAGACATGGAGAATGGGCGCCTTGCTTGATGACATGGTGTTGAACGTCTTGCATCTGGTGTATCAGGTGCAGAGTTCTTGCTGGTGTGTTAGGCACCAGGCGCCCTCTACTAACTGGAAAACAATTTCTCCGCTGACACTGAGAATCAAAGGACGGGTCTCATGATCAATGGGCAGATATCGCCTGGCGAGATGTGTCACAGCCACGCTCTTCCAATTAAGACATCAGCTGAGATGATAGTCCGTAACACCTCTAGGGGGAGGGGTCCTGAGTCCATATGTAAGAATACCAGTAGTATAGGTAATGGTGATTCTGCCGCAATCCCACTGGAGCCAGATTTATATACCTATACCACCACTACAGGTGGCATTTTTTATGTGTAAATGACTATGCAATTCAACGATAGTCATGATATTAAGTTAAATTGACTCTAGCTCACCACCACCTGGAGTCAATCAATGATACCATTAGTACCAAAACGAAGATGAGACTAAACTAAATTGTAATGAAAATATTCTCTATTATTTTTACTAATACGCATACCATTATTTTGAACGAAATGATATTCAACATTTTCTTCGTTCTTCGTTTTCAAGTTCTTCGTTCATTTTACTAGGAGACCAGACTATATACTCTTCTTGGTAATTGGAAAGAAACAATTGATGACCGTATTTCGTTGGTTTGACATCACTGATATAATATATACCTTGTGGTAATTCTCTCCATTTGATAATTTTGTCAAACGCTTCGGCGAGTATCCGAATATTATCGTGTTTTAATGCTTTCTTTTGCAACTTAAGAGAAATGAATTTTATCGTTATTCCTGCCAGTCCTGAGACTCAGGCGGCTATTTCCATGCCAAGTACGATAGGCGCGGCGATTATAGTTGATAATAAACCAACACCGGCTACACTGAGTCCCATGCCAGCCGTTACAAGCACGGTGTCAACTCCGTCCAGAGCATTCTGCGATACTTTTTATACAATCCAAGTCTAAGCTCCCTTTTCTATTCGATGTTTTACGTCGCTTATTTGATGTAATCGAAATCAATCAACAGTATCTATCTTTTAAAATGCCTCATCAAGCGCTGGATATAAACTCATAGTGTATATTACGGTCATATAATAGTCTTTAATTGATCTTGCTTAAATGTTTTGAGAGTATACATCAACCTTATCAAATGAATATTATACGGCAAGAATATCTTAGTAAGAGAAATGCTGTCACTTTTAATAATTTGTACCCCTTCAAGGGTTGCAACGGGTGATGCTCCAATATGAATAATACTGCAACGTCAACGCTCGTGTTTCTTGAGCCATTTAATCGATAGACCCGGTAATATTTCGAAGGCATCTACCGGTACATCTCTGAACAAGACTTCAATAATATGCATAGTAAGATTAGGTATTGCACTCAAGTTCTGTTTAATATCATTGAATTCAGTAACCAAATTTAAACTAACATTTTTTACTGCTGGACGACTATATAACATATGACCTGGGTTTTCTTGCAGGGGAGAGATTAACACACTTTTTCGGGATATAAGCCCCGAGTACGATCCCACTATTTATTATCTTAGTTAAATTATGTGCCTTACCCATCATCACATACGGTGGGGTAATGACGATATTCAGTAGCCACTCATTGTTTGCTTCGACCATTGTCCATTTATTATCATCATTGTGAGTAAGATTGTACGAAGTGGTTTTTTTAAGGAGTCTACTAACAACGTCGACAACGCTTAAATCTCCTAGATTACCTGTGAATGTAACTTCTTTCCGCTTGTATACATTATCTTGTAAGCGTAAAGCGTATAACTTACCATCTGTACCGGGTCTACCGAATCCTTCTGTGTGTCCGAGATCGGAAAGCGCAATTGTATTACATTGTCTGAGCGTTCCAGGGCCTGATGCATCAACCATTATTTATAATATGGAGTGTTACACTTAAGTATCCTATATGTACAGGTTGGTGTTTTACATCTAATACACAAATTTTGAGGTCTGAAATAATACGACGCTTTAATTTTTTATATTGTAATGATGAGAAAGAGTCTGTTCTACCGCTATTGTATTTTTCATCTCCCACTGGAACAGATCTGAGCAGAGTTGAAGGACTTTCTAGTTGAATATTATCCGTCGTGCTTATTTGATCAAGATGGATGCACAACTCTTTATAGGGAACTAAATCGGGTAATTTATCTCCCTGTGATGTTACAGCGCTAATATTGTATCTCCACTCCATCCAAGTGTAACTGCTAAGCTCTCGAAAAGCTGTACATCCTTTTCTCCAGTGTTCAAAATCAGCATCCCATTCGACTCATTCTGTGTGAGACTAATTCCATTAGGCTTAAAAATTTCATCATTGAGTGAGCATACGCTGTAATACCCATCAGGTATAATGTATTTCTTAGGACCACTCTCTTCAAATGTAACCATCTCATTATCATTTCTCACAGCATTTATATTGGTCCACCGCGGGTAATACGTTACATCGCATAGAGCAACTTCAAGTTGTCCAGCCGAGTTATCGATAGTATGTAGCAGTTGAATAGACTGACCATTTGTTATTCCTGGGAGTGTAACATACATATTAAATATACAAAGATACTACATCATAACATAAATATGAACTCAACTTACATTACTGATCAGTCGATTTTGGTAAGTGCCTCTGGTGCTAAGTTTTTTGTTAAATTCCCTGATATCTTTGAAAAATACAGGGTCACGGCAACTAGCGATAAAATGGTGCACGATTGGTTTCACCAGTTGATATACCATCTTCTATAAAGCGTTATCAAGATGTATTACAGTACGCTCAATCCAAGGTAGACTACGTTTATGCGCCGGGACTATACATAGTAATATGGAACTTAAGATCGGTCAAGTGATAGGCTATAATTATAAAATTGTTATTGCTACCGATCAACAAAAAACAGGTATAAATTCAGATATTAACACCGAATTGATAACCCAAACAAACACAGGTGAAACGGGAATAGTCAAGCCACAGATATCTGCTCAACCATCTACTAACGCACAACCACAAGTGCCACCACATATTGCGGTTAAAAATCAACAACATATCGATGAAAAAACAGCGCTTGTAGTGGGTGGAGTCGCGGTCGGTTTACTCATGATTCGGTTAAATAGTCTTTAGCGGATACGTACAACAGCCCTGCAATTGCTACGATCAGTGCCCACAAGTTTTGACTTAGCCAAGTGGTGGTTTTAGCTAATAAATTCAAGAGCCAGGAAACTATACTCCCTATTATACCGGGAGGTGCAGACGCGGCTTTCCCAGCAAGCTTTCCCAGTGCTTCTCCTAATGCTTTTAAATGCTTTTTTATCCACTCTTTTATACCATCCAACCTAGGTGGTGTGCCACCTGCTGTACCACAGGTTAACGCGAGAGTCAAAGTCAATATAATAAATCCCAACACGGTTAAAATACTGGCAATGGTTATTCCCTGTTCTCTGAACAATGTTTTAATTTTATCGGCCAGTGTAGTGTCATCGTTGAGGACTTGATTGATAGTTTCTCGAATTCGACTGATTTGTGAACGAAGTGCCTTTCTATTACTGGAAGCAGCCTCGAGGCAGGGCCGATCTTTCGTCTTCTAGGTTACACAATCTTTCTGCAACGCGACATCTACTGAATTCATCACCCACCTGTTCAAGTTTTGTTTTCTCATAAGCTATATGCTTGTCGATTTCAGATATCCTGGCTATATTATTGATGAGTTCACCCCGCATTGTTTGCATTGCCTTGTCAAGACCCCGTAATTCCCCAATACTGAACTCTGAGGATGGTACACTGACAGTGGAATTATCGTAGTAGGTATCCAAGATTTCTCTGAGTCCTTCGCCACCTTCGAGCTTTCTTCCTAATTATCTATGTTACCAAGTTCAGTACGCACAGTGCTAAGAACCTTAGAAGTCTGCGCGGAAAGGTTTTCTCGTTGTGAGTAGTCTACAAAACCTAATTCATCACGAACAGTGCTGATGCCGTGTTTAGCAGCTATCGTAGGCAAGCCTAGGGGCCTACGAGTACGAGAATTCATAAGATCAATATCCGGAGCGCCACGCAGTCGCAATATTCCTTTACTATCTAATTCAAACTTTGAATAGTCACGACCAATTGGGGTTTCTTTAGAGGTATCGTAATAATCATTAACGGTTGATTGTAAAAGTTCATCGTTAAGATTCATGCCACCAAAGCTGGTTTCATCAGTACCCTCTTCAATTGTACTATTATCAGTTATGTTATCTAGATTAAAATCATCCATTTTTATATTAAACATAAGGTTACATAATTTCAGTATAACAATGTCTTCGCAATACGGACGCAAGTTAAACCAACAACGTAGACTTCGAGATACATTAGGGGTCAAAGCAATTCGTCAGTCTGTAACTATAACTAATAACCCTAGTACCATCGATCAGAATCAAACGCTTCTGGTTTGCTTTCCTAATCTCGGCGCACACGATGTGTTAGTTCTGGGAACTGTCCGACGATTATTTTGACTTCTGCCGACGTTAACAGGGAGCCCGTTCAGAACATAGGTCGTGTTATCGTTAAGAAAATTGCGATTAAAATTAGTGGTAATGAGGTTTTGAGTATCGACGATAGCGATGTATACTATTGTTATATGGATCTCTGGAGAACGGATAAAGAGCGGGAAAACTTACAGTACCAAGGTATTTGTAATCGGAACACATTGAGACTGCGTGTAGATGCTTCTAGTGGTGATAGTACCGTCGTAAAAGATCAGGCCGTTGCCGACGCATTAGGTAACCGATTCTATATTCCCCTAGATTTTGAATTACTAGATTCCCACATGCCCTTTTATCAAGCATCCCTAGGCGATAGGTTAGAATACGAACTCACTTTTAATGACTACAGCAGAGTCATCAAAGTCACTGGGGATGAACCGGCTAGCTATTCCATTGACAATATCTCACTGGAGTATGATATGATAACAGATCCTGAATTAGCCAGACAAATTCGTAACCACAGTATACAGGAAGTTTAGCCATTTTGTACGATCGCGTGCTTCGACATCGAAAGATCACAAGGAACAAAAAAGATATGACGTGGAATATCAATCTAAACGTCCCCACGAGGTCGTTGAAGGGTATTTTGATGTTGTTTGAGGACCCCTTCAATGCATTTAAAAGAAATACCGAGAAGTTCTACAATCCCAAGATTACAAAAGTAGAATTGACTAATCAACTATATAGTCAAGGAATGCTAGCGTATCAACAGTGGGATGAGATTAAAAAACTCCCTTCTATAAAACGAAGCCCAGAAGTTAAAGCGGTCGTGAAAGATCTGTCTCTCGGGGGTTTATCGATGGGTGAATACCTCACCCCCAAGTACGTGCTATGGCTCGACATGCGAACAACGGACGATGACCAACTACACGGTAGTGGGCGGAGAATAGCAAATGCCAGCGAGGGTGTTACTATACAGATAACAAAACTCCAGGAATTGGCTGGTAAATTAAACATATATTTGTACGTGATTATGGATGCACAACTTAATATACAGAATGGACGATTCGTGCAAGCAATCTATTAATAATCTTTTAGCTAAAGAACCGCACTGCGCTATCATATGCGGGCAAACAGGTTGTGGAAAAACAGCTTTTATTCTAGATATTTTACAAAGTCATTATTGGGAAGTTTTCGATTATATTATTATTCTGTGCCTGACTATAAGCGTTAATAAAACATACCTATCGAGAGATTGGGTAATGAATGACGACGGGGTATACAGAGTTGATCCGGGCGATCGTTTACAAGACTGTTTACGAGTATGTCACGAAAAATACAAAGGAGAATCAACCCTTTTAGTAATAGACGACTGCGCGAGAAAAGAACTCACCAAAAAGAAAGATATGCTTTCGTATTTAGCATTCTCCGGATGGCATACTCAGCATAGCGTTTGAGTACTTACTCAAAAATACAACTCTGTCCTGAAAGATCTTAGAGAGCAGACCAAATGGGTAGCACTGTTTCATTGCAAAGACAGAGATTCATTCGAGGAATGTCTACGCGAAAATGATGTTATTTATACCAAGCTCGAACGAGATAAAGTCAGAAAACTGTTAGCGGCAACGAAGCACTGTAAACTCGTATTAAAAACCGATCAACCAGCTGCTTATGCAATTGCTTCGCAATTATGGCAACTGCTAAACAAAATTATAGCAAATATAGTAACTGCTAAGCAAAATTATGGCAACTGCTAAACAAAATTATAGCAAAATGTGGCAAAATTATAGCAAAATGTGGCAAATTTTAGCAAATATAGCAAAAAAGGTGGCAAAATGTGGCAAAATTATAGCAAATATAGCAAATATAGCAAATATAGCGGAAAAAAAAGATAAATTGAACATTAGTGGTTCATATGACATAGTGTGGTTTGAAATCCTCATTCTTTCGCAACAGTTTATTATTACGGGATGTATTGGATATGTCATATTATATTATGTTAGACTTAAATATCTCCTTAGGTATTACATTATGGAATACGACGAACTCATCGAACAAATGCTCAAAGAATCTGATCAACATGCAAAAGTAGTTACAGATAAATCTTTAGATAAACATAGAGAAAGACTTTGGTAGCCGGTGGAAAATGTTTCCAATATTTGGGGGAAAATTACACCATCGAAAAAATTGATAACATGACCGACGAAGAAATTAAAAAACGGTACGCGCGTTACGAGTCTAGACTGGGAGCTACCATGATTAAAACGATAAGGTCGGCTATATTACAACTATACACAGTCGTAGCTAGTACGTTTCTCCCTATTCCGGCAGAACATCGCATGTATTTATGCGAATCTCTCGAGAAAGACCCATTCATCGAACACGCTATAAGCTCAGTGAGCTGTGAGTTTTATCATAGATACGGAATGTTCTTAGCTCCACTCACCACAGCTTTAATAACGGCTAGGTATTGTCAATTTAAACATACGTGCCCGCTTAATAATAATGGAGACTCTAACAGGTGACACCACAACAGATTGTGAACAAGGAAATAATAACCCCGATTGCACAATCACGACAGATTGCGGAAATACAATCACAACGAGTGAATGAGGAAATACCACAAAAACAAGCCAGAGTTACTAGGAGCAACCCCAAAAAAATAACGGCAGGAAGGATGGGCGGACTTGCTCGCAAAGCGAAACTAATGAATAATTCAAATATTGATCCGATTAAAACTTGGGCACTAGAAGGAGTTGTTGCTATAGCAGCTGTATGGTTGTTTTATAAGACCGGAGAAGAGAAAACGTCACCCCCGATGTCACAACAACAAGTTCAATTAGAGGTTAGCCCTCATATAATGCTATAAGAAGCATGACTACTCCAGTTACAGACGGTAAAATGTTGGTAAACGCAACCTATCATTCAGCGGTGGTCAGCGGCTTGGCCATTGGCTATGCCTGTATAGCTAAAATGATTTCTAAAGCTACACCACCCAAGCTAGATTTTAATGGTTATGATATCGGTATGGCCATTCTTAATATTGGATTGGCTATGGCAACAAAAGATATGCTCATCAAACAAGGGCTTATCCCGGAAGACATAATGAAGTAATTAAACATTTGAATATTTTATATTCATATAAACATGGCATCAATTGCGATGATGGTCGGTGGAGCTATTGTTAATGCTCTAGCTTTTTCAGGAAGAAATTTTTTATTTTCTAGTATGAGAGGTTCTGAGCAGAAAAGACATAATAAAGCATTAGAACAACTCGAAGCAGCCCAGTCACAATGGACCCGGCGGAGGATATTAAGATTAGATTTTATTCATGAAGAACTGAGTAAACAAGGACATTCAATTCAAACGTTTAAGGACGTCGAATCTGCCATGCATGAATACTTCCTCGTTTATGGGAAAAAACTTGACCCAATGCCGAGACCAACAATGAGTCAGTTTTATACACCATCAGAGGCTAAAAAAAACTGCGAGGTAAAATTCATACTAATGGGGTTGACTGCTGTATTGATTTTCAGCTACACAATAACTACGCATAAACCATGACCTAGTTAGAGCTGACTCGCTCGCCAGAGTGACTGCTAATCAATAGAGCACCATGACTGCTAATCTATAAATAGCGTTGACTGCTTATGTTAGGCTGGGCATGCATTTAGACAAATGATACTAAAAGTGTATATTTATCACAATGGCAAGAGGCACATCAACATGTAAATTCATACGCATGGGCCGATCACAAATTTGTGGAAAGAGCTGTATGTCGGATTTTTGTGGAATCCACTCCATTGCAATTAGAAAAGGGCACATTAATTATTTGTGTTCTGTATGTGGGATTGGGGTAAAAGGTAGTTACTGTTTAAGTAAGAGTCACGGTGCTGACAAGAAACGGTTTCAAATTATTTATGAGAGGAAAAAGGCTTAACAAAATGAGATAAATAGATTGGGTAGAATTCAAACCAATGAGACATTAGTTCACATGTATTTAGATATCACAATTACTTATGTTGTCAGAGAGCTGAAAGCTTTAGCAAAGCAACATGGTATATGTGGATATTCTCGAATGAGAAAAACTGAATTGATTGCTTTACTCGGTTTGGAATACAACAAAGCCAAGAGTGTTAGTGAACTCAAAGCTCAAGCAAAAAACAGTGGGCTGAGAGGTTATTCTCGAATGAGAAAAGCTGAATTGATCGCTTTACTAGACAATAATGTTAATAATAAATCAGTTGACGATGTTGATAAAAAACAACAAGAATTAAAACTTGTACCCACATCCACCGGCATTGGTAAATATCTAAGAGGTTGGAAGATGGATATTAATTCCAACATGGATGTTAACGATGTTAAGCCCATAATATCGAGCAAAATTAACGAGGAGTTAGATGATTTACATAGCATAAAATACCAGCTGACGATTAAAATGTCATTGAGTAAAAGTAGCGCAGATGATAACACTGAATATACCGAACCATATTTCCGAAGCAATCAAGAAGTTATAACCGAATCCGATACTATAAACGCATCATTAGATACATCAATTCAGAGGACACAGGAAACTTTAGAACGCTGGACTAATAGAGGTTCGGGTTGGGGTGTGGATAAAATCGATGGTTTATATTTAGATATAGCAAATTATATGCCCTTCAAAGGTGGATCTTATATAGATTTATCCCCGTATTATAAAAAGAAAAAAGCCATAATTAATGTAAAAAATAAATCCGATGACTGTTTAAGAATGATGATAAGATCTGCATTGTTCCTCGTAGATTCTAAAATTGCAAATAGACCTTTGAGCTATCCTCAAAACGATGGGCTCAACCTCGATGGTATAGACAAACCTACACCAATATCACAAATTGATAAGGTGGAAAAGCAAAATAATTTAGCTATAAATGTTTTCGGACATTCTCCTAAAGGAATTGTTGTACACAGGATAAGCTCCGCTCCGGAACATATCCCCATTATCAATTCATTTCGGATCGAAAAAGATGGAAAATATCATTATACATGGATAAAGAGTTTAAGCAGAATATTATGCGATCAAACAAAACATGCAGGAAAGAAATATTTCAGTGAAAGATGCCTACATGGGTACAGCAGACAAGATCTATTAGAAGCGTATAAAGAAGACTGTAGAGGTGTTGGACAGACTGCTATCAGGATCGATATGCCTAAAGAGGGAAAAAATATATCAAAATTTGAACATTATCGTAATCAAATGCCATTACCATACGTAATTTATGCCGACTTCGAAGCGCTTATCAAACCCATAGAAAATACTGAACGCAATAATCAAGATACGTACAAAACTCAAGAACATATTCCTTGTGGGTTTGGATATATAGTTGTAAGGTATGATGGGAAAACAAACCCGCCAGTGATTCACAGAGGTCCCGATGCAGTGGGAAAGTTCCTAGAATATCTACAAAATGAAGAGAGAATAATCAGGGAAAATGTATCGTGTAAGAAACCCATGTGTATGACGAGGGATGATTGGAGGGCCTATAAGAGGTAAACAAGTTGTCATGTTTGTAATAAACCCCTGAATGGGGACTCCGTAAGAGATCATTGCCATGTCATGGGTAATTATCGGGGAGCCATGCATAACGAGTGTAACTTGAAACTAAAAATGAAGTATCAAACAATACCCATCCCCCTTGTGTTTCACAACCTTAGAGGATACGATTCTCATCTCATTATGCAAGCTATCTCAAAGACCGATGGCGGCTTAACATGCATTCCTAATAATATGGAAAAATACATATTCTCGTTGACTAAAACTATACATTATACGGACAAGGATGGGAAAGACAGAATAAAGCAAAGTAATGGGCTTAGATTCAGTTTGTTATCTTCCCTGGACATTTTAGCTAATGCGAACAATCCCGATAACTTTGCAATAACAAATCAATATACCGATAGGTTAACTCGTCATTTATTGCTGAGAAAAGGTGTATATCCTTATGAATATATGGATGATTGGTCTAGATTCGACGAAACTAAATTACCACCTCTTGAATCATTCTATAGTAACTTGACAGAATCTAAAATAACAGATGCCGATTATGAACATGCTCTGACAGTGTGGGATAAATTAGGTTGTAAGAATTTAGGTGATTATCATGATCTGTACTTAAAAACCGATGTACTGTTACTCGACGATATATTCGAGATATTTAGAAAGACATGTTTAAAACAATACGGCTTGGATTCGGCATGGTACTATTCCAGTCACGGACTATCATGGGATGCATTGTTGAAGAAGACCGGGGTAGAACTAAAACTACTCACAGATTACGATATGCACTTGTTTATTGAGAAAGGATTAAGAGGGGGTATATCGATGGTAGCGAAAAGGTATTCTAAGGCTAATAATAAATTAGTGGAAGGATATGATTTGAGTAAACCTGACACGCACATATTATATCTCGACGCTAAAAAATTGTACGGATGGGATGAGTCAACCTTTACCCACGGGTGGTTTTGAGTGGGTCGATGAGAATGATATCAATGCGAATGATGTGAATAAAGGGTACATACTAGAAGTTGACTTGGAATATCCAAATTCATTACATAAAGACCATAACAGTTATCCGCTAGCCCCTGAAAGATTAATGGTTAATAAAGATTGGATGTGGGAATATCAACACTCCTTGATGGGTAATACTAGGTAAGCTAACGTGGAAAAACTCGTACCAAATTTGATGGATAAGACAAAATATATAGTTCACTACAGAAATCTCCAGTTGTATCTATCGTTAGGTATGAAACTAAAGAAAATACACAGAGTTCTAAAGTTTGATCAAAGCCCTTGGATGGAGCCCTATATAAGGCTGAACACAGATTTAAGAAAGATAGCTACCAGCGATTTCGAAAAGAATCTATATAAGCTGATGAATAACTCAGTATTTGGTAAAACTATGGAGAATCTAAGGAAGCGTGTTGATGTTAAATTAGTCAGGTCGAATGAGGAAGAAAGACTCAGGAAACTTATAGCCAGTCCAGGCTTTTAACAGAAGCAAGATATTCGATAACGACTTAGACCGATGCATATGCAGAAGAGTAATATAAAATTCAACAGACCGGTGTAAGTTGGTATGAGTATTCTCGACTTGTCAAAACACTTAATGTATGACTTTTATTACAACGAACTTAAGAAGCAATACGGCGATAGATGTGAGGTGTTATATACCGACACAGATTCTTTGTTGATGGAAATACAAACCGAGGATGTGTATAAAGATATGGCAGAAAAAATAGATATTTACCACACAAGCGATTACCCAAAAGATAATCCACTGCACAGCGTAGTAAATAAAAAGGTGTTAGGTAAGATGAAGGATGAATGTGCTGGAACTCCTATAGCGGAGTATGTCGGATTAAGACCTAAAATCTATTCTTTAAAGAAGTCCGATAATGGAGAGATAAGAAAAGCCAAGGGTGTTAAAAAGTATGTGGTAAAAAAGCATATCAAACACGAACAGTATAAAGAAGCATTAATCAATGGTTCAAACACGAGATGAACTCTTTAAGAAGTTACAATCATAGGATATATGGATTAAGAATGAACAAGACATCATTATCCCCCTTAGATACAAAGAGATGGATTGATAAGGATGGTGTAACTACCTATGCTTATGGTTATTTAGGGTGGTAATACTGTATCGTCGGGAACTATGAGCAACTCTTCACGTACAAATCCCCTGCCCGGTCCATCTTGAAGATAATAAAGAATAGGCTCTCCTTCTTTCGTAACCAATCGACTAATGTTATATGTCTTAAGGGACCAAATTGGATTGGTTGCGAGACGTAGGCCTCCTTCGAGTTCACCGGGCTGGTATAAATATCTTACCCTTACTCTATCCGGAAGTTTTTGTTCTTTGCCTCTCCGTGGTGCTGAAGATTCGGAAGTCACGGATTTCATTTTAATCGCATCGGATGGTTTTTTCCCGATTAATCTCGTTACATTATTCAGCGCTGATACAACAGCTGATAATCATGTCACCCATTCGGTTGATCTCAATCGCTCGGATTTCATTTCGATCCCATACTGATAGCCAAACAAACGTAGGCCATTTTAGTGGTCCGCGTTTATATATGCGACTCAGTGCATTAGCTACTTCTGTTGAATCTTTCGAGGTTAATGGCTCAGCCTCTTTGTATCGACTAGCCACATCCACTACGGTTAAAGCATATTTCTACGTTTCGCGTCTTACCTTATCATGGGGAAGAAACAAGAGGTCAGCCTGATGAACTTCATTCGTTGTAAAAATATCAAACTTCTTCCTCGGTATATAACGCGGTGCTGGTAAGTATATTTGCCACATCGCTTGTTTCTTTAACCAATCCTTGGCTACATCTTTAGATACCTTAGCCGCGGTGGCTAATTTTTTTATTGCTCCTATACCTTTCCAATATCCTCGTGGGCTATAGTAAATTTTATCCATTATTAATTGATATTGATATTTCTTTTAATACGACTCATGACGATCGTTGAATCGCATAGTCATTTACACATAAAAAATGCCACCTGTAGTGGTGGTATAGGTATATTAATCTGGCTCCAGTGGAAGTGGTCCAGAATCACCATTACCTATAAAAATTTATATCATAGAAGCATTGATTGACTCCAGGTGGTGGTGAGCTAGAGTCAATTTAACTTAATATCATGACTATCGTTGAATCGCATAGTCATTTACACATAAAAAATGCCACCTGTAGTGGTAGTATAGATATATAAATCTGGCTCCAGTGGGGTTGCGGCAGAATCACCATTACCTATACTATTATACCCAAGTGAATAAATAAACCAATCTGTCCTGAAAAGAAAATAGAAAGTTTGATATCCACACAAATCAAAGGATAATGTTGACAGACAACTGTTTTCGTCGCGGAAAAATAGAAGAGTGACGTGTATGTGTTCTGGCAAGCAGTTTGAACTGTGCTCAGGAATGGGTTTTCTCTCAAGGGATGACATTTCCAGTCATGTTTACTTAGGAAATAGAAGGGAATGCAGTATGTAATCCAGGATAAGGTAAAAATATCTTAATCTCTGCATGTAAAACAATGCATGAAATCATCATGTCTTGTGGTGTTTTATCGTAAATTCAAATTTTTAGCAAGTTTATCTCCTCTTCACCTGAAGCGACATGATGTTTCTGACTGCACACAATATATATAGAGATTACTGCACGAGTGTCTGTCAGATACCATTGATCTTACAACGCGTTGTAAGATCAATGGTATCTGACAGGCACGAGGGCAGTAATCTGTTTCTTACACACCCTAAAATTGCAACTTTTTTTTGCATCGAATCGATGCATTTTGTCTAATTCTCATGATCGCAGCTGCGCATTAATACATAACACCACTGTCATAAGTGACGTCACCCTATGTATTGCTTACTAGCCATAAATAATGTGACCCTACACAAAAAGGTTTCCGCCATATTTGTGGATTATCAAGGCGATGACAAAACAAAGAACGCGCTGGATGCCGAGTTAAAAGTTCACACCTCAAAGAAATTACCAAATATGTACAACAATGTTTACGTCTGTATGACATCACTACTGGTGACCGACTTTTACAAAATGGCGTGTTCACTGACAACAGTACGCGGGATTTCTAGATTAGGGTTTACGTTGATTGAGGGATCGTGTGTACATAAATATGTCACGTAAGTAATCACAAATATTCTGACAATCTGTGTACTGTTATTGGTTTACCATGTTTTCCAATGTAACAAAGAGAATTAGTCAGAAATGCAGATAACTACCGTCATCGTTGTGCGTGATTTACCACATCATTGTATTAAATGTATATATTTGAAATTCCATAATTAGTGCAACGATACTCTTCCCATGAATATTCTCAAACGTGTGATCTAGGCAATGTATGCAACAATTAGACGAAAGTACCTCTAAAAATGCTACACAGTGTAAAATCTGAATTTTGCTTGTTTCCATTTCAGCAAGTACAGTTTTCCGAGCACAGTGTTTGTTTCCACATCTAATTTATTTCGAATGATTTCATTTAGATAATTTGCATTGGTGACAAAGACCATTTATCCATGGTTTCTAAAATATATGAGGACTTCAGGGATGCATGTAGAGCAGCTGAGTTTGAAATATACCTGATCAAATAGGCTTCTCATAACCGGCATTTTGTAAACACATTCCAATATGGCAGAACGTACACTTCGTTTAGATTTCTCTCTGGTAAATAACACTGTGATTTGTGATTTGGCGAGCTTTACGATGTACCTAATTTTCAGAAGTCACTTTCATGTTTGCGTGATGAGTTGTGAATTTTATTCGACTTTGAAGTGAGTGTTGAAGAGGAGGGACATTACACTCTAAAAAACCACAACGTTGACATAACAACAGATAATGTAACTGATAATAATAACAAACAAGTATTTGTCACAAAGTGACGAAATGTCCCCCTTGTTTATACACCAGAGTACCAAATATGAAGACAATCCAGTGTTTAGTTCTTGAGATATCGCGGCAACACCGTTTTCTAACTCCAAAAGCAGATTTGCCTGCTGTGACCTTGAAAATGGGGTCAAGGTCATCAAAACCGACTGGTGTCTGCTGTGTCTGTATATACACCATAGTTCCAAATATGAAGACAATCCTGCGATTAGTTCTTGAGATATCGCGGCAACACCGTTTTCCAACTCCAAAAACAGATTTGCCTGCTGTGACCTTGAAAATGGGGTCAGGGTCACCAAAACGGACTGGTGTCTGCGGAGTCTGTATATACACCATAATTCCAAATATGAAAACAATCCAGTGTTTAGTTCTTGAGATATCGCGGCAACACCGTTTTCCAACTCCAAAAGCAGATTTGCCTGCTGTGACCTTGAAAATGGGGTCAAGGTCACCAAAACCAACTGGTGTCTGCGGTGTCTGTATATACACCATAGTTCCAAATATGAAAACAATCCTGCGATTAGTTCTTGAGATATCGCGGCAACACCGTTTTCCAACTCCAAAAGCAGATTTGCCTGCTGTGACCTAGAAAATGGGGTCAGGGTCACCAAAACGGACTGGTGTCTGCGGAGTCTGTATATACACCATAGTTCCAAATATGAAAACAATCCAGTGTTTAGTTCTTGAGATATCGCGGCAACAAACAGGTGGGACCGACGTACGGACGGTCGTGAATACTATATCCCCCGCTTCGCGCTTTTGCGCGGCGGGGGACAATAAATACAGACAAATAAATACAGACGTAGGTGAACATTCGACTGAAGCACGAGCAACTTATGAATGACTTATACTCAGGAAAGTAGTCCGTCATCAACTGACCTCAGGTCATCACCATGGCGTAGCCAATCACAAGCCTTGAATTTGATCTCACACATATGTTTGATACCAGTTATCTCAAATGGAATGCTCACCCACAGGTGTGTAAGAAATACAAAATAACAATTGTTACCAAACATGTACTTGAATGGGGTGTGCATGTTTTACTCGAATGAGCACAAAACATAAGACATAGTTTTAAAAATATTATTAATCCTCTGTCAAATTATTCATATCAATGTTAGAAAATTATTGTTTAAATATGCAGTAATTACATGTAACCTTGGATGGGTTAGTTTACATGTATCCATGACTTTACCCACCAAAGATTATTGATATAATTCCAGAGTGAGATATGAAAAAAATGGCATATGCTAAATACTGAAAGTAGGTCCACTTTTAGACTGGATTAGTAGGACCAACCTCCCAAACATACATGGGCTGGCTCACAGGTGTTGAGCCAAACCCATTGCATTATGAGAATAACTTGTTGACGGTTAGTATACAGTGCATGTCATGTCCTCTACCTGTGGGGGTCTCTGGGTAAACGGACAGTAGGCCAGGATCCAAACTAATGATACCCATACTGGTGACTGTGGCACTAACAGGTCGTTTCCTGACACTCCATGCAGCAATGGTAATTAATGTTAGAGGTCTTGTGGAAGTGGTTGGAAACTGCCCCATGCCCTGTCTTTCAATTATGAAAGTGGCCCCACCTATCTATCAAGTGTTAGTCGGCCATGAGAAACTGACTCTGAAAGAGAAAATCGAGCTCCACATCCTATCATAGTGGTGGGTAGACTTTCATCTGTGGAACCAATTGCCACTCTTGACCCAATCCAATGGTGAAGTAACTTCCCATTGGTGGACCGAGGCCAGGTGCTTGTCCAGCATAGCCTGCATGCTTTCCTGCTGATCTTTCATTTACTCTCTCACAAGAAAATTGAGGTGTGGCATCCGTCTGTGGGAGGACTGAGCTTGTCCTCCTGCTTCCTATGAAGATGCCCACATTCTGGTCTGTGTGTAGTCAGAATCACCACCTTCTTCTTGGCTGCTTTTTACATCATCCAGGATTTAGTGACCTTGAGAAAATCATCCCGTGGGAGAGAAGTACACTGGGTGCATCTGGACACCTCTGAACATTAAACATATTGGCACTTTTGGCAGGAAATGTGCCAACACGCCTTACAGTTGGGTGGAGGAGACACCATTCTTGTTCCACACAAAATATTTACACCTATGAAACTAAATACCTCAGGTAAACTAATCCATGCAAGTAAGAAGCACGATCTAATCTTCTTGTAAACTGAAATTAGCACACACAGGAAAGAAGTGAAAGGTTTATGAAGGGAGATACTTTTGGTATCTCAACTGGTTATGGATAGTAGACATTTAACAGGATTTCTTTTCATGACATTCTGTTCAGTGTGAATACAGCAGAAGTACAAGATTTCTGGTACTGATGATGTTACAGAGATTTTGCATTCTAAGACTTGTGCACTTACCTGGCCTGTATGCCATATGGTCCTTGAATGGTAGCAGAAGCCTGCAAGGGGTTCTCTTTGGACTTTGAAGGCGAGGTGAGATCACGTTGGTGGTTCTGTCGACGTGGATGTTTGTGCCACATGTCATCACATTGCGCACAGAGCAGCTTATAGTCACAACTACTGCACAGTTTTGTTGCTTCTTGATCTCCACATATGTCACACACTGGAATACATATATATAGGGAATGGTACTTTATAGTCTTTGATTTATATTTAATATGAGGGATGCAACATATAGCATTATGCACAAAAATCCCCCCGAACCCTTTAGTCGCCTTTAGTCGACAAGCAAAGTCGCCTTTTAAGGCAAGCATGAGTTGCATGGGGCCTCATAATATGTATCTCAGTACCAAACGTAATCCTGTGGTGAACGGTATATCTGCAGTTTATGAATAACTTTTCTCACAATATATACGTCAATCAGTGATGTCAACAGAGTTTTTTTCAGTGTGTTCATCTTGCCTTCATCTGGAATCTGGATGACAACGATCGTCTAAAAAACCCTGATAATGATCAAAAATATTTTCAAGTGATGAAAGCATTTTT
Source organism: Haliotis cracherodii (assembly GCF_022045235.1). NCBI lineage: Eukaryota > Metazoa > Mollusca > Gastropoda > Lepetellida > Haliotidae > Haliotis > Haliotis cracherodii. The sequence goes on from NW_027266265.1 coordinate 24,675,178, forward strand.
TTGTCGTTTCCGTCACGTTTTCATTTAGGAGATAAACATACTGTGTTTTCAATGTAGAGCTAGGTTACCTGTAGATTTAACCCTGCAGTTTGCTTACACCGTAATACTTCACTCGAACATATGACAGGCATTGAAAGCATATAAGCATGGCAACTTGGTAAGCTAACATGAGGTGGGCATCCCTAAAGAAAACAAAGCAAGCTTTGAAAGGCTTTCGATCTACATCGCACTTCACCATTATGACGTCATATCGCTCATTGTGACGCAAAAGATATGACGTCACAGTCGTATATAGAAAACCGCCAAAATTCCAAGCTCTCTGGTGTCTCCAAAACGTAAATACATTCCCTTTGTTGATTTCTGTCATGTTTTTCTGCATGAAATGTATTGCCACACAACCTTTGAATATTGTAGTAACCGCATCTGTGAATTTTGTAACCGGTCATTGTAGATATAATTATTTAAATATGCCTACCGACAATGATTGAAAATAGTACTATTCTATGAATGTTAGCTTCCGCGGTGATGCGGCCGTCAAACCAGCTGTTTCAATCAGAGGGGGTTTATTGTGATTTAATAGCCTCTGATTGACCAATCAGAATCGAGTAAATTCCAAATTCATGGTAGAATGCCCAGCAATGTGATTCACACTTTTCTGAAAGCTCCTCATGCCTAAGTCACTCGATTTCGTGAAACTTGGCGGGTCCCAGTGACCCAGATTCCCAGTTGATTGGCATGCAAAGTGTCATTTGCATAAGGCCATCCATATTTTATGTATGTGTTTCTCCCCAGAAGCCTCAACTAACTAGAGACAAAATAATAAAATATATTACTTATTAAAAAATGTCTTTCAATGACTGTGTAAGTTATTTTATGACATTTAAAAAAAAAGTTTAAACACTTGGTACTAGAATCTAGTCTATGAATAAATTTATGATGTTGATCGAGTCGCTTTGCTTCAGAAACAAAACTTTAATAAACAACTGAAGAAAGATAAAGTTGACCTGGTTCTTATACGACGATGCAATGGTAGATCTAGTAGTATTTCTTTTATTAGATCAATGCAAAATTTTCCACAGCGGCAGGAAAGATTGAGACACGAAAACTTTATATTATTTCACGTCGGAATGGAGATAAAACATGACAGCCTCACACACTTCGAAACGATGTTCAGATAAATATTTGTTCACATTAATTCTGTCATGTGCGTGAACATGGATATCAACATTATTTTCATCAAGATTATTCAGGTCGCTGGCTACACAGATCATCTCTTGTAAACTACTTCGGCATGAACACATGTTTGGTCTCAAAGCTTAAAGCAACAATGTTTCTCTCGGATGCATTGTTTCTCCATCCATGACAAACATCTGTCATAATGTCAATGCCTCAACAATCTTCCTGGTCAGTTGATTTCAACGATGTAATACACAGCCTCATTCACAGCGTCATCACAATATTCCTTCGAAATACCCACCACGTGATCAGGGTTACGACCTTGGGTGAATTAATAAATTGATTTGCATTTTTAGAAAAGAAATGTTTTTGTGAATACAATTATTAAAAAACATCCTGTGCATGGTACTTTTTGATTGCACTGCAGATTTCTTTTATTACTTTATAAAACACGGTCCATGAACGCATCCAAGTTTGAATGCTGCTTACAACTCTCAAGACTTTTGCAAGTTCACTTGTCTTCAGTATGAGCAACAAAACATTTTTGTGTGGCACTTTGCTATTTATAGCGCAACCCACAATAAGCTCCGCCCACTGTGATTGATGCAGACACCAAACACGATCAATTCAATTTTCTATAATTAAACTATAGAATAATTATTCACTTACCGTATTCGACGTAATAAGCACCCCGCTCTAATAAGCGCCCATGGGGATAATAACATATTGGCTAGTGAACAATCCCAATTAGCACCCCTTCCGATTGATCAATGTACACAAGACTTATTTATTTGTGTATAATACGCACTAGTGTGTTATATGCACCCTTAATTATGGGCAATTAGGTTCTGGAAAAATATATCTGTCGTATATAAACATTTCAGGCTGTCAGCATAAACCACGAAATTTATCTTTCAACTCTGTTTTGTCCACCAAAATAATATTCTAATAAGAGCCCCCTATTTCTAATTTTGAGAGCGGCCTGGGCGCTTATTACGTCGAATACGGTATATCTAGATATGGAGCCATTTGTGGTATCCTAGGTTTGTCATTCAAGTTAATACGAAGTTTGATGGTCAATGGTGATCTTGTTTGTGTACAGTTTTCAAAAAGCTTCTCCAGACACTCGGTTGTGTTTACATTGTCAGTCACTGTTCAAAATTGCCACCTTACAGGCTATTTAGAGTCAGGGTGGGGCTTTAAAGCATTCCCATTGTACATTATAGATATCCTCTGATTGCAATAATCTCTGTGATGGATTTATGAGAAAGTATGATGCTACTACTTTTCACAATTACCTTGACATAAATGACTGATTTGTAAAGAAGGTAAGATATAATAAGTTGAATGACAAATAGATTATGTATTTTTCGTGTCAACTGCAGTATTTGGGTCCCCACTTCGGGGGTTTCCACATGGAAACTGCTCCCGAAAGACAGCTTTGCTTATATATAAGTGCACACTCGCTGGCTTGCAAAAATCCGTTTGGGGGCATTTGTGAGCAAAAAGGACACCAAATATGAGCTGGATGTGAAAAGTATGGTCTAAAACTTCACCCCTGTGGGGGCCAAGAGTTTTACGATAGAAAGTGAAGTCAAATTAACTTGGTGTCGACTTCGTGTTGTTTAAGGGCGGGACATAAATGACGTAAGATGTCATGTGTCTGATCTGGACTTGTTATTACGAAAGCAACTCTCGCTCATAACTTGTAAATTCATAAACTGTGGCTTGTACAAATAAAGCAAATTCGACTTAGAGAGCAGTGAAGACATCTTGGCATAGGTATGGGATGAATGCGGGAATGTATGACAAACATTTTGTTCACATTATCAGAAAAGAAATATTTCAGTTGTTCAGCTGATCATTTTATTCAGTTTCTTAGTTCATGAGCTGTGTTTACATTTATTAGAACTTAGAAGCATAATGATCGTTTAAGAAAAAGATGAAAAAGAAGCAGAAAAAGAAATTTAACTAAGTCTAGATGGATCCACAGACTTATTTGACAGTCAAGACGAATTCAAAGTCTCAAATTATTTGTTTGAATAAGAAAGTATCTATCGATGATCATTTTCCTATGAAGTTATACAGTAGTGCGATTTATTAGACAAAAGGGGGGGGGTCGGCCCCCATTTACCCCCCGTATTTTACTTTAATTTTTTTATAAAGGTGGAGTTGTACCTGCCTTGAACCCCGCTGTGTTTTCCGCCCAAGAAAATATATTGTTCTAGAGACAGAATGAACTTACTGTTGTGCCATGTATTTGAAAAAAGGGGAGTTACACCACCCTTTAACACCCGTTTTTTACTTTGGTAGTTAAACCCCCAGTGTGTTATCTGTGTAAGAAAATACTGAACTGCAGACAGTGTTCGAAGGAAAAATGGCAGCCTACAAATCCTCTCGCTTTGACTGTAAATAACAAACTTCACATGCATGGAACATTTTTCATTCGACAACTTCTGTAAAAAAGTGAAAACGTTTGTTCCGGTTTGGGCACACAAATACTGCAGTCGACCCTATTTTTCATCTTGACTTATACGAATTGCTTATCTCACCTCATTCTGAAAAGGTAGCGTATGAGTCAGGATAAATCTAACTGATTTTTTACGCTAAAAATACATATTTTACATTATCCTGACTCGTACTAATCGCTTGAATCCCACGGTTGTTTATGGGATCCACTGTACGGTCTAATCATGATTGTTCAATTAACCCATGGGAACGTCTTCTTACTTCTTGGACATCAATCTGAAGTGGGGCACCACCTCCATACTTGTGAGAGAAGGAGAAAATCAAGAGATTTCGTGGACTTAGAATATCATACAATTATATTGCACCTTACTTGGAACGATTCTTGTGTTGAGAAAAGGCTTTAATCTTAACACAATCTGCAAGTCAGTAACCTGACTTCAATAAGTCAACTGTGATTTTGGGAGAGTAGATTTTGGCTATCTTTGATTGGGTACTGTCAATTGTTGAGCAACCACTAAGAGTCAGAATTGGTGAATATCTCCTGTGGCAATGTCTGGAAGATAGTGGTTGGCAAAAAATGTGTCAGATTTCAGAAACATCCTTCCTTTTTAGTTGAAATGGAGCAGTTGCCATGGAGCACTAATGTGGAAGCGAGATCTCTGACCTCATGCATCCTTTGTAAATAAATATGTAAGGCTCTGATTGGACACAGTGATAAATATTCCGTATCTTCAGAACCAAGTATAGAAGATAAAGATGGAATGTGGACCTAGCAGTTAACCTAGAAGTTGATACTTGATGATAAAATCAAGATGGGCTGATAAATTGTCGCCATTGTCAATCTAGCTGCGGCTGAAACCTATGGCATGGATTTCTGACATTCTGGCAGGCATAGCTAAGGCCAGTAAAAACAAAGTTTTCTGTGTCAGATGTTGAATGCAGTTTCTTCTAGGGGTCACTGGTAAGATGTTTAAGTCGCATGGTGGGGATTTCATCTGTTGATCTTGAAGATCGAATTTCTGATAATAGATGAGCCATCCTAGTTTGGTTAATGATTTCAGTGTGAAGTTCAACTGCCATCTGTGTAGATTGGTCTGTTGATGTGCCTGAATGCCTACGTCCAGGTATGTCAAATGGCAGGACTGCCCATTGGTAGTGACGGTCGTTCTTCATCGGTAGGGGTGGCCTCCTCTGGAGCCGCAGCCACAGCCAGACTGATATCTGAGAATTTCTTGTCTTTAGCCTTCTGTATTCCCAAGAAACAGCTCTTGGAATTGGGTCTTTTGTGTGGACTGTTTAATTGTAGAGGTCATGGTTTGGACAGACTTAATTAACATCTGGTCCTTGGAATCCTGTACACCACAGATCTGACCGTTGAAGATTGTAGGGGAAACCCAAGGTTGGCCTAAGAGAGGCTTCATCTAGAGTTTTGACTGCCTTAAAATTGTGGTCTAGTCGTATAGCCTCCACCTGGAGAGCAGAAGGTCCAGGGTGTGATCCCTTGCCATGTCACACCAAAAGACGTTAAAAAATGGTACTTGTTCTTATGCGGGCTAAAACAAGGACTGGTCCGCTTGGGAGTCAGTATACTGTGTCTGGGTGGGGTATTCATGTTAAACTGCAGCATGGTATCTCAGTGGGCTAGCACTATAAAATCGGCTTTATTCCGGACTAGTACAAGCAGCCACACACACACATACATGCATGTATCTATATAAGTGCAATAATCTTGAATGCGACAATAAACCCCATTGTACTTCACCTCATGTAGGTCTGACCAGAAGTGTTAGAGACTTACCCTTGACGACGGAACAGTGTAAGTCAGGTTGAAACAGAACTGATTTGGTCAGAAATGGATCCCTGAAACTATGGTTGACCATAGGTAACAGTAGTATACGCTCGCTGTCGGATTGTAGATCATGAGGCAAGAGGGCATTGCTTCATTAATAGAATGCAACATGTCAATCCCAGGAAAGCTCGTCTGATTGTTGTGTCCAGTTGTGTGAGCTATTTGTCCTCAACTCTGTAGGTTTTACTATTTGTGTCCTATAATAAATTACAGTTTTTTGTCCTAACTCCAGAGCCCGTAAGAACAGTGTCATGCCATACAAGGGAAACTTCTTAGGGTTGATATGAGGGGTTTGTAAACGGTGAGTTCTGGTAGACTTGGTGAAGGATGTGTTAATATTCTTTATAACTTGTATGGTAGATTGAGTTGGCGGCAGGGTAAGAGACTTGAGGTTGTCGCAATAGATACCATGAGTATCAGTAGAAGGTAGATCCTTGGAGGGAGAGGAGATGGGAAGACTGTCAGTGATCCATGTCTGCACCTCCTGGCCGTCTTGATAGGAGGTACTTCCTCATGACATGAGGATGTATCAGCAACTCCTGGCGTTCAATAAGTTTTGCAACTTCAATATAAGACCAACTCGCAGAATATCTTTTGCACTTTTATTTTTCAATATAATCTCCATTCACCTCAATACACTTATTCCATTTGTCCTTCAAGCTTTTAATACCGCTTTTATAGAATCCGCAGATTGGCCCCCTAACCACATTTCTGTGGCAGCCTTTATGTCCTCATCATCCAGGAAGCGTCTTCCACGTAGGGCAGATTTCATTTGCCGGAACAGGAAATAGTCACTGAGGGCTTAGTCTGGGCTGGAGGGGGGGTGATTTAACTGTTCAAATCCATATGGCGGCCTGTGCAATTCTCGACTTGGGAACCGGAGCGTCATGCTAAAGTAGAATACCACATGTTAACATCCCACGGCATTTCTGGCGAATAGATTTTTCGCAATTCTTTCATCACAATGACATAATACTGTCCATTGATTGTAGTTTTTGGTGGCATGTAATCAATCAGTAATATGCCTCTTGCATCCCAAATTATGGGGGCCATTACCTTGCCAGCCAATGGTTGAGTGTGAAACTTCCTCGGAGGCGGAGAATTGGGGTGCTTCAATTGCATGGATTCCAATTTAGTTTCTGGGTCCCAGTGGTGGATCCATGTTTCATCACCTGTCACTAGACAAGAAAGAAATCTGGCTTCATCAGCAGTATAGAGATCCAAGAGGTCCTGACAACTTTCTGATCTCTGATGGTGATCTTGAGCTCTGAGGTTTCTAGGTACCCATCTTGCAGATACCTTGGACATACCAAGATGCTCATGAATAATGATTACTACAGTTCCAACTGATATTTGGAATACCTAGAAAGTTCAGATACTTTCACTCGTCGGTCAGACAAAATTCTTCTTTCTATAGCAGCAAGGGTTTCCGGTTGGGTGGCATCTCAAGGCCTGCCTGACCTTTGGTCATTAACTATGGACTCCCTACCCCTTTTAAACTGTAGAGACCAACGGCAAACTGTGGAATAGTCAGGAGTATCTTTACCCATCACTGTACACATGCGATCATGGATTTCTTTTGCTTTGCATCCCTCCTTGGTGAGGAACTTTATTACAGCGCATGGTTATGTTTGAGAGAATCCATGATTGTGATCATCCTTAGGTGAATGAAACCATCACTTCTAACTTATTGTTGTGTCTGGAACTTGTTATGACACATGTCAACCTGATATTATGACTAGTGTCACACCTGCCAAAAGTTGACATTGTTTGTGTAGACAGAAATGCCCAAGTTGAAAAACTTATTGAACGCCCCTCCTATTTCCTCATGACATGAGGATGTATCTGCAACTACTGGCTGTGTAGAAAGAAGGTATTCCTCATGACATGAAGATGTATCCGCAACTCCTGGCCTTGTAGATAGAAGGTACTTCTTCATGATGTGAGGATGTATCCGCAACTCCTGAACGTGTAGATAGAAGGTATTTCCTTATGACGGGAGGATGTATCCGCAACACCTGGCTGTGTAGATAGAAGGTATTCCTCATGATGTGAGGATGTATCCGCAACTCTCAGTCGTGTAGTTTGAAGGTATTCCTCATGACATGAGGATGTATCCGCAACACCTGAACGTGTAGATAGAAGGTACTTGCTCATGACATGAGGATGTATCCGCCCCTCCCGGCCGTGTAGTTTGAAGGTATTCCTCATGACATGAGGATGTATCCGCAACTACTGGCCGTGTAGATAGAAGGTACTTGCTCATGACGTGAAGATGTATCCATAACTCCTGAACGTGTAGATAGAAGGTACTTCCTCATAACATCAGGATGTATCAGCAACTCCTGGTTGTCGTAGAGAGAAGATATTTCCTCATGATATGAGGATGTATCCGAAACTACTGGCCGTGTAGATAGAATGTATTCCTCATGTCATGAGGATGTATCCACAACTCCTGGCCGTGTAGATAGAAGGTACTTCTTCATGATGTGAGGATGTATCCGCAACTCCTGAACGTGTAGATAGAAGGTACTTCCTCATGACGTCAGGATGTATCAGCAACTCCTGGTTATCGTAGAGAGAAGGTACTTCCTCATGATATGAGGATGTATCTGCAACTACTGGCCATGTAGATAGAAGGTATTCCTCATGACGTGAAGATGTATCCGCAACTCCTGGCCATGTAGATAGAAGGTACTTCCTCATGACATCAGGATGTATCAGCAACTCCTGGTTGTCGTAGAGAGAAGATATTTCCTCATGATATGAGGATGTATACGCAACTACTGGCCGTGTAGATAGAAGGTATTCCTCATGACATGAGGATGTATCAGCAACTCCTGGCCGTGTAGATAGAAGGTACTTCTTCATGATGTGAGGATGTATCCGTAACTCCTGAACATGTAGATAGAAGGTACTTCCTCATGATGTCAGGATGTATCAGCAACTCCTGGTTATCGTAGAGAGAAGATATTTCCCCATGATATGAGGATGTATCCGCAACTACTGGCCGTGTAGATAGAAGGTATTCCTCATGACATGAGGATGTATCCGCAACTCCTGGCCATGTACCGTATATGACTGCGTATAAGCCGAATTTTGAGGACCAGAAAAAAGATTCTGTAGAAAGGGGTCGGCTTATCCATGGGATACACTTTCATGATAGTATTTTTCAGATCGTGATCTGTCACAAACATCGCCTGAATGACGGTCCGATAGATTACAACTTCCCGAAAGTTTGGAAGTTGCCACGACTACAGCCATTATTGTTATGAATTATCAATAAAGTTATTATTATACACTAATGTTGTCATTATTAAAAAAATGTTATGCATGTTACTATATTTCCGATAATAAGTTTTCAATTGAATGTTCAAAGTTTATCGTTCTTCATAAACTCCACAATCTTTACATGTAACAATATATGTAATTCACAGCTATAATATATAATCCCCAGATGCAATCGCCAATAGCTATTACATACGTTTTGCAAAGTTCATAAATTGATAGTGAACAAGTGTCTACCTTTATTGAAAGAGGCAAATATACAACTGTATCGGCGAGTTATTCTGTTCTGACTGACTGATATAGAAGATTTAACGTGCGCTTTCCGACTACAGCGTATTTCGCACACGGGCCTGGCCGGACCATTTAGTGTATTCCGAGAAGGGTGAAAGTGGTGTGTGCAACCCAAGAGGGGGCTTTTAGAGGTTGCTTATATTGATTTTTTGAAATTTTTAAATTTGGAATAGATGCCGAGGTGGGTGGAGGAGGGAACTGAGGGAGCCGGGTAAGGTGGGTGTTTGTATGTTTATTGGATTTTGGATTGGTAGATTAATTAATTTTTAGATGCGCTTAATTAGGTCTGTTTTGATTAGGAATACGGCTAGGGCCTTGAAGTTTTCTAGTTTATTTTGAGGGTTTAGTATTTCATCTAGAGTAGGAACCTTATTTAGATTGAGGGTGGTTTGTAGTGTGGTTCTGTGTGTTTGATAGTGGGTGCAGTGAATGAGTGCGTGTTCTGTGGTTTCGGGTTGTTTGCAGTGGGGGCAGTTGCCTGTGGTGTGTCTTTTAAGTTGTTTTAGGTGGTTATTTAGGTTAGTGTGTCCTGTTCGGAGTTTTGTAATTAATCTGTCAATTTTTTTAGAGGGGTGTAGGATTTTAGGTTTGGCTAGTGGTTTTCTGAGCACTTTTTTGATTTGGCTATTTGAGTTTTGATATTGATTATGCCATTTTTTGGTTATTTTTGTTTGTTTACACTTTTAATTTCTGATTTTGAGATGGGTAGGTTTAGGCTTATTTCTGGTATTTTGAGAGATAATTTAGCTGCTTTATCGGCGCTCTCGTTGCCGTAAATTCCTACGTGGGCGGGGATCCACAAGAAGGTTATTTGTTTGCCTGCTTTTGTTAGGTCGTTGGAGCTTTTAAGTATTTGGTTTATTAATTTAGGTCGTTTTTTGGTATTTTTGTTTTGGAGGGCTTGTAGTCCACTAAGGGAGTCAGTGAGAATTAGGATTTTTGTTTTGTTTTTAGATTGTTGGTTATGCAGGGCTGAGGCCATGCCCATAAGTTCGGCCGTGAATATAGATTGGTTGTTAGGGAGTCGGTAAGATTGTGTGGATATAACTGGTTGTGTGGTATGGACTCCGAAGCCTGTGTGGTTGGAGATCGGGTCTGAAGATCCGTCAGTGTATATGTGACACCAATTTGGCCAATTTTCGTGTATGTATGCAAGTGTGGTGGTTTTAGCTATGTTTGGGTCGGTTTGTTTATTTATTTGGTTAGCTAGCGTTGTGTCTATTTGGGGTATTTTGAGTTTAGGGGTGAAGATATTTGATTTTTTGCAGTTTTGTTTAAGATTTTGAGTTTGGTGTTCATTGAGGTAGTTAGTTATTCTTTGGGATATTGGGGTGAGTATGGGGTGTTTGCGAGCTAGAGCTTGGTTTCTTGGGCTAATGTTTTGGTTAATTAGGTTTTGGATGAGAGGGTTTGTTTGGGACGCGGCCCAGAAATTAAGGCTTAGATGTTCCCTGCGTAGATTTAGTGGCATTTCTCCTGTAAGGGCCTGAAGTGAGGTGTAGGAGGTGCCATGTTGGGTGCGTGTAATTAGTTTGAGAGCCTGATATTGTATTGAGTCAAGTTTTTTAGAAAGAGAGATGTTTAGGGTATTGTATATGGCACAGCCGTAGTCTAGTTTTGATCTAATTAGTGTTGTATATAGTGAGAGGAGGGTATCTTTGGAGGCTCCCCAGTTAGAGCCGGTGAGACATCTTAATGTGTTAAGGTCTTTGCTGCATCTAGTTTTTAGGTTTTGGACGTGAGCCTCCCAGGTGAGGTGTTGATCGAAAATAAGTCCTAAGAATTTTGTTTGTTTTTGGAATTTGATTGTTTGGTTGTTTAGCTGGAGGATTGGGTAGGCAGGTTTCATGTTTTTATGTTTGAATACTACTCCTGTTGTTTTATCTGAGTTAAGGGAGAAGCCCCATTTGTCTGCCCATTGTTGTATTTTATTTAGAGATTTTTGGATTAAGTTTTCTGCCATTTTAATGCTTTTAGTGCGGATCCATTGGGCTCCGTCATCCGCGAATTTTGAAGTGTTTAGTTTAGGGGATAAGCCCTCGAATAGATCATTTATCATTATATTGAAGAGGGTTGGGCTGAGGATGCTGCCCTGGGGAGTGCCATTTTCTAGGGGACACTGGTCCGATAGTGTATGGTCTATACCCACGGTAATTTTGCGATTGTTTAGGAAATCTTGGATGAAGTTTATTATTTGACCTTTTAGTCCTATTTTTTTTTAGTTTTTGTATTAGCCCGTGGTGCCATACCATATCGAAAGCTTTAGAGAAGTCGAGGAATATGCCTATGGTGTATTGCTTGTTTAGCTGTCCTGTTTTTATATCCTGTTCTAGTCGGGCAAGGTTATCGAGGGTTGATCGGCCAGGAGTGAAGCCGCTTTGGTCAGGATTTATGATGTTGTTTTGGTCTAGGTAGTGCTGTAGCCTATTTTTAGTCATAAGTTCCATTATTTTGCAGAGATTTGAGGTTAGGTAGATGGGCCTATAGGAGTTTGCCTGATCTGCTGGTTTATTTGGTTTAGGTATTGGGATTACTAGAGCTTCCTTCCATGAGGATGGGACCTGTCCGTTTAGGTAGACTAGGTTGTATAGTTTAAGTAAAGTTTGTAGTAGTTTGGTAGGTAAGTGTTTGATTATTTGGTAAGAGGTGAGGTCTAGGCCAGGGGCTGTTCCTTTTTTTCTATTGTTTAGTACGTGATTTAGTTCTTCTATGGTGTAAGGTTGATTTATTTCTAGGTTGTCTTGTCTGTTTTCTTTGGAGAATTTGGTTTCTTTATTTAGTTTATCTTGGAATTTCTTACTGAAGTTACTGTTGCTGCTAACTTTAGAGAAGTGTTTGGCTAGGTTGTTGGCCTTTTGGGTGGGGTTAGTTGAGTTGTTTATATTGGGGCTTTTTTTGTGCCGTTTGATGCCTCGGATGGCGTGAATTTTGCGCCACACCTTCCTAGCGTCGGTGTGGTGATTTAGCTCCTCGCAGAATTTTTTCCAGTTTTTGGTTTTAGCAGTTTTAACTAGGTTTTGCACTTGGTGGTTAAGTTCATGAGCTGTTTTGAGATGAGCGGGGTCTCGTTTAGCTCTGTTGAAAGCTGATTTGCGTTTTAGTCTAGTTAGCTCTATTTCCTCATTCCACCGAAGGACAGTGGGTTTTCCTGGGTTGGATGATTTGAAGGGGATTGCGGATTTGGCTGCGTTGATTATGAAGTTAGTTAGGTTTTGACAGAATGTTTCGGGGTCTGTTGTTTCTAAATCGTTTAGATTAGCTTTGTTGCATAATTCTTGGAATTGGTCCCAGTTGGCGTTTTTGTACTGAAATTTAGGTTCCTGTTTAGGGGTTTGATTTGGTATTTTTATATTTCCTAGGGTTATATTTATGGGAAAGTGGTCGCTGCCTAGAGGTACTGGGTGGACGTCCCACATCAGACTTTGTGCTAAGTCTGGCGTACATATTGTTAAGTCGATAGCCGACATGGTGTGGTGGGTTTTGTCGTATCTAGTTGGTTGGTTATTGTTTAATAGTATTAGGTCATTTTTTTTCGATCCACTCTGATATTAGTTGTCCATGGTTTTCTAGTTTATCTGCAATGCCCCAGGTAGGATGATGGGCATTGAAGTCTCCTAGGAAGATGGTTGATTTATTTCCTAATTGGTAAAGGATATCTAGGTCTGTATCTTTAATTGGTTTTAGTGTTGAGTGATAGATGTTAATGATTTTTATTTTTTGGTTATTGATGGTGACTTGGATTCCATTAGCTTCTAGATTAGGAGTGTTTACTTTAACTTCCTCGTAGTTAATATCCTCTCTAACGTAGATGTTCGCCATTTGCAAAAACTTATGATCAGCTGTTTCCTGTGACATCACAAACGGTGACCACTGTGATTGCTTCCTGTTGTTTAAAAAGCAACACGGTACACAAGGAAATGTGCATTGATAATAACGGGCCGATTGGTATTGTCATGTTGTTTACACAAACATTTTCAAGTTGTGGGTGCTTAGCGATCGTGTTGGGAGTAGGGGCTTAATTCCTTTGTTTTCGAGAGATTAGTTTAATAAACTGGAGAAGCCTGTGAGTAAGTTATGGTCATTTAATGTGTTCATAGTATGATAGTTAATTTAGTTCAATTGGATTAACATACAATAGTGGTGTAAAGGGGGTTATAAAAGTTGGTATATTTTTACTGACTGACATTCTCATTATGAGTTAGAAACGAAAACGCCATGCTCACAATGCTGAATTCAAATTGCGAGTCTTCGCTCTAGCTGATATATTTTCTCACCGGTTCATAATTCTATATACACCGATTCACAAAATGGCGCTTCGTTGTTGATGGCAACATATAACGATCATTATGAGATTAAAAAAGACAAGAGAAACAGCTTCCCTCATTATGAAAGTGGATGACTGGTTTGTTAAATCTTTATTAGAAATAATAATGACTTTTTCAATATAATTACAACGTTTTTCATCTTATATTTTTGAATATCTGCGAGTACCGGCACATGTCTTGCAGTCCGACTTCGCAGTGTTTTTTGCCTTTCAATTCCTGGTTCGGCTTATCTGTGGGTAATATCATTTTCTTTCGTATTTCAATGGTCAAGTTAACACCTCGGCTTATCTACGTGGTCGGCTTATCCGTGGTCATATACGGTAGATAGAAGGTATTCCTCATGACATGAGGATGTATCTGCAACTCCTGGCCGTGTAGATAGAAGGTATTCTTCATGACATGAGGATGTTATTTGCAACTCCTGGCCGTGTAGATAGAAGGTATTCCTCATGACGTGAGGATGTATCAGCAACTCCTGGCCGTGTAGTAAGAAGGTATTCCTCATGAGTTGAGGAGGTATCCGCACCTCCCGGCCATGTAGTTTGAAGGCATTCCTCATGACATGAGGATGTATCCGCAACTCCTGGCCGTGTAGATAGAAGGTATTCCTCATGACATGAGGATGTATCTGCAATTCCCGGCTGTGTAGGTAGAAGGTATTCCTCATGACGGGAGGATGTATCCGCAACTCCTGGCCGTGTAGATAGAAGGTACTTCCTCATGATGTGAGGATGTATCCACAACTCCTGGCCGTGTAGATAGAAGGTACTTCTTCATGATGTGTGGATGTATCTGCAACTCCTGAACATGTAGATAGAAGGTACTTCCTCATGACGAGAGGATGTATCAGCAACTCCTGGTTGTCGTAGATAGAAGGTATTCCTCATGACATGAGGATGTATCCGCAACTCCTGGCCGTGTAGATAGAAGGTATTCCTCACGACATGAGGATGTATTTGCAACTCCTGGCCGTGTAGATAGAGGGTACTTCCTCATGACGTGAGGATGTATCAGCAACTCCTGGTTGTCGTAGATAGAAGGCATTCCTCATGACATGAGGATGTATCCGCAACTCCTGGCCGTGTAGATAGAAGGTATTCCTCATGACATGAGGATGTATCTGCAATTCCCGGCTGTGTAGATAGAAGGTATTCCTCATGACGGGAGGATGTATCCGCAACTCCTGGCCTGTAGATAGAAGGTACTTCCTCATGACGTCAGGATGTATCAGCAACTCCTGGTTGTCGTAGAGAGAAGGTACTTCCTCATGACATGAGGATGTATCAGCAACTCCTGGCTGTGTATATAGAAGGTATTCCTCATAACGGGAGGATGTATCTGCAACTCCTGGCCATGTAGATAGAAGGTATTCCTCATGACATGAGGATGTATCAACAACTCCTGGTTGTCATAGATAGAAGGTATTTCTTTATGACGTGAGGATGTTTCAGCAAAAGAAGGCTCAAACACATACTCTTCCTGTCAGGCGTGAGGGTTTGGAGTGAGGAGAGCAATGAGAAATGTGCAACAAGTCGTCAGAGACAAGAGTAGATGTGGTAGACGGCGTAGGTGCATTGTTGAGCGTGTATTGTTGGAGCATAGCAAGGATCACTTGCTGAGTAACATTAACTACAATGCCAATGGATGAAGGAGGCATGATACTTTGCTTATAAAAAGAAGGTTGTGTGAACATAGGAGGCTGCACGAACGACTGTGCTGTGTAAATGCTGCAGCCTGCGTAAACGGTGTGGGTTGCGTGAATGGCAGGGGTTCAGTGAAGGTCTGAGGCTGAGTGAAGCCCTGCATCTGGGCAAAAGTCTGGGGCTGCGTGAAGTCCTGGTCCTGTGTGCAGGTCTGCATGTGTGATACCTGTGAGAGGGTCACTAGCACGAAGGATCTGTTTGTCATCATCTGAAGAAATTGTTACCTCACTTTTCTTCTGTTTATGTGTGATACTACTAGCTGCTTCTACAGAGGTAGAAGTTATAATATGCTGAAGAAAGGTTTGAAGTAGATACAACAAGAGTTTGCCACTAACGTGGCTATATCCCCCGCCCCTGTTGCAGAATTTATGACATAATTAAATCTAAACAAACCCTAACCTTTTTTAACCGAGGTGGAACTTGTCATGGAAACTGTAAAAAAAAAAAAAGAACCCTACCCTCTCAGAACCTAAGTCCATCTTGTTGCCATGGAAACGTAAAAAATAAATATTTCTAAAATTTCTTAACATCAAAAGGCACCAGTTCAGCATGTACCTGACAGACCTGCAAAGTTTGATGAAAAAATATTGAACGGTTTATGAGTTATGCTCCGGAAACGAACCCTACCCTCACAGAGCCTAAGTCCATCTTGTTGCCATGAAACGTAAAAAATAAATATTTCTAACATTTCTAAATAGCAAAAGGCACCAGTTCAGCATGTACCTGACAGACCTGCAAAGTTTGATGAAAAAATATTGAACGGTTTATGAGTTATGCTCCGGAAAGGAACCCTACCTTCACAGTACCTAAGTCATTCTTGCTGCCATGGAAACGTAAAAAATTAAAATTTCTCAATAGCAAAAGGCACCAGTTCAGCATGTACCTGACAGACCTGCAAAGTTTGATGAAAAAATATTGAACTGTTTATGAGTTATGCTCCGGAAACGAACCCTACCCTCACAGAACCTAAGTCCATCTTGTTGCCATGGAAACGTAAAAAATAAAAATTTCTAAATTTCTCAATAGCAAGAGGCACCAGTTCAGCATGTACCTGACAGATCTGCAAAGTTTGATGAAAAAACATTGAACGGTTTATGAGTTATGCTCCGGAAATGAAACGTGACGGACGGACAGACGGAGCCCGTTTCTATAATAAAACCAAAACCATTAATTTTGATAGAATGGCTTGGATTATGAGAGCACAGAAGGTGTTGTATAAAGGTGAACTTACATTTCTGAAGTGACACTGAAGTTGCCAGATCCTGACCTCCTCCCTCTGCTTGAGGCATCAACTAGAAATAGAAAAGTGCTTCATCATAAGTCTGTTACAAGTACGATCTTGAATGTTTGAATCCCATTTACAGTTTCCACTATCATAAATATATACTGAAATTAAAAAGAAATGCAAGTGAAGAATCAAATAGTTCAGTTGTTTATTTTTGAGAGATGAAGAGTACACTTGGGTAAATGTCAGAGGTAAACACACATGGCACACACTTTTCTCACATTTCAATAAACACTGATGAACAATTAGAGGCAAAGTTGCATTCTAACTACAGGCAGTTTGAGGCAGTTTGACTATTAAATGTCCACATAACGTTTTCACAATCGAAATACATGTAGCGCGGGAAGTCCCTATGGTGACTGGTCAAAAAATTTCCATATGCAAAAAAATATCCTGCATACCATCTGTACCAAAGTAAAACACTTATGGTTCTTATAATTCTATGTATATATGGTGGAAGCTGCAACTAAAATAACACAATATTGGAATATATTATTCCTGATAAAATAATAATTTCAGATACAATTTTTTCCAGCCATTGCATCAAAATTCTTTGAAGTTGTATCATTGGGTATTTTTTAACTCAAACACCAGTAGATTGGGAGGAAACGCGTGCACAGCTGATTGCCACTTCCAGCTTAGTTTACAAGAAAATACACACGGTAATCTTAATCTCTGCATATAACAACAATGTCTTGGAGAGCAGGAAATACATTTTAAATGGTGTATCATCATGTCTAGTGATGTTTTATATCAAATTTCATACTCTTATTGACCAAGTTTGTTATACCTGTTTATTCACCTGAGTTCACTGAAGGGATATGTGTTGGTTTTTTAAAGTGTATATTAATACTTGATAAATCTTTTTTTACACTATGAATCATAAACAATTTCTATTCTAATCTTTTTTGAGACTCTGAAACGTGCAACGTAGATCGTGTTAGGTAGGCAGAGCATGTATACTGTTTTGTTGCTCATCTACCACCTACGACTCGACCTTCGTTAAACCGCTGATCATGTACAACACTCATCAATTATTTGGACCCCGAAGGTAGCGTTGTAGCGAGGGATCACTGTAGAACCATAAATGAGATTCAGTAGCATGTGATCACCATCTGCCTTCACTACAGCATTACACCTTCATTACATGAAATGAATTAGCACTTTCATAAGCATAACATTCACAGCGTTTTCCACACCACACATCACATTCAAACTCTGCCATCAGCCTGATAAATGCATACACTATTTTCATCCAAGAACATAGCCCATCTCCACTGTTGACAATGCCAGTTTGATGCAAAGTAGCCCATTGCATACAGTTCTGTCGGTCGGTGCCTAGGTCTGGGATGGACTACAACAACTGAGGTGGTTTGATGCAAGCTGGCACCTCACAGTACCACCATGGGCACATCGGGCACTTGTTAACTCTGATAGTTTGTTGTGCTGTTTGGGTGGCCAGCAGAAATTTCTCAGGGAGATGTAGGTGATAGATGTGCTGGTATGGTCATAGAATAATGGCTCTTTGAACATGCACGGGAGGTCAGTAGTATACAGTTGGTTGTCACAAAACGGTCTTTAAGACGTTATATGTATATTGAAAACATGACCAAAATTCTCAACACTTTTGCCAGATTGATACCTTAGAATCCGTCCCATGACTGGATGAGGTGCTGCGTATTGGAGGCTTGCAATATCAAGGAACTCATAAAAAATGGATCTTAACTCATAAAATGGACATCTTACCATTACAATCCATGAAATAAATTATAATTGCTCTTGAAAGAAAAACTAGAACTATTACAAAAACTTGTGTTTCTTTTGTGTTTCAGTGCATGTCTACTGTCTTAAAATATCCTGTATTCCTGTATGTGTTTGGATTGAAAAAGAATAAAATGTATAAAACAATAACATGAATCTTAGCACTTTTATAAGATTTAATAAGTTCAATAAACAATTCTATACTAATGGAAAAAAGTAACTGTGCTTCATATTAAGTGGCGTAAAATGTTGTTATTGAAAATAATTACGTACTAATTGGTCATTCGTCTGATCAATGGGTTATCATAACAAATTCATTGACAACCCCTATACAAGGTAACAGGAGACACAGAGACACGCCCTAAAAGAGGGGTGGTGTAACAACTTAAATAACAATGACACTATCCACTGTGACCATCATTTGCATTGACCTCAAAAAGATTAAGGAAGGTAAACACTCAGTGAGTTGGAGAAATTCTAACTTTGCTAAGTAACTGATAAGTAATAGTAAGTGACTGAATGTTTAGCACATTCTACAATATCTGTTAAGGTGGTAATGTTGATTGTAGAGATGGTAGTTTGAGTCTGGATCTTGAAAAAACAAGTCCTGTTGTACGAGCAATGTCAAAATCTTTCACTGCTGACAGCAGTTAAAAACAAGAAGAAATAAAGGCAGATATTGCCATTTCTCAGTGGAACAGTGGGAAAATAACGGAATAAGAAGTCATTTGAAGCAATTAGAGGTTTTTTTCATGATGAATTTGATAACAGAAATATGGTGCCCAGTCTGCATCTCCTTGAAGGGCAATGCATGGGGATTCTACAACAATCTACCCAATGCTCACCAAGAAAGCTACGAGGACGCAAGTAAATCATCGATAAGGAGGTTTGGGAAGGAACAATCTGTGCACAAATTTCAATTGGATTCAGCAGATAGAATGCAGAGAGAAGGTGAGACACCATAAGCATAACGATTTGCAATGGAAACATTGTGTAAGAAAGCATTCCCTGACATTAAGGAACTAGAAGACTAAGAGTCATTGTACTTGCACATTTTAGGAAGGCATTAAATGTTTATGTCTGGGTCTGAAGAAGCTGTGCCAGATGAAGTTGTCAAAAGAAAGAATCAAATATTTCAGGAAACAAATTCTCCAACTGTTGGTGTGGTATCTGGGCAAGATGAGGATCAGATATGATGGAAAGGAAGGGAATAACTGCTAAACTGGAGGAACTTACACTAGATCAGCGATCATGGTCAGAAACAGTCGTAGCAATAGTGATCTGACAACTGCAGGAAATGTGTCAAAAACAGTCATTGCAAGGGATTGCTTAAGGAAATTCACAGGTCAATGTCACAAGTTGTGGAAAGTTTGGACATAAAGTTGTCAAACAGGAGTATGAGCTACCAGGGAAACTATTAGACTGGGTTTGGTGAGAAGACATCTAAAGAAAGAATTGTATCAGCTGCTGTTGTGGAAAATGTGGAAAAGTGAATATAAGAGGGGTGAGGTGTTTAGGGTTGTTTGACGCTGGAGCTCAGATAAGTGTGATTACAGAACTTTAAGCAGCTCAGGTTAGAGGGAGACTACATGGATCAAATTTCTCACCAAGGACTGTTAATGGTGAGAAAATGTCAGTTGCTTTTGATGCTTCTACTGACTAGAAGGTTGGTTCAAACTATGTTGTGTCACACAGATTCACTGTGGTAAGGAAGTCAGCCTATCCAGCAATCCTTGGAATGGAAGTCACTTCCAAACTGGGTGCAAAGTATACATTAGGGAATGGTACAATTGATATTCTATGTGGAAAGAGAAATGTTTCAAAGAATGGTACATCAAATGCACCCCAGGTCAACTTGATATATGCCATAAAGGATGTTAATTTATTTCCATGAGAGATTGTTGTGGTACATGGTACAGTGGGCAATGGAGATAGCAAGTCAGGGACAGTAGGCCTGATTGAACCGCTTCATTTTGCGGTTCAGGAAGATTTGGAATAGGATGTGGTCAGGTGTTGGACAACGGGTGATACACATGACAAATACTCAATAACAGGGGTAAATATGAACATGGGGAACTGTGATAGGAACATTTGCAACAGATCTGGTAGATGATCCTAGCATTCCCAGGGAAGCAAGCAAGACATCACATGAAATGAAAGAGAAAGTTGATAAAATGTTGAGAGTTTTATCTAACAATTCTGACATTTCAGCAGATAAACAGCATTGTCTGTACAACATCATCAGGCATAATTCAGATGTATTCTCAGTTGATGCTGAATTGGGATGAATAATGTAATTGAACATGCAATGCCAGTGGCTCAGACTCCAGGTCGGCTACCTCATAACAGACTGAAAGATATTGAACAGTTTGTTTAGGAAAGTCCAGACAAGGATTGATCAGGCCAAGCAACAGTCGTTGGGCAAATAGGATAGCTTGGGTTTGGAAAAGAGACTCATCTACAAGATATTGCACCAATTTACATACAACGTTTGGAGACAGTTTTCCCATCACAAGAATTGATGAGTTTGGCAGATCTCAGTCAGGCCACAGTGTTCACTACCTTGGTTATGACAAAGGGCTATTACCAGGTCTCATGAAAAAAGAGGATAAAGCCAAAACTGCGATTATGTGACACAAGGGAGTGTTTGAATTCAACGTGATGCCATTTGGCCGGAAGGGAGCACCTCAAACATTCCAGAGAACGCTGTTGATTATTATTGGTGATCTTAACTGGGAGATACTTTTGATTTATCTGGATAACATCATCATATATTCCAGAAGTGTCCTGGAACACATTCAAAAAGTGTTTGAGAGGTTATGATGGGCAGGACTGAAGTTGAATGCAAAGAAATGTATGTCAGCCAAGACAAGAGTTAAGTACTTTGGCCATATTCTAGATGTCACAAGGATATGCCTGTACCCAACAAACATATCAGCAGATAAACAATTTCCTCATTCGGAAAATGGGACTGACGTCACCGATTTGTGAAGGATTTTGACGATGTTGTTCGACCACTGATTCATCTAACAAAGAAAAGAATACTCCATTCATATGGACTGAACTGCTGCTACACTCCTATTTTATCCTGACTTCCAGGTGAATTTGAGATGGAAACAGATGCAAGGATGGGTTGGGGGCAATAATAACTCAGAAGGTGAGAGTTATTGAATACTTGACAAGTTCTGCACGGAAACGTGGATGTTCTGGAGAAGTAATACAAGTAATGATGGTTCTGGACCACTTCCACTGAAGCCAGATTTATATACCTATACTGCTACTACAGAGGGAATCTTATTATGTAAAATGATGATGCGATTCAATGATCGTCATGATTCGTATTAAAAGAATCATCAATATTAATTAATAATGGATAAAATTCACTATAGCCCACAAGGATATTGGAAAGGTATAGGAGCAATACAAAAATTAGGCACTGCTGCTTAGGTATCTAAAGAAGTGGCCAAGGATTGGCTAAAGAAACAAGAGATGCGGCAAATATACTTACCAGCACCACGTTATATACCGAGGAAGAAGTTTGATATTTTTACAATGAATGAAGTTCATCAGTCTGACCTCTTGTTTCTTCCCCATAATAAGATAAGACGTAAAACATATAAATACGCTTTAAACATAGTGGATGTGGCTAGTCTCTACAAGGAGGCTGAACCATTAACCTCGAAAGATTCAACAGAAGTAGCTAATGCACTGAGCCGCATATATAAACGCGGACCACTAAAATGTCCCAAGTTTTTTCAAGTAGATCCTGGTCGCGAGTTTTTGGGTTCAGTAACTAAGCTATTAACAAAGCACGATGTCACAATCAGGCGTGGTGAAAATGAGGCCCACCGTAGTCAAGCTATCATTGAAAGATTTAACTGGAAACTAGTGGAACGTTTGTTTGGATATCAGTATGGGATTGAAATGAAATCAGATAGATTAAGATCAACTGAATGGGTGACACGATTATCAGCTGTTGTATCAGCGCTGAATAATGAAGTAACTAGATTAATCAGGAAGAAACCATCCGATGCGATAAAAATGAAATCTGTGACTTCCGAATCTTCCAGCACCGAGGAGAGGCAAAGAACAAAAACTTCCGGATAGAGTAAGCTTAAGATATTTACACCAGCCCGGTCTGCATCGTGCAACCGGTCCCATATGGTCCCTTAAGAATGAATGTATGAACAGTACTGTAATATGTAACAAACACTTGCTTACTGTTTGCCCTCCTGTTGTTGGTCCAGGTGGTGAGTGCTGGCCCAAGGCACTGATGCTTACTCCAACACGCAGCATCTCCACATCAGAGCTACACAGAAAGAAAACACAACACTGAACTTGATAAATGTCATAAACATACCTTCATCTTGACTAGTAAAAGCCTCTGCAGTTCTCCAGGCTAGTATCTTAAGTTATAACTTGAAGCCTGTTGGCAAGTGTTTGAGAACAGAAGCAGCCCTTTCACTGCCAAGAGAAACACTACATTCCACCTGGAATTTCCTGTCCTATTGCCTTGGGTTAGGACAAATACATTCTGCTACAGAATTCATAAAATCACAAAATCAAGTCCATGTATGTATAAGTCAATTCTTTTATCCTTCCAATTAAAAAATGTGGTAAGTCATAAAACAAATGTGCAGATGATGATTTGATGGAGCCTGGCTGAATCAACTGTCCATGATAACTCTACATTATATATTTGATTGCTTTAATCAAGTGAAATGTTTAAATCTCTACAATGTTTCTCCATTTGAAAGACTGAAAGTACTCTTGTATAACATTGTTGCAGTACACAAGTTATTCTTCCCCGCCCTTAAGGCGGGGAAGTATACGGGAGAGGTTAATTTTAGAGCATGTAAGTCGACATGTTGGTTTCTTTGAAATTTCAAGCCAAACAGTTACCAAAACGAAACAAACAAATCATGTGAAATGTGCGTGAAATGTTGATGTTTATCTTTTCCAGCAATAAGAGATACTTCAAAATCGTCTTGCTATTCTGAGACTTAGTCACTTTTCATAATGCTGATAACCCATGAAATTTGTTCATTTTGTTTTTGAAAGAGCTAAAAATGATCCCATTTCGCTAAAGTTAACCGGTAATACTTCACTGTATGTAATGTATGGTACATACCGTTTCATGCGGCGGTTTACGTTTCATGCATGGTTTATTGCTTTGACCAAAAAAAATCAACTTCCAGCAGAGATCATACACCTTATATGTTCTTTGCTTCTGGATACATAGGAAATCAACAGGTTGGTCTGTAGTTTGCAATTATTTTCCAAAAAGATAATACGGTTGCATGATATCTTCACGATGTTTGGGTTGAACATAGTAACAAATTTCCAATCTAATCCGGAAGCAATCACAACACAAACCCAGTTAACAAAATGGAACCATACACAAGAGTGAGTGAGGTAGTTGGGTTTAACGCCGTCTTGAATAGTATTCCGTGTCAGCTTGATGTGGGAGGAAAGTCTGAAGTGATGAAGGTCTCAGACGTTCACCACTTTGGTGAAACCAACGAGCAAGGGTTTTGTGCTGACAACAAAATCGGGGCGAACCGAGATTCAAACACTCTGTCATAGGTTTCTGGCGTGCCCAAGGGACACAACTCTGCATAGCGAATTGCAGCGCCTTTGGCGACTGGGCCAACCATGCCCCCGTAAACAACTGTAAGAAACTATTATACAACAGATGTTTTAGATGAGATATGTATTGCGGAATATTCCATGAAGAAACAGTGGCAATATTACACAATCACAAACTACAAAATACATGCACAATAAACGACAATTAAAAAACACAGGAACATTCAACATTCAAAAGAGGTACAATTTAATTTCTAAAACAAGTTTATTATAATGATATGGAAACAATATGAGAATTGAGCAAAACTATGGTAATGTTGTACATACATGTACAAGGAATTTGTTTGTAATTGTTGATATGTTAACAGATCTTGGAAGTTGTTTCTGGATAACTGTTGGTATAAACTTATTAAGAATCTGCTCCTTTTAACAGAGTGTACCAAATTCTTTATCATGATTGGGGATTATTTGTGATTCTCTTTCTTGGTTGTATTATGTAAGACAGTGCGTAATGTTGTTCATCTTCTGAGACATCACATGTTTCACAGAGACGTTGTTCAAATGGGGTTGGTGTTTTTGTATATCCACAATTTTTTCAATTTTTAGTTTGTGATTACTTAAACGAAGTTTTAGAGAAACGTGACCTATGGCCTTTGTTTTTACAATATGTAAGATAATTCTCAATATTTATAGATAACGTGACCAAACTGTATGTTCCTAACTTGCTGCTAGATAAATGGGAATCCATGAATGATTGCGTGAAATTTTACATTTGAACTGAAGTATATTTAGAGTGGATTCATTACATTTTTTGTGTTTACTATTCTAAAAGTTTGCTTTATTTAAACCAACCAACATTTTGACCAGAAATATTGATATTTGCTGCAAAAGCATGCTTTAGAATGACATTTGTTGTGTTATCTATATAGGATTTTTTTATTGGTACTAATAGTGGGTATATATCAAGTTTTGCCTGACAGGCCCAGTTTTCTTGCCTGGGTTTTCTTTGTGCTGACCAATTAAAGACACTGTTTCTTTTATTGTGCTTTCCAAAGATAAGTACATTAATAACAACCAATTCTCTCCTCCCATAGCTTACACTTCCTTCCTCTGCACATAACATTATATGCCGGGGAGCTATTGATGCTCTGCAGCAATCTCTACTTGTATTTACTTAACACAAAGTTTTAACTCTATAGCATCAGGCCATGCATATTTTTTATCTGTTTCTCAACTTCAACCAGCAAGAGGGCGGGTGAGTAAAATAAACAAAAAAAGCCAAAAATATAATAGTTGTTTATAACATATTTAATGACATCTTAAAGTTCAGAACACTTGTTACCAGTCTTTTCATTAACGTAGATTGAGTTGCTTTGCTTTGGAAACAAATTCTTAATAAACATAGCTGAATAAAAATCAAGCTGCCCCTTGGGAGATGAGTGTGCAATGGTAGGAGAGTTGTTATCACATTGGGGCACACATTTCCACAGCAATAAGAAAACTTGTTTATTTTACTTATTTCAATGAAAATACAGGGTGGGCGGGAGAGTGAAAATACAGGGTGGGCGGGAGAGTGAAAACACAGAAAAAAATATGGATAGCCTTATGTACCTCGTGAGGAGAATAACTGATCTAATACAATACTTTTTAAAATGTCCAGACAGAAAAATTTAAATGTCCGGTAAGAATTATTTTTAAACGAACATTTGAGATTCCCAATCGAACATGTCCGGCGCATATGACCGTTTCCAGACCCCTGGCGTGCAGTCATCCAAAAGATGACATCCTTACCTTGTCAGCTTGCCTTCTGTTGACGGGGGTGTATGTAACAGGGAGTGGAGTCATCCCACAGATGACATCCTTACCATGTCAGCTTGCTGACGGGGTTAACCTCTTTGGTCATGTGGATACGGCGTCCGGCCTCTGATCACAAGGTCTGTGATTCAAATCCCATCACAGGACTCGGAAATTTTATGGCGCCCAACGTGGGGCGCCATTATGAAGCCGGGACGTGCCACCTGTTGACGGAGGATTATGTAGCAGGGCGTGGAGTCATACCAAAGATGACATCCTTACCTTGTCAGCTTGCTGACGGGGTTAACCTCTTTGGTCATGTGGACAAGGCGTCCGACCTCAGATCAGAAGGCCTGTGATTCAAATTCCCTCACAGGACTCGGAAATTTTATGGCGCCCAACGTGGGGCCAACACCAAAGGACCGAACTTGTGGAACCCTTGAACGTCTGTGACTGAGATGTCGCGAAGGTAGTGAGACGCAAAAACTGTATCAGACTTCCAAAAGCACCCTTCCATGATGGCTGAAAGGGTGCAGTTACTGTGGAGGGCCATGGTAGAAGAAACCACTAGTGTCTCATAAGGGTTGGACGTAGTAGGTGGAGGCAGCCCGGTGAAGGAATATGCTTGTATGATAATGGAACAGAGCCAAAAGGATAGAGTTGTACAGGGATTTCCGATGTAGAACCAGTTGACAACAGGATGAAACGTTGTGTGGGGGCAAGACATATCTAGATATAGTCAAAATGCTCGAACTGAGCACAGGAAGAGGTAAATAGTCGGTCAGGCTGGCCAGGAAGTTGACTCTTTACCACGACATCCCAACAAAGGCCCATGAATGCCCTACCCCTTCTAGATCTCTCAAACTGGACCCTGGTGACATCCAAA
The DNA here is from genome assembly GCF_022045235.1 of Haliotis cracherodii. Taxonomy (NCBI): domain Eukaryota; kingdom Metazoa; phylum Mollusca; class Gastropoda; order Lepetellida; family Haliotidae; genus Haliotis; species Haliotis cracherodii. Next base: position 24,701,594 of record NW_027266265.1, read on the forward strand.
GCATGTATTTCACTAACACAGGCTGCAGTGGGGAGACTGGACATGGATGTTGAGGTAGTCAATGAGTTGAAAGAACTGTAGAGCAAGGGAGAGGAGGGACATCAACTTTGTGGATCCCATTCTGTTATTGTACCACACGACCGCAGTGTTGACAGACCAGATCATGAGGGCAGAGGAGCGTATGAGCTCTGACCAATGTGAGACCGCTAGAATGGCTGCCTTGAATTCAAGATGTGCAGATCTCAAAAGTGATCTCCTCAACCTACATTTGAAGCATCGATGAACAGATGGAGGCCTCAAAGCGTCCACTCCGCAAACATTTGATGCGACCAGCCACCATTTAAGACAGGGATGGAGATAGAGTGATTGATCCAGAAAAAAGGCATAAGAAAACATTGATGTGACCACAGGAGTTGTTGCCATTTGCAGAGTTGGAGCGGTTGTTTGAGTGCCAACAGAAAATATCGTTGAATCTTTACCCACCAGACGTTCGGGATGAACATCATACCCTGCCTAGTGTCGAATAGGACTCCTATGAATTGGAGATATTGTGTAGGAATGACTTCAGACTTGTTTACGTTGATAAGCTTGCCAAGCTGCATTAGAAGACGACACATGAAGTTGAGTTGTTGACAGAGGATATCGGCATCTACGTGAATTTGAATGAGATATGAATCAAACACGATCATGCTAAGATGTAGGAACTTCATGACGGGCTGGGTGAGGCAGGTAAAAAGCCACAGGGCCGAATAAATTCCAAATGAGAGCACCTTCCATTGGTAGGTGGACTTGAAACACAAACAGGAGGAAGTGACGGTGATCCCGATTGATGGGAACGTGCAGATAAGCGGCTTGGAGATAAGCGGCATGCAAAGGAACGAGATCAATGTCATGCGAAAATGTGGCAAGACTTCTAAGTACGTTGTGTTGAATACCTTTATGTTGAAGATGAGCCAGAGTTTAAGACTGTCCTTTTTGGGGACAAGGAAATAGGTGAATAAAACCCCGGAGTTGCGTGAAGCAGGCCAAGACATTCAATTGCGTTTTTTACTAGTAACGTACCTAGAGTGTTGATCAACGTTGGTTGTTGCCTGTCCGGATACATTCTCTGTAGGGGCTGGAACGTCATAGGAGGTGGCGAGGTCAGTGGTTGTCAATATCCTTGCTGTAGTAACTGTGTCATGAAGGGGTCTGCAAAGGATGTTCCAGTTGCTTGCAAATAGCCTCGCCTATGGGTTTGTCTGTAACGGGAATGGCTGGAGTTCCCAGTCATGCTGTAGTGAAAAGTAGTCAGTTCCCTGCTGAACCTCCCCCTTAGAAAGTGGAGATGGATTGTCCTTCGAAGGGTCTTGAACCTCGTTGTCCTCTTCCACGTCCGTGAAAGGGATTAGGTCGAGAGGAGAGAAGTTCTCAAAAATCACGTTGGGCAGGAACGAACTGTGGATAGTTCCGCTGTTTCTTCTCCTGATCTTCCAACTGTCTCTTTTGGAGACGCAAAAAGTCCACAGTGACCTGGAGTATAGAGTCTCTGTACATCTTGAGCAACCTGCGGGATCACATCTGTAAATGGTGCATGAAGACCAAGGTTGTTGATAGAGCTTTGCTTTAACTGATCGTCCCTGTAGTACCCCACGGTGACGAAGAGCTGTCATTGAGCCAGAATTGTGAAAGAGGAGGTCAAGGATGTGTTTGAGCTTATCCCGTATAAGGAGTATCCCTCCTCGATTAAAGGAAATAATCCTCGTGTTAATGAGTTGAGGGAGAGATGGAGAATGTGTCCGTTACTGACAGAATCGTAGACACTAGAGATTGTGTACAGCGTACCGTGGTATCCAAATATGAAAGGTCCCAATCTTCAACCATGTAGGATGATGTTGAGCCAGTTTGACCAGTCACCCTCGAGGCTCCCACACACGTGATCGCGAGAACTATGTGTTGACATCGTCAAACTATAACAAATATGAACTTTAACGAGTCAAAGTATGGCATTTATGATATGGTAATCCATTCTCTGTCAGCTAAAGTTCATTTCAAGGCATCAATAGCAGTAATCTGACCGCGGTTGCTGTTAATAACGGTGAGTTGTGCGATCTTCTGATCGCTTCACACACGATTTCGATTTAATTGAAGCAATTCTTAAAGGAATTTTTAATAAAATTTATGAAATAAGTTACAAACATAAGTCCAGATATACATGTACATAGAACACTTTTTATAGCCAGACTGTGTAATTACTTGATTAATTTGCGTTCTTCAGTATGGATTTGTTGACATGGTATTTCCGCAGGGGGGGAATAAATAATGATAATGTGCACCCCCTTCTACACAACTGTGTTTTTTGGAAAAAAAGTGTGCACTATACTCAAGAAAATACGGTACATGACTGAAAGAAACGAAGGCCGTAGCCAGGTTAGAGTTAATGTCCAATAATACTGGTCTGGGAGGAAGTGTAATATTGGATGAGCTAGCTGACGGAACTGAGAACCCTGTGAACAGATCTGCATCAGACAATGTACGATGTAATTGTAACTTGTCAGTGATCCAATGGGCTGATTCAGGGTCTCTGGGTTCAAAACTGTAAACCAAGGAGTTATGGTGATGAGTGATGTTCAAGCACACCGGGTGGGTGTGAGCTAGCTGTCGGATCCTGCAGACTAGAGTGGCCGAGGGTGAACCACCCAACCCGGGAGGGATCGAGTGGGAGGTAACTGGAGCTAGAGTGACATCTATAGGCTGAGAAGTTTACAGAGTTTCGGAATGCTGAAGTAAGACTGGAGAGATGGCTTTCATTAAGGAGTCAAACTATGGTTTTGTACTCTGCTGTTGATCACGGTGATCCCAACTCATGGGCAAGATAGGTGGGCAAGGTTCCGAAGGAGCTGACCTAGTGGGAAAGCGATATGGTGATCTGTGAACTGAACATGATCGGCTTCGGGAATGGCTCTGACATTCCTGTTCCCCATGTGTTGACGAACTACGATCCTTAGATTTAGTAGAAGGTCTAGGGTTGTCGTCATATAAGGGACCTTCCGTAAGAGGATGGCAGAGTAGAGAATGAACATAGCCAGTAGGAGAGCAGTAGTCGAGAAAACTTGGTGGGTAGGGGTATCCAGGTCGCTGGTAATAAGGGTCTCAATAAACCGGGTAAGCATCCCATTCCTATCCATGATTCACGTAGGTATCGACTACTGGATAGTTCCCATAGTTGTAACCGCCATGTTGATAATCAACAGAAGAAGACCGATCCCTGTCGTAGGTAGAACTTCCTGCGGGTGAGAGAGCCGAGGCGGTAATACGAAGTGGACCAGGACTACAATCGCGGTGCGGATGTTTGTTATCAGCCAGAGAACGAGAGTGGTGGCCTGATCTGGAGTGCCGATCCTGGGAGTGGGAGCCCGGATCCTTGTTCTTAGAATTTGATCATTGATCCTTTGCGTGACGATTTGGAATGCCCCTGAAGGTACATGTAGTAGAAACATCGATCTTATCACAATCAGCTGTAGGAGCAGAACAAGTAGATTGCAAGTGTGTTATCTTAAAGGTTGTAGCGCCATCGGCCGCTTGAAAGGGAGCGTGAGCTTGCTTGGGATCAGACAGTTGGACAGAACGAACATTGGCTTGTATAGGAGATTGTGAAGAGTTCAATGGTTCGGTATTGGAAATATCATCGGTGAATATATCTGTCAGATATTGTATCATCCGTGGTCATGGATTTCTTAGTTGAATTCTGGGCCTTAGAATGCCAGTTTGATAACCTATGACGACATAGCTGAAAATAGATGCAGAATCTGGCAAGGCATGGCACTCTGCAGACTGTGAATTCAATAAACACTGCCCGCAACAGTCACTACATAAGGTGTGCGGGTCCGTTATAGAATAAGTTGTCTGTCCTTTTTGGCTATATTTGTAGGTTGTGTAATTCTTCACAGAATTTGGCAACAGAACAAGAAAACTTCTTTTAGATGGTAAAACATGTCACCATGGTAGCAATGAGAAAGAGAAAGAGTTTGCAGAGGTATACACATGGTGAGTTGGAGCAGGCATGTTGTGCACAGGAAACACGCAATTTTGACCTAGCTACTGGAATGTAACCATAGAGAAGCAGGGGTTGTTGGGTGAATGTTTTTATTTTAAAAGCTGGAAACATGGTTCAAGCATGTTTCCACATAGGATTGAAGAAGAAGGGAGAAATGCAAAGTGTGAGATAGGATAATTTTAAAAATCTCTGGGGAGTGAAAACATTTTGCAAGAAAGTCACCCACTGTCCAGTCACCAGTTGGTAGTTATTTGCCCTTGATCCTCTTCTTCAAAATGCCAAGAAAGGACAGAAACCAGGATGAGGGGAAGCCAGGAGGGCCTCATCCATGGAGTATCAGGATAAGTACTTAATATTTGAAATATTCAAATTTTGGTAAATTAATAAAAGTAGCATCTTCCCAGGTGCCCTGTTGTGTTTACTAGTTGTATCATCAGCACAAGAAGTTTGGTCAGTACTCAGCTACGTATGTATCACAACCTTGTGCTGATATCTTGAGGTATGTGTGGTCAGGTAGTTAACAGTGCATGACCATTTCAGTCTGGAACCTGACAAGAAACTTCCCTGAACCAATATAACCTAACAAAAGTTAGTACCTACAAAACGTCCATCTCTGGTCCATGCCAGAACTTCTGTCCATTGAGAAGGATCCACCAAACCTAGCAGTCTTTGCAGACAGGATTGAGGTGATGTTAATGACATCTTTTAGGATCAATGAGTAGTGGTACCAAAATCAGAGGACCCTGATGATGAAGACAATCAACAGATCTCGCAAGTAGCAGTAGGCAAATGTGGAATGTCTGCCAACAGCAACCATTAATGATGTCAATGACGGAGCAGTTTGTGTCTAATGCTAGTGCATAAGAAAGGCCTGAAGTGGATTGTTTGTGGCGGCTGTAATTCTCATGGTGCCAACAGGCCTCCAAAATAGTCACCCTTAACAATATTAGGATAAGGTGTTCTTGGATACTCTTGGTTTGCTGGCACGTGCCTTGACGAGAGAGAGAAGATCGTAAACCTACAGTTTTCCTGGCCAAGTTGTTGGTTTTTGGTGATAAAGTCCTATATCAGACACTTAGGACTCAAAAAGGAAGAGGATGAAGTCAGCCTGAAACTATGTCAAAGCTTTTTTCGGACAAAAGAATCACACTTGTTGTCACATACTGAACTGGTGGAGATCCAACCAGCATTGAAAAATGCTTGACCTGCCATCCTAGAAAGCCATGTGACATTAGTGCCCTTTGCAGATTAGCCAATCGAATATTTGTACCGCAGTAGGAAACATTCTTTCGATGTCAAGGTACCTCATGAGGTTAAGTGAATCTGTTTAATGTATGTCCTGGTGCCTATTAATAAAAAAAAAATAAGTCACTCTGAAAATAACCACCTGTCCCATAGTTGCAGGCATCTGTTTGCACTGAGGTCACGGGTCCATCCACCAGTATTGCTTATGTGATCAGCTTGAAAGTGACTGCAGAGGTGGGCTCAGTGAGAGGGGAACTGAACAGTAGATTGAAGTTCAGTTACCCAATGTAAGAATGTTCGGCCACCATGAAGCACCTGGCTAGCTCAGTTCAATAAACCTGCAAAAGACTGCAGCTGTCACTTAGTTATTGGCTCATTCATGCACTGAGTAATCATCCAAGATTTATTTCAATTCACCCATCTTCTTAGCAGTTAATGATAGAGTCATGGTTGCAGTGTTGATGAGAATGCCAAGAAATACCAACATTTGAGCATGACTGTTGACCTTTGACTGGTTTATTCTAAAACCTAACAATTTTAAGGTCTTGCATAACATAGAGAGACTTCTATTGCACTCTATTGCCCAAATGGATGCTATGATTAAAAAGTCATCAGGTAGGCCACTGCTGTTAATCATATCGGGATTTCATCCATATCAAGACTGCAGCAAACACTTTCAGTCTGGTGAGCTAAAAAGGAAAGTGATATGCGCTTCTGGTTCACCAAAATAATGTAGCAGCAGTCAAATTCAAACATTGACATATGGTGTTTAACTAACAACTCAGTTAGTTAACACCCAATCAAAGACAAAGGAGTCATGGTTTAAAAAACAAAGTCTCAGTTTCAAATAATCTCAAAAGATTTGCTAATCTTGTTAAGTCATCTTAGACATTGTGCACCTTTAATGTTTCACAATTTTCTATCAATTTTCATTTTCTTCCAGCACACTTACACAACATTTGGTGGAATAAACTGTTCAACTTCAGTCTGATTAGGATGCACTCCACTCAGGTACATTTCCATCTGCTTCTTTGCCAGTATGATGTCTGCAACCATATTTGCTGTCTGATCAAGGTTAGGTTCCTCTGGTTCAGGGAAAAACAGCCCATCCTCAATCTCTTGTGTGTATCCCATCAGTCTCATCAGCTCTCTCCCTCCCTGCATGATAAATAATGGTCATCTTACCAAATTATTCTACAACAGGTGTATGCAAGTACTTGAAGCAACAAAAACAGAAGCAGCCCCTTCACAGCCACTTCTACAAAGCTACTGAAGTCTTAAAATACCACCATGTACTAGTCTATGACCTTCATCTTTAATACATATAGCACCAACAGTTTATGTGGTAGAATTTGTAAAAACACATGCATAAAATAAATATAACCATGCCTCAGAAACTGCCTCAATCAAGTCCATTGTACAATTCCAACTATTCTGAAATGTATTTAGGAGATAAACTCACTGTGTTTTCTAATTTGATGTAGTCCCACTGTAGAGTAGATACCTCTTTGTAGTAATTAAGAACCGGCGCTTTATCATCCCAAGTACCCAAATTAGCATAAAATTCCCCTCATGACTCAAAAAGTTCAAAATTACAGAATAATGTCCACACACCCAAACTAGCCAAACTTTACAATGAGTGCACCCCTTACATCAAAGGCGCAAGCTGATTACTATATACATATATGTATATGTATCAGCAGCAGTTACAGAAGTGTTCTCAGGGGACTGCTACTGACGTGAACATTTAGATATGAGTAAAACAGATTATGGTAGTGAATCTGTTAGTTGATCTATGATCTACGGTAATGTGTAGCATCTTGTGGCAGGATAGTGAACTTAGTAAAGAGGGTATTGATACTAAGCGACAATATGTAATAAGGGAAACTCAAGATGTGAGGGATTATTTCCTTAATCATGTACTGGCTTTTTTGACAATGAGCGAAAGGGACTTAAAGAAATAAGATTGTCACTCTCAGTTTTCACAGTACTTTCCTGCTCGATGAGCTTTCCAGATATGCAATAAACGAACAAAATACAATCCGGACAGGGACAGTGAAATAAATCTGCAATCTGGGCACTGAGATTTCCATACGCCTTATAAACCTAGTACAGCATTCAGACCTTGTACTTATCTCTCACAACATGATGTGTGCTTTTCCAAACTTCACTTTGTTGGATGTCTTGAGCCCCGGAAAACTCCAACCTTTGTCCAAGTCCCCATAATAATATATTCAGATATTGTGTTATTTTAATCGCAGCTTTTACTATATATATACTCTTCAAAATAAGAAACTTGACACTGACTTTCAAAATGTAATATAATGCGATTGTTTCAAAATGGGACACAGAAACCATAATTGAAACACTGTTTGAAGATCAATGTACACAATGTTCAAAACATTAATCGTGTCACCTAGACAGACACACATACACCATACAGTTAATGTGACAGGGGTACAGAAAATGTAGGTACAGGTTGTGCCCACCACATGCATCAATCACCGCTTGACACCGACGACCCATAGATGCAATCAAGTTGTCAAAAACACGCTGTTGGATGTGCTGCCATTCATGCTGAAGCGCCGGAAGTGTTTGGGGCGGTGGATTCCTTCTGCGAACGCGTCAATCCAACTCGTCCCACAGATGCTCAATCGGGGACAAATCTGGTGACCGGGCTGGCCAAGGTAATGTCTGGATGTTGTTGTGGTGTAAGAAGTCCTGACAAACACGTGCAATATGAAGTCGAGCGTTGTCCTGCTGTAACTGTCCGCCATGAACGTTGACGTGAGGAAGAACGTAAGGCTGTAGGATCAAGTCTCTGTAACGCACACCTTTCAATGCACCTGCCACATGCACGAGAGGCATCCTACCACCGTGATGAATTCCTGCCCATACCATGACACTCCAGCCGCCAAATGGGACAACCTGCTGCACACAGTTGGGGGCGTCACGTTCACCCCAACGTCTGTAGACACGTGCGCGCCCATCAGCACGTGTGAGTAGGAAACGGGACTCGTCAGTAAACAGTACATTTCTCCACCTTGCACGTGCCCATCTAACCCTCTGTTGGCACCAAAGCAGACGGTCCGCCAGGAATCATGGGGTCAATACATGACGTCGAACAGGTCTTCGTGCAAAAAGTCCAGCCTCCCTCATTCATCAACACACACTCTTGACACCGACGACCCATAGATGCAATGATGACTCTTTCAACACTGTTGCTCGGTACACCAGCCAAGAAGCCACGAGTCACACTGCAGGGTAGACCGACCAAGTCATATCAAAATAGTTAATAATTTTATTAACCTACTTGTCATATCATTCATTTATTAAATCTATCACATTTCACAATGTCTGAAATACGTATTCCATTTGACTTTATTATTTTTGTATCTATAGATTAAAACTTTATTCATTGGACACTATTTCCCGCAATGTTATTGAAAATAAAATTCTTGGACACACTTCGACAATGGGTCCTCGTCAAACATGTCAAACAGCAAAATAAAGATGTTTCAAGCAAATCTTTGAATATATTATACAAAGTAATAAAATCAACAAAAATATATATTAAAGTTGCCAAACTGACATCTAAGTTATTATTTCCATCTTTCCGTGCGATCGCGTGTAATCGTAAATCAAATGACATCTCGGCTTTCGTCGCCCCGATTTCTCGGCTTGGACACGATGTCATTAATGCCAAAATATATGCAAAAGAAATCTTTGTCACAGCTCGTAACCTAGCACTATGCATCCATAAAATTCCATATTTTTAATATAGATTGCGATTTCATGCTTAAAACATTCAGAATAACATGATTTAACCCAAACCTTTCGCCAAAGTCTGAAAATTACCTTTGCTGTAATTTGATTGGCTACCTTAGATCACGTGCTTAAATTTGACCAATCACGAACCTTGTAGCAGATTATGTCAGTGAAACAATATAAGTTTTTTAAATGCATACTGACATGGCAGCCTTCGACGTGCCGAAAATCATTAAATTTTTGCTTCATTGGTCCTTAATCTGGACTTAATAAATGTTTTATCTTACATTATTTTTATTTAAAATGAACTTTATTAAGATTTTAATGAATTATTTAAATAATGTAATACACATAACTTTCATATTTATAAACAATAGGATTAATTAGAACTTTCAAATAGTGTATGGCCGAACATGCAGTAGCAAAGATGTTTTACAAGCAGATAATTTCCTTGATAAATGTTGGCTTCATCTATCACAAAAGAGTCTCTGGGAACTTGGTGTCACAGCAGTAATCTTCTGGTTGGCTGGTGCTGAAAGAGTTAGACGTCGCCCATGCTGCCAAAATAGCAGCGTCTTTCAAGCATTTCCACCCATGACATGAATATTTTTATATTGCCATTTATGCACAAGCTAAGCGCTAGGGATATAATAAAATGTTCTTGAAAAATTGATTTATTTTACTTTTGTTACTCCAGGATAATTTTTTTTCATACCTACCTAACTTTTTAGGATAAACTTCAAGTTAAAAAATGTGAGAGGCTTTTTTTTTTAAATTGGCCTGCCTCGCTTTTGAAATGAATTTGAAATCCGTAAACCAAGAAATAAAAAAAGTGTCGCCCAAGATGTCTCCTGTGCCTCCTATTTGTCTGTGTCACTGCCTGGTAAAATTGAGGCACATGAACTGAACAGAGATGACAATCTAATAGTTCCAAGCCTGTACTGAGTGCAGAGCTCAAGTAATGTCTGTAACCCCACTTTCCCAGAGCTGTGGATTAGTGTGAGGCTTCAGAAAATGAGGGCATGGAGTCCTGGGACTCTAGCTGCTGTAGTCATACCCATTACAAAAGTCTTTTTCCGTATGTGCCAACAACTCATTTTAACACCCTCCAAGGAATGATGTCAAGTCTGTTCACAGAACTTGTTCCAAAGGTTGTTGTAAATAGCAGACGGAAATGTTATCCAACATTGCACCACTTCTGCTGAGACAGATTTGGATTACGAAGAATCTTGCATCTTCTGAGTGATAACTTCCAGGCATGAAGATGGAACGTGTGTAGAATGTCTGATCTGGGCTGGTGGAGAAGATCTCGACATTCTGGTAGTTTGAGAAGTTTGTCCAAGAGTAGCGGAAACGGTCTGGGAAATCATGTCCTAGCTGGTCACACTGGTACCACAGAGGGATTGTGCAGTCCACATCTTCTTTTGTCCTTACAACTCTCTTTAGAAGAGACCATGGAGAGAAGTTACACACAAATATCCCTTTCCAAAACCATGGGCAATACATAGAGTTGGAATGTTTGGGGGTCCTGTACTGGACTGGTGTATACTAGAAGCTTGTTTTTGATATGTGGTGTACAAGTGAAGGTGAGATGGGTCCCACCATACTGAGTTCATTCACATCTATACGAGGACTGGTCAAAAAGTTCTAAGCCTAAAAAATAAAACCAACAATTGTGAAAGTGTTTTAAATTTTAATTTTCAACATAATCTCCCTGCTTTTCAATACACTTCTCATATCGATAGTGAAGCCGTTCCATTCCAGTCAGGAAGAAGTTTTCTGAAGCCGACCTGAAAAACCCATTCATGGCAGCTTTGAGGTCATTGTTGTCTTTCCTTTAAGGAGTTCTTTCAGTTTAGGAAACAGGTGGAGAGCACTTGGTGCCAGGTCTGGTGAGAAACCCACATTGTCACACAGCAGCCTTTGCAAGTTGCGAGGTGTGAGAAAAGGTAATGTCATGAAGTAGTAGAACTCCAGGAGTCAACATTCCTTGCTGTTTTCTTTGAACGAATCTCTCAGACGATGAAGCAAATCAGCATAGTAGGCATCAGTAATCGTCTTTTGACTTTCTATTGTAATCAACAAGGATCACACCCTTTGCATCCCACAATACAGTGACCATAACTCTCTTCACTCATCTTTAAGACTTCAATTTCTTTGGTGCTGGAGAAGTGAAATTGATTGACGTTTTGATTTGGGATGATAGTGGCATAACCATATTTCATCACCCGTTACTAATTTCTTTTTTAATTTGACAAAATCGTTCTTTTCCTTAAGATAAAACTTCAGAAACTTTGGCACCCAACGAGCAGATTTCATCTGTAAATGTCCATGAATAGTAGTTCCAATGGATCCATGGCTTAGACCTGTGTTTTCCTCAGGTTCAGCAATCGTAATACTTCTATCTGACAGTAAACGTTTTCTAGCTCCTTGATTGAATCTTCATTTTTGGAAGTGGAAGGACATCCAGACCTAGGGTCTTCATCAAGGCTTGTTCATGAGAATTTGTATTTTAGTTTTTGCCAAACAACCATACTCATGCCATGTTCTAATTCCTTTGTGTGTACATGCTGTACATAAACCTTGTGCTCAACAATCATACTCATGCCATGTTCTAATTCCTTTGTGTGTACATGCTGTACATAAACCTTGTGCTCAACAACCATACTCATGCCATGTTCTAATTCCTTTGTGTGTACATGCTGTACATAAACCTTGTGCTCAACAACCATACTCATGCCATGTTCTAATTCCTTTGTGTGTACATGCTGTACATAAACCTTGTGCTCAACAATCATACTCATGCCATGTTCTAATTCCTTTGTGTGTACATGCTGTACATAAACCTTGTGCTCAACAATCATACTCATGCCATGTTCTAATTCCTTTGTGTGTACATGCTGTACATAAACCTTGTGCTCAACAATCATACTCATGCCATGTTCTAATTCCTTTGTGTGTACATGCTGTACATAAACCTTGTGCTCAACAACCATACTCATGCCATGTTCTAATTCCTTTGTGTGTACATGCTGTACATAAACCTTGTGCTCAACAATCATACTCATGCCATGTTCTAATTCCTTTGTGTGTACATGCTGTACATAAACCTTGTGCTCAACAACCATACTCATGCCATGTTCTAATTCCTTTGTGTGTACATGCTGTACATAAACCTTGTGCTCAACAATCATACTCATGCCATGTTCTAATTCCTTTGTGTGTACATGCTGTACATAAACCTTGTGCTCAACAATCATACTCATGCCATGTTCTAATTCCTTTGTGTGTACATGCTGTACATAAACCTTGTGCTCAACAACCATACTCATGCCATGTTCTAATTCTTTGTGTGTACATGCTGTACATAAACCTTGTGCTCAACAACCATACTCATGCCATGTTCTAATTCCTTTGTGTGTACATGCTGTACATAAACCTTGTGCTCAACAACCATACTCATGCCATGTTCTAATTCCTTTGTGTGTACATGCTGTACATAAACCTTGTGCTCAACAATCATACTCATGCCATGTTCTAATTCCTTTGTGTGTACATGCTGTACATAAACCTTGTGCTCAACAATCATACTCATGCCATGTTCTAATTCCTTTGTGTGTACATGCTGTACTTAAACCTTGTGCTCAACAACCATACTCATGCCATGTTCTAATTCTTTGTGTGTACATGCTGTACATAAACCTTGTGCTCAACAACCATACTCATGCCATGTTCTAATTCCTTTGTGTGTACATGCTGTACATAAACCTTGTGCTCAACAACCATACTCATGCCATGTTCTAATTCCTTTGTGTGTACATGCTGTACATAAACCTTGTGCTCAACAATCGTACTCATGCCATGTTCTAATTCCTTTGTGTGTACATGCTGTACATAAACCTTGTGCTCAACAATCATACTCATGCCATGTTCTAATTCCTTTGTGTGTACATGCTGTACATAAACCTTGTGCTCAACAATCATACTCATGCCATGTTCTAATTCCTTTGTGTGTACATGCTGTACATAAGCCTTGTGCTCAACAACCATACTCATGCCATGTTCTAATTCCTTTGTGTGTACATGCTGTACATAAACCTTGTGCTCAACAATCGTACTCATGCCATGTTTCCAGTTCCTTTATGTTTACCCTGTACATGCCATATATAAACACTGTTGCACTTCTGCGCATGTGTAGCTTTCTATATCACAACACACATATTAACCATGTCATGGACAAGCATCTTCCTCCTTTGTCTTCGTACCGGTCAGCAATTCACACCCTCCATCCCCATCATCACCTTGGGGCTGAACCGGGGTTGCACTCAGGCTTGGGTTGGGTTTTTTACCCCTCAATTCATTAAGTCCCGGGTTACACACAACAACCTAAGGGCAATACCTACAGCATAGTCTGGGTCATTACGACATCAGGACACTACACCCCATCCTGTCCGGGTCGTACAACCCCAGGACATTACCTTCATCTATGTCCGCATCTACTACCTCAGGATATTGCAGATACCTCGTCCAGGTCATTCCAATCATTATGCAACCGAATCAGCCCCCATTTTACATGCCAAGTTTTTAATAAATGTTCAATTTCAGATTTCTATGTTATGTTATTGATGCAAACTTAAACAAAGCTGCCCAATGTTTAACAGTGGATTAGCTAGGGCACGTATCCCCATACACTTGTGACAGGGGGTCATGAATTTCTTGGGGAATACTTTTCTAAAGTAACAAACTTGATGACTGCTCGGTACTTGTTCTTTTCCTTTTGTGTGTCCATTTGGACCACTATCTTGTACAACTGGCTGTCACTGATATACAAACAGTCTCAACAGACCAAATACACTTGCAATAAACTACTCAAACAATGTACTACATTGACTAGGTCACTTTTTTATTCAATTTAGTATATGATATTAAAGGGTTATACATTGAGTAGCACGTGATGTGGTATACTTTAGGTGTAGGTTACATACGAGGGGCGTTCAATAAAAGACCAAGTCACAGAATATCTTTTGCACTTTTATTTTTCAAAATAATCTCCATTCACCTCAATACACTTATTCCATTTGTCCTTCAAGCTTTTAATACCACTTTTATCAAAATCTGCAGATTGGCCCTTTATGTCCTTGTCATCCTGGAAGCCTCTTCCATGTAGGGCAGATTTCATTTGGAAATAGTCACTGGGGGCTAAATCTGGGCTGTAGGGTGGGTGATTTAACTGTTCGAATCCACATTCATTTTTATCAAAATCTGCAGATTGGCCCTCTAACCACGCCTCTGTGGCAGCCTTTATGTCCTTGTCATCCTGGAAGCCTCTTCCAGGTAGGGCAGATTTCATTTGGAAATAGTCACTGGGGGCTAAGTCTGGGCTGTAGGGTGGGTGATTTAACTGTTCAAATCCACATTCGCATATGGCAGCCTGTGCAATTCTCGACTTGTCAACAGGAGCGTTGTCATGCAAAAGTAGAATACCACGTGTTAATAATACCGTGGCGTTTCTGGCGAATAGATTTTTGGAATTCTTTCATTACATTAGCATAATACTGTCCATTGATTGTAGTTCTTGGTGGCATGTTATCAATCAGTAATATGCCTCTTGCATCCCGAAATATGGTGGCCATTACCTTGCCAGCCGATGGTTGAGTGCGAAATTTCCTCAGAGGCAGAGAATTGGGGAGCTTCCATTGCATGGATTCCAATTTAGTTTCTGGGTCCCAGTGGTAGGTCCATGTTTCATCACCTGTCACTAGACAAGAAAGAAATCTGGCTTCATCAGCAGTATAGAGATCCAGGAGGTCTCAACAACTTTCAGTTCTCTGATGGCAATCTTGAGCTCTGGGGTTTCGAGGTACCAATCTTGCAGATACCTTGGACATACCTAGATGCTCATGAATAATTGTTACAACAGTTCCAACTGATAGTTGGAATTCCCTAGAAAGTTCAGATACTTTCACTCGTCGGTCAGACAAAATTCTTCTTTCTATAGCAGCAATGGTTTTTGGTTGGGTGGCATCTGAAGGCCTGCCTGACCTTGGGTCATTGTCTATGGACTCCCTACCCCTTTTAAACTGTAGAGACCAACGGCAAACTGTGGAATAGTCAGGATCATCCTTACCCATCACTTTACACATGCGATCATGGATTTCTTTTGTTTTGCATCCCTCCCTGGTGAGGAACTTTATTACAATGCGTTGTTCATGTTTGAGAGAATCCATGATTGTGACCACCCGTAGGTGAATGAAGCCATCACATCTAACTTATTGTTGTGTCTGGAACTTGTTATGACACATGTCAACCTGATGTTATGACTAGTGTCACACCTGCCAAAACTTGACATTGTGTAACCTTAGGTTCCGGGTACTTTACCCTTCTACCTTTGGTCACTTGACCTTATCGATCACTCCTTGGTTCTAGGGATGATGTAGCTCTCTCAAAATCACAAGTCAGATGGTTTGCTCCAGTCCCTTTTTATTTATGATAGAATTAATCATAAACATACACACATGGTCCTCAGATAAGTTCTTGTTGTTGCCGGATATAAATACAACACATACCTAGATGATGCTTTGAAAGGCCTGATGGTTTTTCTGATGAACGTTTAACTCTATTTCATTTCTGACTCGGGATCCCAAAACCACAGAGAACCTTTCTGTTCAGCTGTATGCTCCCGACTCCCCGCACCACTCTCGGACAACTAACAAAATACTATCGATGATAATTTTAGCTCCTCCCTCCAAAATCACATTTGACATCATGAGAAATGAGTCATAATGGTCATTCCCCAATTTCCATAGTAATTAGTTTTATCATCAAGCCCTTCGGTCTAACCAATTTGATTACCTCTCTAGGGTCATTGGTCAACTCGGACATACTCATATTATCAAATACCCTCAAGTACTCTGCTAGACTGGAAGGCGCCGAAAAGATACTTAATCATGTTATTTTGACATTCGAATCAAGCAGTAGTATTCAGAAATATTTGATCACCACTAATCTAACAATTTTGTTCCATCCATCTATCTCTCTTCTGACATTTTTATTGCAAGACCAACTCTACCAATTCTTTGTACTAATGAAAAGTTATACTCTATCACTTAAGAGAAGCAAAACCAATAATCACTTGCCCCAGGAGTGTTGCCCTGACCCTGTACGGTCACTTCTCTCAAATACATCTATATTTTACCCAAAAGCTTAATTTAGTAAACTATATTTTAAAGTAAATATTAAAAAAACCTTTTTCCAAAATACCCTGGTTATAATTGTTTGTGTCAACAAAAATGCCCAAGTTGCAAAATTTATTGGACGCCCCTCGTACCTATACAGCAGACAGCAAATTTAAGTTGGCTACAGGTTTCCATATATGTTTACAAATGGTGAAACGGGCAGGCTACATTTGCCATGTTTACTAACTAAGTGTGAAGCTAAAGCCTTACAGGACATTAGTGGAAATTGCTCATGTTAAAAAAAAAATAGATACATATTAACTAGACAATTCATTTGCCAAATTTTTCCATTTTCTGTCAAACTGTCTTATTGAATTGTTTTTGTGAGCAATTGATTTCTCTATCTTAAATATATCGATTAAAGTCTTCAGAAACTTTTCAAGTGGCAATTTGTTTTTCTTAATACTTGATACATGTATATATTTTTTGCATGCCAGTATGATGTGATTTAACAGAGTGTTAGAGTTGTACCAAAGTAAAACAGAGCATTGTAAATGTAAATTGTTTTGAACATTTTGTATTCAGAAAACATTCAACTTTAGCCCCAAACTCTTTAACATGCTTACAATCCCAATATACATGAAGTAAGGATTCAGCATTAGTTTCACAAAATGAGCACAGATCATCATCAAGAATTTTCATTTTAAACAATTCTTTCTTTGTAAAGATGATGCAATAAATAAATTTATATTGAAAATCAAGTAATCTTTACATCTTTTGTACATTTTCTGTATCTGATAAAAACATCTTTCCATGATATATCTAAGTATATATCTGGAGTTGTATTTAAATGTTGATTATATAAGATAATGTGATTATTTCTAATTGTATCTTTCCAGGATTTTGGTATGTTTAATAGAACTTGGTAATAGTTAATAATTGTGCCTTTAATTTGTTATTTTCTCTTAGGTTCAGTAAAGGGCATTATATCATCTTCATTACAGATATATCTAATAGTGTAAATTTCCTTTAAAAACCAATTTCTAATAATGATAGTTACACCAAAGAGGTTCTGATAGTGCTTCTTCAATGTTTGTGGAGTTAGTTTTGTGTCTTCTATACAATGTTCCCCAAGCAGCCAAACCATCTCTCCAGTAAGGGTTAGCTAAGTCTATACAGCTTTTAATATTGGCCCCACGTAGGAATATGTTTTGGGGTGGAAAGATGCTAGGGTTATTACAGTTTTTGTTTTGGAGATGTTTTTTGAGAACTGACAGTTTTAGAGAAATTATAAAGGACCTTACCTCTATCATTCTCAGTCCGCCTTTGTCATATTTTCTAATTAAAGTTGTTCGTTTTATTTTGTCCCTTTCATCATGCCAGATGAATCTGTACAATATTTTGTTTAGTTCATCAATAAATTCACTAGGAGGGTGTAACGGTTCAGGGGGTGGGTATTGGGGTAGAGCTTTGGGTAGCGAATCGTGGATCACTCCCAATACCACCAACCACACAGTTTTAATTATTTAACTTATCAAAAACAATTTCACAATTAAGAAATACACTATAACATTTATTACATTACAAGAATAGAATTATATTTTTCATTCTGTTATGAAAATATACAAGAAATATAAAATACGTGAATGACAACTCACATCTCTCAGATCGAACCAGCAATCTCTCTCTCGCCTCAGAATTTTTACAACTGATAAAACAGTCAACAAAGTGACGTCATACCGGAAGTAGTCTCTCGCACGATGATACAGTTGGTGGAACGTGGGGAAATTGCATTCCACCTGTGACAGAAGTTATTTTACTTCGTGTCACGGCTATGTAGTAATATAATATACAATGCATTTAGATGGACTAGATGCAATTTTGTAGCCATACAAGGCAGATTTAAGCCATTATGCTACAAGAAGTAGTTTCGTGGAACACACACAAATATAGGTGACGTCACAAGAACTATCACGTTGCCAAATCAAAACAGGTGATTTAGAACGTGTTCACATTTTGTTTTTGCACATTAAACAAACAGTCAGTAAGATCAGTGGTGATATACCTTAATTCATGTAGCAATAAAGTTTCTTACACACCTGTGGGTGAGAAACCCATTTGAGATGACTGGTATCAAACATATGTGTGAGATCGAATTCCAGGCCCGTGATTGGCTACTCCATGGTGATGACCTGGGGTCAGATGATGACGGACTACTTTCTTAAGTGTAAGTCATTCATAAGTTGCTCGTGCTTCAGTCGAATGTTCACATACATCTGTATTGAACCACATGACCGTGTAATTAATAATAAAAATAAACAAACTCGTCCTCGTCTGCGAGTTTGTTTGTTATTATTATTATCAGTTACATTATCTGTTGTTATGTCAACATTATCGTTTTTTCAGAGTGTAAACCCCCTGGCTGCCACAGCGACATATGTCCCTTCTCTTCAACCCTCACTTCGAAATAAAATTCAAAATACATCACGCAGACACTTCACAGTTTTGAATTCCCCCTTCTGTTTATCATTTACTGTCATTTTAGGCAATTCAAAATTACTGAAAGTGACTGAAAGTTAGGTATATGTAAATCTCGCCAAATCACAATTCACGGCGTTATATAAATATTTACTGTGTGTTTAGAAATCTAAATATCGGATATTTACTTGAATGATTAAAGTAGAAAAATAGCATATTAGCGATCACGGGTATCAAATCACTAATGATAACTCTGAAATGTCGCTGATAAGCCTAGAATCGTTTAGAATGTTTTGGAAAATATGCACACACGAACGCCGAAGTGTACGTTCCGCCATATTGGATTGTGTTTACAAAATGTCGATTATAAGACGCCTATATTCGATCAGGTATATTTCAAACTCAGCTGCTATACATGCATCCCTGAATGCTTCATACATTTTCGAAACAATGGATCAATGGTCTTTGTCACCAATGCAAATTATCTAGATGAAATCATGCGAAATAAATTAGGTATGGACACGAAAACTGTGCTCGGAAAATTGTACTTACTGAAATGTAAACAAAGCAAAATTCAGATTTTACACTGTAGCATAAAAGAGGTACTTTCGTCTAATTGTTGCATACATTGGTTCGATCACGCGTTTGAGAATATTCATGGGAAGAGTATTGTTGCACTAATTATGGAATTACACATATTTACATTACAATGACGTGTTAAATTCAACAGAAGCCGTAAAAGTTTCCGTCCTGTGTGACGCCATGACTGACGCTAAATCACACACAACAATGACGGTAGGCCTAGTTATCTGCATTTCTGACTAATTCTCTGTTACATTGGAAAACATGGTAAACAAATAACAGTACGCAGATTGTCAGAATGTTTCTGAATACTTACTTGACACATTTATGTGTATACCATCTCTTAATCAACGAAATCCTCCTCTGGAAATCCCGCGTACTGTTGTCAGTGAACACGCCATTTTGTAAAAGTCGGTCACCGGTAGTGATGTCATACGGAAGTAAACATTGTTGTACACATTTGGCAATTTCTTTGTGGTGTAAACTTTCAACTTGGCACCCAGCGTGTTCTTGGTTTTTGTCTAGTTTGCATTTTCATCATCGCCTTGATAATCCACAGATAGGACGGACACCTTTTTGTGTAGGGTCACATTATTTATGAGTAGTAAGCAGCACATAGGATGACGTCACTTATGACAGTGGTGTTACATGTATTAATGCGCTACTGCAATCATGAGAATAGACAAAATTCATCGGTTCGATGTTAAAAAGGTGCGATTTTAGGCTGTGTAAGAAACAGATTACTGCACTCGTGTCTGTCAGATACCATTGATCTTACAACTCGTTGTTACAAAGCGTATCTAACTCGCTTTCGCTCGTTAGATACATTTTGAAACAACTCGTTGTAAGATCAATGGTATCTGACAGACACTCATGTAGTAATCTCTATATATCTTTATGGTTGGATGCTGTATCGCATACAACATGTACAATTTGATTTATCTCACTTTATACTGACCGAAATATACAAAAGGCTTGTACATTACAGAGGGTTTGGAAGAGAGGAAAATATATGTACTAAGGGCCAAGGACAGGGCCAAGGTTTTGACAACAGTAATTTTACCTATCAATTTTAAATTTCTTTTCGTCCAATTCCCTAAAATTTTAGTAATAATTTCAATTCTTTTCTTTGTATTGATTACCCACAGATTATGTAATTTTGAATTAATCTTTATTCCCAATATTTCAAAGTCCTCACTGTGCCAGTCTAGTTTCAAATCCAGACATAATTTGATGTCACAGCCTGTCATTGAGCCTATCCATATTGCTTTTGTTTTATCAATATTAATTTTTAATCCTGACATTTTATAAAAACCATTTAGGGTGTCAATCGCTGTACTTGACGTCAGTCCCATCTAGAAATATTTCAATATCATCAGCATATTGTCCAAGTTTATGTTCCACATTATTCAGTTTGATACCTTTTATTGCATTATTATCACAAATTATTATTCCCAACATTTCAGCAACGAGCAGGAATAGATATGGAGACAATGGGGCTCTTTGTCTACATCCCCTTTCGTTACAGAAGAATGTAGATAGGTGTCCATTTTGTATGATGCAAGATGAAGCTTTATTTATAAGTATGTATATCCATTTTCTTATATTAGGTCCAAAGCCAAACTTTTCCAGTGTCAACATGGTAAATTATTTTGAAACAGTATCAAAAGCTTTTTCAAAGTCTTATTTTTTAATTTTGTTTCAAACAAAATATCACATAGTATTTGTATGTTTTCGCTAATACATCTTCCAGGGATAAAGCCAGTTTGGTTTTCGTGTACAAGAGTATAAAGTGTTGTTTTAATTCTGTTTGCTAAACATGTACCGGTACTCAAAATTATATACAATGAATTTAACAGAGAAAATGGTTGCCAGTTTTTGAGTAGTTGTTTATCTTTAGTGCCTTTGGGTATACAGGTAATGACTCCTCTATTCATTGTTAGACTTAAAGTGTTATTTCTAAATGTTTCTGTAATGTATCTGTATACCCATATTCCAAGATCTTTTATGAAAAATTTGAAAAGCTCTACAGGGAATCCATCAATACCTTGGCTTTTGTTATTTTTCATAGATTTTACGGCCTTTGTTATTTCATTCATGTTAATCGTGTCTTCTAAATAATCAAACTATGATTTACTTAGTTTTGGTGTGTTAAGTTTATGTAATAAATTTTTGGATTCATTAGTTATTTCTCCACTTGAAGAATATAGTTTCTCATAAAAATTTCTTTGTTCAGTTTAGATGGATTGTTCATCGGTTACTAACTCCCCTTTTTCAGTTATAATACTGTCAATTAGTTTACTGGTATAGTTCCTGTTTTCAAGATGACAAAAATATTTTGATGGTTTTTCTCCTTCCTTCCTTCCTTCTGTTTCTAATTTGTATTCCCCTTGATTCTTCTTCTTTTAATTTTTCAAAAAGTACTTTATAATCAGACAAGTCTGACAGCTTTGATTCACTTATATTCTGAAAATTTCCCCTAATTTCCTCTTCTATTTGCTTTATTTTTTCCTGTAAGTTTTTACTTTCTTCATTTTTGGTTTTCTTTAAATAAGTGGAAAAAGATATTGTTTTGCCTCTCACTTTCATCAAAAATGATTTTAAAAAAGAGTATCACTGATTTTTAGATCTTCAGTTTTTCTTGCTTAATCTTTGGAATATTCACTGTTTGAATATTCTAGCTTTGTTTCTTCTAGTGTATCTTTCACTATTTGGATATAGTAAAGATAAACAGTAAAGGTGTATTCAACCTCCAGTAGCCCCTACCTCTTTCTTTGCTAAGTGTATTTGAAAAAGTCAATGTTATTGCAGAGTGATCAGATTTGTTTCCTGGTATATTTGTAGAATCAGTAGTTATATTTGCAATGTCTTGGGAGACCAAAAGGAAGTCAAGTTTAGCTTGTTGTTTAGTCTTTTTCTTCCACCATGTGTATTCTTTGCACCTAGTTTTTTTTCTCTCCAAACATCAATTTATAGATCAAAGTTTTCCTTTTTTTCAAGCACTAACTTTCTTGCTTTGGACTTGTTGATATGCTTATAATTTTCCAAATCGACATCTGGATTGAGAACCAAGTTTCAGTCTCCGCATATAACCATTGATTCGTTTTCAAATTCGTCAATATTATTGAACAAAGTATTGTAAAAAGCAGGTTCATCTTGATTTGGCCCATAAATATTAATCAGAGTTAACCTTATGCCCTCTATTGTGATATCTGCTATTATATAGTTTCCATTAATATCTTGTTTAAATCTATGTTTTTTTATTTCTAAAGTATTACAAAACAAAATGGCAACTCCTCTTGCATTTGACTTGTAAGGTGCTATTATACTTTGAAGTCCCCATTCGTTTCTCATTAATGTTTCGTCTTCTTTAGAAATATGAATGTCTTGTAGACATATTATAGAAAATTTCTTCTTTCGCCATAGGTTCATTACTTCTTTACGTTTCCTTTTATCTGCTAGGGCCCTGCAGTTTGCTGATACTATTCTTATTTTGTCACCCATATTCAGTGTTTTCCAAACTAAACAGATTCATATTGTTGTCAAGGTGGTTATTTATATCATACATTGGTTCATCACCTACTGAATAGAATGTTTTTAAACTTTGTGGGAAAAACAGATTGTATGAAAACATACAATGATAATAAAAACCAAGTAGATAGGGTAGCGTTTCCACAAGCTATATCCATCATGGGTATTATAAATCAAACAGTATTCCCATGGCCACAATTGGTTGTGTTCACATAGCCATCAACTGACGTGTCTTCAAACTAGGCCAAGGAAGGGAAGTAACTCACGTGTGAACATGGTGATGTGAGAGAATAACACATCAACACAAGAACATGTTTCTAATGGCATCATAAATCATACATAGTTCTCAGACATTATCATCAGTCAAACAATTATCGAAACCTATTTGAAAATACACCAATACTGGTAGTAAGATACCGCTACTCACTTGCCAGCATTATGCCCCACTGTTCCTTGCGGAGTGTACAAATCACGTGATCTGTAGTACCGGTACACGTCATAGATAATTATAGCGCTATACATCAAAATTCAATAACACTGTTTCTACCTGACATACACCTTTTTCAGTCGATGTTAAGATTCAAGAGAGATGCATAATCTCACAACATGGACATGTAAGTTTCATGCGTGCTAGGTTCTTGATAAACTGGTAATTTATGAAAACATTTAGTCACATGACATTCACATGATTCTATAAATAGCAACGAAAACAAACTTCAAATCAAAGTGGTAATACGAGTGTCACTGAACGCCATTCTATCATAAACTGCTCAAAGTCACAATAGATGCAGACTTCACCGCACATCATCCATGTTGCACTGTATTGATAGATTTAAGACATAAATGCATTGTACTTTGCATTAATGCATACTACCACAAAGCCAAGGACTCAGCATTGGTGAAGCCATCGTTGTTTACTACAGCCGAGAGTTGTTAATATCCTCGTCGAGACTGATATGTAGCCACGGTCGGTCTGCAATCTTCCTGTACTGGAGGGTGATATCTAGCCCTTTTTCCTGAATCCATGTCTGGGCTTGGTGTTCTTTGCAAAGCTTGAAGTCCTTACTTGCTAGTTTTCCACAGAGTTTTTTCAACGGTACAGGAAGGTCCTTGCGGATTGAGACATGTCTCTCACGCAGGACAGCGTTTTTTCGGAAACTTGCATCCAAGATTAGTTGCCTGTCCTTCATGACAAATTTTATCCTGATGGGTTTTGGTGAAAGAGCTGTAAAGGGATTTGTACTCTGGCGCGGTAGTCTATGGATGTTGACAAAGTTAATTTCGTCAGCGCGTTGCAAGCCCAGGTCAGTGAAAAGTTTTCTGCACTATGTTTCTGGGTCTAATTCATCTTGTATGCCATAGATCAGTAAATTGCTCTTTCAAAAATAAAGTGCTTGTGTCAATAATTTCGCTTCTGTGTCTTTACATAGTTCAGCCATTTCGTCCCTCAACATTTGAATCTCAGACTTGTTTACGTTTATCTGTTCGGAGTTGAACTCGACTGACCGCAGAATATCTTCTGTTTTAGACTGTAATTTGGTGACTTCATTGTTTACTTTATCAATTTTGTACGTGATCTCATCTGTTTGCTTTTTGAGAGAATCTTTAATCAAAGTTTTCATGTCATCGAACATGCTCACCAACATGGCTGTCGCTGGATTCTCCGGTGTCAGGGTAGTGTCGCTATCAGTCGACGATTTTGACTTAGTTGATGTTTGATCCACTGAATTAACTGGCTGAGCAGCTTGCTGAGATTCAGTCTCACCTTTACCTCTTTGGCTTTTTCTTAGATTGGCCACTTTAGTTATGGTTTGGATGGACTTTGCTCAGGAGATTGTTATGTGCGACCTGTCGCCATGAGCCTGTCAGACTAGGTCACTTTTTTATGGCCCATAGTTAAAAGTTAGTCAGGCTTAGAATTTTGTTACCAGCCCTCATATGTGGCAAAGCTAAAATCTTCTCTTGTAAATCATGTCTTGACTCGTCAGACTCCCTAGCAAAAATACTCACCATTGTAGATTGTGGTTAAGCCTATCTGCCACATTGGTAACCATCCATTGTGTATTGACAAAATGATCTTCCAGTTTTCAGGATCCCCCTGAAACTTGAATCAGGAACTGAGAATATCTTTTGCTGGCTTGATTTCTGCTTTGGTCGGATGATCGAGGAAACAACATGCAATAGTAGTTGAATAAGTCGTGTTTGGGATAAGCTGATTCTTGTACTGATCAGTCTGAAAAGTCAGTGTATCCATAGAGACAAACTAGTTTGATGTGATCAAATTTGATGAATTCAAGTGACCAGTCACAAGAAACTGATTCCCTCTGGACCAGTATTTCTTGTTGAGAAACGTTCAGCTCTATCAACAAGTGCATATCTTGTTCAGGCATAACAACCAATCAGCTATCACATATTACTGTCTCAGGAATAGATGATATAGCACATGAGACTTGGAAGCATGTTTCTCATTGGTCAGTATAGTTTCGCTGTTGAATGCTTCACTTCACCAGTGCATAAACACTTTGCTCTCTGTGAAATGTTATGCCCATAAATACTTTCATCATTTCAATTTCATCATGATCTCTTGACCTCTATCTTTCAGAAAGGCCACAAAAATACAATGGGCAGACATGAAATATTTTCAATTTCTGACGAATGTTGCTCATTGTCCGCTCCCATCGGTCCTTGTGTAGGCATTAGATAAGTCTTCAGTAAGCAAAAATTGAAATCAATAGACATAGCCATGTTGATTGGTTACCTAGAGAGTCAATATCGACTATCTCCTCTGTAGCCTCCTCTACGTTGCTTGGAATTGGATATGCAATGTTGAGTTAGCCCTCAAATAAAGGACAAGTTGTGACCTGTTGTGCTATAAACCCTCCTGCTAAGTTCTGACACTGCCTTAGTCCGAACTTGGGTGGGAAATATTGTCTCTGTATCAATCCAAGTGAAAAAGCTGGACATCCACATGGTGAGTTTCTCATCCCTGCATTTAACAATGCTATCTGGAAGACCAACCCCATCCATACGGATGGTAACTGGTGTCTCTCCAGGAATATTCCTGTTGAAGCAGAATGACTTAACATTCTCCCATACTTTATAACATCTGCATCAACAATCTCCAATTAGAGGTTTTGACAGGTCATGGAAATCTTCATACACACTCGGAGGGTTCAGGAAATGGCCATTGTAATTTTGGTATGTTTGTCATTTCATTTTTGGAAGTGGTACCTTCCTGTCATTTCTCCAATTCTTGATGCATGCTGACGGGGTTAACTTCTTTGGTCATGTGGACAAGGCGTCCGACCTCGGATCAGAAGATTCTAGGTTCGAATCCCATCATGGGACTTGGAAATTTTATGGCCGCTACACGAGTATGGTTTATGCCGCTTTTAGCAATATTCCAGCAATATCACATGGGGGGTAAGCACAGGAAAGAAGTGAGGTTCCCTGCCTTGGGCATGTACAAGAGGCGTGGGCAGAAAGAGACTATCACTTGCACAAGATGTTTATAGTTTGATGACTGCCAAAATACAGGATTTGTGGCAATGATGTAATAGAAATTTTGTATTCGCAGGAATTATATTGAGAAACTCACCCCAGTGTCGTTTGATATTAAGTGTTGATATATTTGATATCAAAAGACATTTGGGTGAGATTTTATTTATCATCCAACATCATTCTTCCAACTCTTTCAGTTTGTAGACAGTAATAAGCCGTGTCTTAAGTGTATAGAGTACTGCTAACAGCTTCAGTAGCAGACACATTAGTGATGCCATTTTATTGTGACGTCATGGTAGCCATTAGGAAAGGAACATATTATAGGTATTTGTAACCAGCTAAGTCAGGGATGGTTAATTTTTGACAGTGGTCTGGTAGGGTCTGGTTGGGTTAGTTGGGGAGCTTCATTCACTGTTACAATGCAGTGACATCATGGCTTATAGAATTATCCAGAACTACTCTCATTCACTTCGGACCTAAGTAATGCACTTCCTACGGCAAAAAGGGAATTAGAGGCCCATAGGTCTGCATCGCTCACCTGGATATTTACGCAATCATGACAAAATATACATTTGCATTGTACATGTATATAATACTGCTAATATTTTGTAATTTTGACTCTGTCAGCATTTAAAAAAGGTGGATGGCAAATCTGACAGCATGAACGTGTACTTCTCTAGATACAAATGTAACATAAAGATCTGAACCGTTTCCATGTTATGATCCAGGATCTAAATTTCCAAGGGCAAGCCTAGACTCCAGGTTCAGCCCCTCCATTTCTACAATTTGAATCCCCACCATTGGAGAATGCTTCCAAACAAATATGGTTGATATCTATCTCTTAACTCCAGAGAGGAAGTCGCTTAAAGCAATTTATTACTTGCCCGTAAAGAGATCACCCGTTTAATAAACATGCAGCTGTATTACACATTGTGTTTTACCAAAACACATCCTTATGTAACTCTCGGAACACGTTTCACGAACAAATATTGAAAGCTCTCAACATCCCTTGGTTTATTCAACGACATTGCATTGTGGAGATGATAGATCACTGAAAGGAGCTTATGCATGCTCGATGACCCGAGCAACCTTGTTGCTTTTCAGACGTCACATGTCATTGTTTTGCCGATGGATCGTGCAACAAAATTCAACAAATTACGTCACGGGGTATTGTGATGTGATTGTAAACTTTGAGGTGCAAGGCCCATTCCACAATGTATTCGTATTGTTGCGCAACAACAGTCGTTAGTCAAGTTAAAGTATGTGAGTTGCGATAACCTTAGCGCTACGATAATTTTGTTGAATGGACACCTGAATTCTAAAGGTGGACTGTTGTATGGTATTAAATTCATACATTTCAACTTTGACGTGTTTGAAGTATTATTATGTTAAAACTCAATTGGATTATGCCGTGGATCGTGTAGGTGTCAGCGTATTCACACTCAACAGTATAATTGTAAAAACGTTATAAATGGCAAGTAATAAATAAAATATTAAACTCGCTCCCATGTAAAACCAATTCTATGAAACTAGTTAATAGTTGTGATATCTGACACACTTTCACTCATCAGATACCAGAACTATTCACTCGTTTCATAAAATTGGTATTACACAGGAGCTCGTTTAGTATTCTATATATAGCCAAATTACCCCCATTTGTTCCCCCCCCCCCCCCCCCCCCTTAGGTCCTAGGGGGTCAGCCCCACCATTTGTACAATTTTGAATCCCCACCACCTAGGGATGCTCCAAGTCAAATTTCATCAATTTCCAATTAGTGGTTCAGAAGAAGAGGTTGTTTGAAAAAATTGTTGACGTACGAACGAGGTACTGACAACGGATGCCACGGAATGGCATAAGCTCACCTTGGACCTTCGGACCCGTTGAGCTAATAATTCAGTTTTGGTTTGATATATTACTTCAAATCTTGGTCAATTTGACTTTGAGTCTATGATTCTTGGCTGCAGACTGACTGAACACAAACTCCTACCAGCAGATATTTTTAAATACTCACCCTGAGAGCGTCAACACGGTCTTTGAATATGGGGTTAGAGAATTTGACATATCGCCACAGTTCGTTCCTAAGGGACTTCGGTTTAAGGAGATGGCGGCCATACTTCTCCAAAATGTTAAGTGCCACTGGGATGTTCTTTAGATTTTGTATTGTCTGAAATGTATATATATATATATATATATATATATATGGTATGCATAAAATGTAACAAACGTGTTGGCAGTCAAACCAGTTGCCACAATATGTCCATCTGCTTATTTAATGCCTTGTATGAATATGAGCAGCTGTGTCTTAATGGTGAGGTGAAAGTGGGTATAACATCGCATTCAAGATTATTGCACTGACATAACAACATTCTTGCACGTTTGCCTGTACTAGTCTTGACTAGTGCCAGCTTTATACTGCTAGCCCACTCAGACCCAGTATACTGACTCCAAGCTGATCAGTCTTTGTTTCCTCTTAATCCCCTGCACCGGTCAGGGTAACAACAAGTACCATCTGTTAAAGGACAAGTAAGACAACACAGCAACTTTGCAGATTTTAATACTTTAGGACATACTTAATCACAAATGCTTGACCAAATTAAATTTGAAAAAAAATAGTGTAAAACAGACGATAAAAAACAACAGGCTAAATCATCCCCCAAATGAAAAATTCTGCCGAGATTCCCCTTAATGGGGTTAAAATGGGTTCCCAGTGTTGGACACGCTGCAGTTTCAATGATTGAGCTGGTGCCCAGTCTGCATAGTTTATTGGGGGCTTCCTATTGTTATAGGAACAAATTCACCCGCCCATGGTGATGACATATGACACAACGAATCAGTGAATATCTCAGAAAACATAATGACACAACTAATTGGTGAACTATATTAATATACATTTAGTATATGATTGGGGCTATAATTACAGACAAGAAACAGTATTCTACTGTGGCAAATGCGCAGGCCATTGCACTTGTTTTTTTCCGAATACAAGTTCATGATTAAGAAAGGAGGTCAAACTTCCGTTCATTGGTTTCCAAAGAGGATGCCCAACCACCATTAACACCAAAGACTTTGTCACGAAGCACAAAATATCTCACTGAGCAGTGGGTCGATGCCAACAAATCATCGCACAGGGTGGCATGCAAATCTGAACAAATATTCAGTGACATATTGCAGGTTGTGCAGGATGATACTGCAATCACAATCCACAATCCAATTGACTTAATATATATAAGACAATTGACATTAGCAAATAAATTGCAATCATGTCTTTCCCTTTACTCGCTCTAGGATGCGGCTAGGGATCAAATTGAAATGGGAACTATTATGTTTTGAAAAGTCAGTGAACGGTAGAATTCAAAAACACATTCAAACACCAACCTGATTGTTTTCCTGCAAAATCTTTGTAACATTTAGTACAGCATACTTCATAGCTACTGGGCACTTCAAATACACAAGGTCCATAAGAGGGTTGCTGCAATCAGATGCATGTTTGATGGCAGACACAAGGCATTGTCTGCTGTGAAGGAGCTGCGCATCCAGCTCTGCTGGGCCTGTATCAGTGTCAGCTGGATCCATGGAGCTGCTGCGCAAGGAGCTATTTGTTGGACCCATTCACCTCATCTGCTTCACCTGATTTCACAGATAAAAAAGAAATAATAATTATCTCCTCTTACACTGCAGCAATTTCAAAATAAACCAAATCTACCTAATCAAGCTTTTCATAAATGAAACTTTACTTTGATTATTACCAAAACATATTTGCAGGAAACGATTATCCCCTGGCATCTACTTTGAGACAGGTCGTATGATCGGAGGCCCGGCGTTTATTGGAGTACCAGTGTCTAAAAGACAAGGTTCATACAGATATGGGTCCACTAGCACAGTACGATCTAAACACTACATTTACTTATTGAAAATCCTTAAGGACTCGATCTTAGTCTTCGGCTACAGTCGGCATTCACTTGCACAAAGTGATTGTAGGCTAAGATCATTGTAAGCAAGATAAAACTTACAATTGGTCCAGACTCCAGACCAATCTTAAGTAGCTAAGATTGTTGTCGTCCCTGAATAAATTTGACAAGATGGCGTGCAAGACAGGATCTGTTTCACATAAATAATCTGCTTTACGTTCAAAAATTGCCACTTTATTATGTTAAACTTTATGATTCGAATCAACACTTCAACAACATGAAGAATGCACCACAGATTTAACGTCGAGTCGAAAGCTAAAAGTACTATTCCCACCTGACTCAATGGTGAAAGAAGTGTGAAACAACATACCTTTTCGCTAATCAAGGGAAGGATAAAAACATAAGTTGTCTGCAAACGATTAGTAATGTCCCTGACCTTTTGGATAAATCAAGGGCAGCTAATCTTAGTTTATACTCTAGATGGGAGTGGTTTCCCTTTGTATATAGCCCATTGATTAGATTATTAATGTGTATTAATGTTGTAGAATCGCTGAGCTCCCCCTATATTTCTTTTGGATCACATTCATGTCAGTTCTTTTGTCTTTAGTTTATCATTAAATTAATCTACAAATAAAATTGAAGTGCAAAATCATACATGTATACATAAAATAAATTGAGTGGGACAACAAGTGTTTTTAATAGTTGAATTTAAAAGAAAAAATATAAGTGTTTCAATAATTTCAAGAAGTTGTATATATCTTCATTAGTTGTATTACAAAATGTATATGCTTGGGTTAAGAGACCAAGCGGATGGTCCATTTATTGAAGGGCGGACAGGTTAGTCTATTCTTGTCCCTTTGTCACAAACTCTCTAGCTTGTCAATACAATAGCTTTAACATTATCTAACTACAGCTTTCTTCCCAAACATTTGCACACTTTTTATTCACTCTGATTATATCTATGCACAGGCAAGACATGGACTACATGTAGCTCAGGTTAGTTATTTACATTATCTTTTCCTAAATAGAATTCTAACTTATCTATTAAATATGTTATCAATAATGTAAAGTATTGTAACTTGTTACCTATTATATCAAATAACCAAGATACCGGTATCTTCTATTTCATCAGTATAAAGTGTTTAACATGTATGTATGTGTGAGAGCATGATTTGATTGGTAGTTTTGAGTGTAAGGATTGAATTCGGAGTTGGTTTTCTAGAATTTAAGGTAATGGTCATGGTCATGGTCATGATGGATGGATGGATGGATGGACATATGTATGTATGTATTCAGGCATGATAGTTATGTTATATTTACTTTTTATAGGAATGTCATAATCCAATACCAATGATGTGGGTATACAGACACACCCCAGTGTCACCCATGGGATATGCATAAATCCTTTATTTTATCACTCACTTAAGAATGAATTTATATGTATTACCTATGTATTATAATTTAACACAACGTGATAGCATTTTATATATATTCCTACTCTTAGAGATAATAAGTATAAATTTATGATGCCATACAGCTACTAGTATTCTTCTAACTATATATAGTGTGTAACTGATATATTCAGTTATGATAAGAGACATTTAATATATGTGTTACTGATTTGTAAGGTCTGTAAATTGTGTATAAATAGAGGTTATCACGTGAGTGTGTTTGGGGATGGTAAATATCCTGTATTAGAAATAAACATTGTATTTAGCGAGCCTTGGCGAGCTAAATGCATATTGTTTATTATTAATACAGGATACTTATACAACATATATACAAAACAACAATTGCCTACACAATTGTTTTTACTTGCCTTTCAGGGCAATCAATCTGTCTGTCCGCTAGAGTAACTGCCCTTTGTCAAAGGGAAGCTACTCTAACCCTAGTCTCTGAGACGGTCGGACGTTGTTGACAGTCTGTCCTGTCATAATGCAATCTCATTAAAATCAGACTTTAGTTCTCGCTACCGCTAAACAAAGATCTGAAGACAGAATGACCTTTCATCCGACCAATCAGAGCGTTGCTTACCAGATTATGAAAGTGACAGTCTGAATGTTATTTCTAATCATGCAACCTCGAAAACTTTATTCCGAACAATAGTTACGGGTTTAACGACTGAATCCATACAATCTAGCCCATCTATTACCCATTCCAGAATGTTCTTTTGTTCAGGTATCAAATTTCTAATCAAGAACTTGTCTAAATATGTTTCGAAGCGTAGTCGCCAATTTGAAATTAGTACCGTAAAGCACGAGAAAGCTGCCTTCTGATTGGTCATTCCATTGGTCGGTCAAAGTTTGTGCAAGGTCGGTTTGACGTGACCCGTAATGGGATGTCCTCAGATCTTTGTTTAGCAGTAGCAAGAACTAATGAGATTGGTCATAACGTTACAAAGTGCAGTCAGATGTACACACAGCGACAAAACGAAACAAGGTAACAATTCAAACATATTTCGGTCAAATCTAACTTTTTTAAAAGAGGTCTGCAAGCACAGATATGGAAAGTGATCCCGCTTGGCTAGGACTAGTGCCCTCGCAAAATTGTTTTGCAATTTATGTCTCCAATGTTTCCCAAACTTGTAAAATGCCTTAGCTACACTACTGCCTAGAAGTTCATTCCCATTACACGCATGGGCAATGCATTACGCAACCCGTGTGCAACCCATTGGTCACTCGTGTGGAACCCGTCCGCCACGTGTGTGATACCCGTGTGCAACGCGTTGTACACGGGTGTGCACCCCGTTCGTCACTCGTGTGCATCGCGTAT
Source organism: Haliotis cracherodii (assembly GCF_022045235.1). Lineage (NCBI taxonomy): Eukaryota > Metazoa > Mollusca > Gastropoda > Lepetellida > Haliotidae > Haliotis > Haliotis cracherodii. The sequence continues at coordinate 24,734,590 of NW_027266265.1, forward strand.
CACACTCATTAGAGGGTGAACAAACTTTTGACCAAAGAAGGACCCATGTTTAGCTAGAGGTGGTAACAAGGAGATAATCTTTTGATTTCCTGACGAAAAATGTTAATACACATTTTATTATATACTACTCAAAATTTGATAAGGATCACTAGGTGATATGTGTGTAAGTTACCACAAACATAACAAAAGACATGACTCTGACTCAGAAACGTGTTTAATCATGTTATTAATGAAAATTCATGAACGGCATGAACTTGTATCAATATGGAATGTTTGAAATCTGCAAACACCAAAAGGCATTTCATTAAAAAATGTTAACAGCAAACAAGAGAAAGAAATACACAGTTATGAGGGATAGTCCATCATTACACTTAGTCGATGAAGTGTCAATATCGAGTATGACCTCCCCTTGCATCAATGACGGCCTGACAACGTCGAGAAATGCTGTCAATAAGCATTCCCAATGGGAAGGTTGTTCCACTCTTCCTCGAGGGCATGTCCGAGCTCTGCCAAAGTCGTGGGTTGTGCTCTACGGCGTGAAAGGGCAACCTGCAGCATGTTCCAGACATGCTCAATCGGGTTCAAGTCCGGCGAGCGCGCTGGCCAATCCATGCGGACAATTGTCTCCTGCTCAAGGTACTGCTCAACCACCCTGGCGCGATGAGGATGGGCGTTATCATCCATCAGGATGAACTCAGGGCCAACAGCACCAGCGTAGGGTCTGACGTACACATCGAGGATCTCATCCCGGTACCTCACCCCCGTCATTGTTCCTCTCTCCAGGACATGAAGATCTGTCCTTCCATCTCTGTTGATTCCACCCCAGACCATGATGGAACCACCACCATAACGGTCATGTTCACTGATGTTGGCATCATGGAAACGTTCACGTTGTCGTCGCCACACCCGCTGCCTCCTGTCTGTAAAGTCCAAACAATACCTGGACTCATCGGTGAACAGAACTGGAACCCAATCGTTCCGTGTCCAAGTGACATGATCTTCAGCCCATTCCAATCGCTCCCGCCGGTGTCGAACAGTCAGAGGGATTCGGACACATGCCCTTCTCGAGTAGAGACCTGCATTGTGAAGACGATTCCGTATCGTCTGAGTGGACACATTCACCCCCGAGGCGTTCAGGAGGTCGTTACGTAGGCTGGTTGCTGTCCAGAAGGGATGACGTCGTGCCTGAAGAGCCACAAAATGATCTTGGCGTTGGGTTGTCGACCTCTGACGACCACCCCCATGTCGGTGTGCTGCTGTACCAAAATTTTGCTGTCGGGACCAGGCCCTGCTTACAACGCTCTGGCTGACGTTTAGTGCATTGGCAACGTCACGTTGTGAATAGACAGCATCAAGCATTCCAATACATCTGCCCAGTTGTTCTGTCGTCAGGCGACGCCTTACACGTTGAGGGGGCATTGCGTAGATAAACGTAGTGTAAACACTCAATTGAGACTACAGTTTCAGAATGAATCAGACACTGTTGCCTGATTGGAAATCGTGCAATGGTAGCAAAAGCATGAACTGTGATGTGAAACGCATTTCCCATGGCATGAAATGCACGTGCACGTGTGTTGGAGACGTTTTTGATTTCACTTGAACACAATATTGCCAGTTATGCAGTTATTTTGTTTTTTTATTCAGAAAAATATCTACGATCCTTATCAAATTTTGAGTAGTATATGTACTTGCTGATGTCTCATTTTTAGATGTGATTTTGTTGGAAAATATGAGTACTGTTGTGGCTTCTACATGATGTTAAGAGAATACATGATCCTGTTAAATGTTATTGCTATTCAAATGCTTTTTTGTGATTTGACATTAAATGTCCGTAGTACGACTTTCAGTGATCATGTTTATGAGGTTTGGTGGAGCATTGTTTTTATTGGACCCTAATTACTTTATGATGGCTGGGTCTCTTTGTCTCAGCTCCATAGCCATGATGCTGGGAAAGGGCAGCATTTAATTAATGAGAGTAGGTTATACCATGGAGGATACACTTGATGGAGAGGGTTCTACTAATTACAGGAAAAGACCCGTAGACGTGAGTGCCTGGTTGTGTGTAAGATGGCCATTGCATAATGGCTGCCAGGTGTGTTAAACATTGAGCTAAAGCAGTGTTGTTTTCACGGGCTTGTTGAATAAATTCCCAGTGCTGCTGTCCATATATCTTATACTTGATCCTAGATACATCATTCTGGCATTTACAATATATATTTTTCAACGTACATTAATGATAGTAATTGTCAATTGTGTTGAGCTTACAAGCAATAATTGTAATTTGTGGTGACACATAAATATAAAAGGTCTCATTTAAAACATGAAGTAAGCACGATAGTAAATAATAACATTCAAATAGCCTTAAAATACAGTCAAGTCTCGTTTATCCGACACTCGTTAATCCGACAGTCGGCTTTATCCGACACTAATGATGGGAACCGATTAAATCAATGCTATTTAGTCCAGTTAATCCGACAGTCTCGCACTCCGACTCAGACACACCTAATTTGCAACACAGTGATCAGCGTTGTCCGTGGTCATCTGCCCGCGAGTACACAGCCCGTGTTTTGATGCAAGACGAATAGGCTGGTAGTTGCATATTTCAACGGCTGCAGAGATAAACTTACTTAACAATAAACAATTAATGCTTTGAATAAAGAAAACAGGATAAATCACATGCTTCTGAATAAGTCATACAGTCCGTAAAGTTTGTTTGGTGTTAAACATTAGAGGTTGCTTGATTCCGCCAACAATGTAACATAACAATATGAATATTTATTATATATTTTGTATTACGTGTTTGAAACTTATCTATCGTGTAGTTGTCCGATTTTCGATCACGAACGTTGATACTACTAAATTTCGTTTATCCGACATACTCGTTAATCCGACATAATCATATGCAACCATCGATGTCGGATAAACGGGACTTGACTGTACAATGATAACAAGATTCATATGTAACCCTAAAGCCTGTATTCCACATCCATAGCCAGGAGGAAAGCTGCTGACTAAACAAAAGGAAGAAGCTTGCCCTTACAAATATGTAGAGACATCTGAATATGACTATATATGCAAATGTTACGATACTGTACCTTTCTTCACGAATTATTAAAAAATGGGTATAAAGTTCATGGAGACGAAGGCTATAGATAAAATACTATATTTGATTTTTTAGATGATAAAGTACATCATTTGATAATAAATTCAGTTATTGATATCTAAAAACTGATTTGCCATATCAATAAACATTTCATGATAAAACAAAATCATATGTATTGATATCATATAACAAATAAATAGTAAACAAGAAAGAAGTGAGCAAAGCTCACATACCCCCGTTATCCCCGCTGGTCAACAACACATAATAAATAGTTTGTTAATTAATTAAATATACCTCTTGCTTTAAGTCAGAGGAACTGCCCTTTCCTTTGTAACCCCATGAGCTATACAAAACCAGTCATCAAAATTTCTAAATTCCATCAAGTTTCCATGAAAACAGCAAAAGTGAAAACTTTCAGAATCTTATAAAAGATAAAAAACAATCATAGTGTAGCAAGTTTGCTGAAGCGAGGATACATAATATTGTAAACATGGATCATACAAAAACTCTACCCAAAATTTATGTTCCACCATGATTCCATGGAAACGCAAAAATTAAAAAGTTCAGAATCTTCAAACTAGCAAAAGGCACAAGTACTCATTGTGGTAAATGTGTGTAGCAAGTTTGGTGAAGCCATGGTGCATTGTTTAAAAGTTATGGGCCGTACAAAAGCTCAGACGGAAGGACGGATGGAATGCCATACATCGTACTTATTCAGGAATGACACATCATCGTGAGATATATGTACTCCATACACATGCAGCACAACGGTACTTTGATTCTATAGCACAGAAAATCGTTACCCCGAGTTACTGTGTAACGGTTCACCCCTTGTTTTCAGACATGTCATTCAGACAAATAAGTCAGACAGATATCACAATCTCACCGGTTATAAAGATTTGATACATGCCGACTGACACTCTTGATGGGTCAGTGATGAAGACAACAGATCAATACACACGCTTCCTATTCAGTATGTACGTATGGCTGTGTGTTACATGGTATGTATGGCTGTACGTATGATTAAATGTATGTAAATTATGTATGTGTATTTATGTGCGTGCATGCATGTGTGTAAATGTATGTAAGCCTAGATTACAAAATGCATGCTTCGGTTGTTTGAAGCCAGAAGGCAGAGGTATTCCCGGGAAAGAAGCCTACTCTCGCAGTTGGTCACTAGAGCTGAAACTACTCGCGGATATGTTTTTGAATAAGGCGAATGGAGCAGAGTAAGCTTAGGGATTATTGTGGATTGTGTGAAAACAATGCTTCAGAAAGATCAACGTCCTGTCCCTATGAACAAACCTACAGATTACGGATTGAACGTCAAAAGTGTCTGTCAGGTTTTTTAATGCTCAATTACTTTTGCTGGAGAATATGTTTCTTGTACAAGCGCTATAAAACATGTTAACATAAAAATATATGAATGTTGAAGCTGGGCTTCACTTCAATTTTCCTTTATTTAGCAAGCCCCTCATACTGAAAAACAGCCTAACTGTTACTATATACTGCTATGCTTTACATCTAACAAAGCTATACATTACTTATATATTAGGGCTTAATTTTATCTATATTTAAAACTTTCTCCCTCTGTAACAAATTCCATATGTTCTAGTATTATATTCTATATATCCGTATTTACATATATACATCATTTATAATTTATAGTCAACATATATACCTATAAATCTTTGCTATACTCAATAATGTAATGTAATGTAATGTAATGTAATACATTGAACTCCACCCCCACCCCCATTTAAACGTAAGTAGCATATAACCGTTGAAATTAAAAGGTCTATAAGAAGATGTATTTCTTATAATAGAAGGTCCATAAGGGTATTTAGTATTTCGTTATGAAAAAATAGTTCTCTTGATATTCAATACTGGACATTTTCCCACACCCTACTTTATGTTTGTTTATGGTAAAAGTTAATGAGGAGGTTTGGTGGGGTACTAGAGGTATCTTTTCAGAGGGTGTTATTCTGGCATTACCCACTATTCACTGGAAGATATTGGAAATGGATATAAACTGTCATGTTGTCTGACTACAGATAGGATTTGTTATCTTAACAATCACTGGGGGTTTCACATTAGAGGTGATTTTTACAATTGCCCAAATGATCCTGCTGAGGGTTCACTCCCAAAACTTCTACATGCCAAAACTTCTACATGCCAAAACGTCTACATGCCAAAACGTCTACATGCCAAAACGTCTACATGCCAAAACTTCTACATGCCACAATGTCTACATGCCAAAACTTCTACAGAGAGTTGTCATGGCTAACTGAGTTTACCTATTGTTATAATGGTATAGTAAAAAATTGCACAGTTAGACTTTGGTGCCACCCAACCCAGCAGGAAGCGAGTTTACAGAGAGACTGAAAATCGCCTGAGACGTCTTAAGGACATGTTGACTCAAGGACAGAAAACCCCTATCAAGTTCCTTGATGCTGTTGGTCATCTTCTCAAACTTGGTTAAGAGACTTGAAATATAGTAATTTTAGTGCTGTATGTGACAGAGTGAGGCCAGTTCTGACATTAAATTAGTGTGTGTACTATTTATTTATACCAGTGCTTACATTAAATTAGTAAGTAGTCTAGTGCAAAAAGTGTGTGTACTATTTATTTATACCAGTGCTATATGAGTAAATTGTCTTCATTGTCTTCAAATTGTTTTGTTGTATGTTGTACACTTAATTTATTGGACTGTTCCAATCAATGCCCAACAGGTAATAGCCAGGAGATTAGTGGTGCAGTGGACCATAAACTTTGTTGTTTTAAGCTGTAGAAGTTTTGGGAGGACACCCTGCTGAGTATTTGTGCTTAGTGATGTCAAATGGAACATTATATTATTAGAGGAAATTGGTAGTGAATACTTAATACCTCTCATACAGGATATCTTCAGGATTTTTAGCCCTTTCTTTCTCTGTGTGTCATTCTGATGGAAAGAAGTCACACAACCAGTTCATGCATTCCATGGTAAACAAAGATCAGACTTGGTTAGAATCCGTGTTTATCCGCGACAACTTCCCACTGGCGACATTGTAGTGAACGTGCGAAGTGGTGATGCTTTTTTATATTCATATTATTATAATCTGTCAAACTGTACATAAATGTGTGTGTGTTAAATCATAAAATTCAAAGTGACTGTTCCCTACACCCATCAATATCATAATGAAAGAACATTAGTTTATTGTATGGATTATATAAAGCTCTCACTAAGTATATGTTTTACATGCATGTAAGATGGGATTAAGGGAGAAAGGAAATATTTTCCTGAACGTTTCCAATAACTAGTGGAGGAAACTGGAAATGGCTGAACCTGTAGATAACGTCAAATCAGTGATGGATTTGACACATCTCACATTCAATAGGCTCATTACCTTGTGATCATGTTATCATTTTTTCTTAACACTTTAGAAAAAGAGAAGATATTTGAAGTGAACTACATTGGAAAATGAGAGAAGAAATTAATAGTCAATGTTTTTATAATAAAAGCTCTCTGTTCAGTAAACAACAGTTGTTATTTTAGTACTTTCAAGATGTTATGAAATATAATGTCAAAGTGAAAGCAAAAAAACGTTATTGTGCAACAAAGCATTTTCCATGGACTTAACTTGTTTATTTGCTATTTTGATATACATGTGTTCAGACTGATTGAAAAATATACAATATCAACTATAAATTTCTTCCGTGTGTGAATGTGTGTAATACTTGCATATTGGCTCCCAAGTGTGCTTAATAAACATCATCTCTTATGACAGTGACTGATTTCAAACCGCATATCTTGGTGTTACACAGCCAGTGTCCCAACTCTCGTGTATCTACATTAATGTTTCGCCCTCGCGAACTAACGTTATAACATTTCAGGTCATAGACATCCTCTTATACATAGCAGATGCGTTCTGGACATATTACCTTTCGACTCCATAGTCTGTACTGTCTTAAAATTGACTTTATTAGTCTTCGGATGTTACGTCTAGTACACACAAACAGGACCGTTTAGCCTATATAAGGAATGTAGCAGGCAGTGGATATGCCAGTTGGCTAACTTACTGTTGGTAATATCCATTTTCTTTCAGCAAATAAGAGGATAGTTAGTAACAAAAATATACGATATACAACGCATATTTGAACAACTATCACAAAACTATTCGACACTGACACCGCATCAAACCCCGCGGTAGACTGGACACAGTTATGTGTTCACCGATTAGATAACTCCTACCAACAGGGTGGGGATGGTGGTTCAAAGCGAAACAGACAACCCTGTCTGTTGTCTAATAAATGCTGGGCAGCGCCTTTGATCTTGCCTCCAACCATGCATGACGTAGGAGTAAACGATGATCAGGATGGCCTGGAAATAAACAAGATTCTTTCTTGTTGCATATCAAGGTACCAATTCATCGGTCACAGGGTTTTCTTATGTATATGTGCCCAGTGTATCCACAATTAACTAGAATGTTTCCTATCTACACAAATGTATTTGCTTCAGTAAGGTTTATCAACACATGTATAATGCTTATTCACGCTTTTGAGTGCCAGACTGAAATTGAACATTATGATAGCGTCAGCAAGGATAATAGAGGTCATAAGACGTGGCATATGAAGATCATACATAAATAGGTTTAAGTTACATAGGCAGCAGGCTAGATTATTTACAGCAATACAGTTCAAATATTGTGTTCAATATACTATACTCCACGGCAATGTAGATTCATCTTCCTCAGACAATGAATACATTATAAAATCAGTTCACAATTACATCATTGAAACAAACCGCGTTACGTAAGTTTTGTGTCAACTTAAGAATATAAAATGCATTTGGTATCTTGCTTTCCATTTTATTTCATGTTGTGTTACTCATTAATGTCTGCTCTATAGACTTCATTACAATCTACATGTATAATGTACAATATTAGGAGAAGCATTAATATTGACCTTTTTGGCCTGTTTGCTAATCCTTTTTCCATTTTGTAATGCTATATAATATAAAATCTGAACATTAATGGAAATAAAATACTGTTTAAATCATATTGTGTTCAATAAAAGAAAACATTTATTTTTAACACTTAATTTTGTACTATTAAACAAACTGTGGACTTTGAAGACATTTTCGCTTATTGTAATAACATCAAGGTAAAAATCATATCTTTCTCTGAAATCCACAGGCATATTTGCTGTCAAACATAAAAACGTAATCAGGGCGGCCAGCTTTGACTTGTCATGTGCCTTAAAGTGAGTTTAAACATGTCAAAAGTGATTGACCCTACAATATAAGGTCATTTACTCCAATGTTCTATAACTGTCAATCGTCTTAACAGGACCAAAACGTTTGTTATATATCGACGACCTGTCAATGACTGTCTTAAGTTGTAAATCGATAACTGCGGTCCAAATTTCTCAACTTACCGTATTCGACGTAATAAGCGCCCCGCTCTGATAAGTGCCCGCGGCGATATTTGCTAACATATTGGCAAGTGAACAATCCCAATTAGCACTCCTTCCGATTGATCAATGTACACAAGACTTATTTATTCGTGTATAATACGCACTCGTTAGTTATATGCACCCTTAATTATGGGCAATCAAATTCTGGAAAAATATATCTGTCGTATATAAACAGTTTAGGCCGTCATCATAAACCACGAAACGTATCTTTCAACTCTGTTTTTTCCACCAAAATAATATTCCCAAAAGGGCCCCCTATTTCTAAGCTTGAGAGCGCCCTGGGCGCTTATTACGTCGAATACGGTATTCATCAATTGTTGCAAACTTGACTGATTTGTTTACACAATACAAATTCTAATTGATCATGCACTCCTGAGGCAGTCAAGCACCTGTATAAGAAATACAAAAGCAGCCATGTTACATGTAGTCCCAAAAGCTGGCAATTATTTCACTGCAATATAACTGAAAAAATGCTGATATGACGTGACATATAAACTTACCCACGGACGGGACTCAACCAAAAAAAGTACGAGAATCTGTACTTTACTAAGAAAGTGTTATCCCAAATATAACATTTGTTAGCATGGTTTACGCCGCTTTTAGCAGTTTCTGTGTTTATACAAGCACACAGGTGATGCCAAAACGCTCACAGTAGTTAGTGAGTAAACTCAACTGAGGATTATACAAGTATCCATCACAACCTTTGAAAGCTAACATGTGAATAAACTCAGTTCACTGAAATTTAAATAATTAAGGCACTTGCAGTGACCAAATAACAAGTAATCAGTGAGATAGTATAGACATACTGGGAACCCCAAACAACTTCATTGTAAATAGACAAATGCACCTGTGAATGGTCAAGGTTTTAAATACTGAGTGAAACAAAGACGAGGTGCCAGCCTACACTGGAAATGCTGTATGCTGCATGTCCAGCCTCCATCATCACCCCCAGTGATCCAACAGAGAAAGAAAGGATTAAAATCCTAAAGATATCCTATCCAAATGGAATAAAGTACTCACAGCCAATTTCCTCTAATAGTAAACTGTCACCTTTGGTATCCCCAACAATACTCACCATGGTAATTGGGCAAATGTAAAAATCACAAACCCTAACAAGATTCTGTCTACATGGTGTCCTCCCATTAGTTAGACGTCCCAATAGTTAGACAGCTTATAACAACACTTTAAACGGTTGAGTGCATACTAATCCTTATGCTTGTTACCTCAGACTTTAAAATGGAATAGTCCAGATAAGATCTGACAAACAAAGCAAAGCAGCATTTAATAGATACTTTAATATTATACTTAACATTTAATGACGCTTTACATTTGATAAATTTTATACAGTTTGTCACAACACTTTGTGATACTTAGTGATCCACACTGGAATGCTCTTGCGATGATGCCTGAAAAAGAGCAAAGGAACAGTACACATATGTTACATGAAATATTGATAATGATTTCATTAACTTGAAATGGTTAAGAGCGAACAAGTTATGTGGGACCTAAAAAAGAGAGTTAATTCTAACTAAGTAAAAAATACGGGATGATATTTACCTGTAAAGTGCACTTTTCACGCTCTGAAATCACGGCATCGCTGGGATGTTGGCTTCATCTACTTGAGTGACTTGCTCCTTGTACAATGCCTGCATCTGTGTGGTTTCTTCTCGCGCTCTTTTACGAAGATTGCTGACAAAGTTCACTCTGGTTTCATCTTCAGGCGGATGGTTATGTTCCGACTGTTTGCGAAGAAAGTCACCGACAGTCGTACATTTCCCATTGCACGTCTTGACGACACATCTCCAATGTGTGCAGGTTTGCCTCTCGCGGTTTCTGTTGTAAATATATCCATCTAATATCAACCACCTCCACGCCGAGAGGTGAAGTACTTTACGTTCCTTAAACCAGTCATATCGATACTATTAATGACCCAATGATAATTTTTATTCGTTTGATGAGTAGATAATCTAAACTCAACTCCTTCAACTGATCATACAGTAAGACAATTAAGCTACTCCATAGTTTACATAATTAATCTCATGCCTATTGAACCTGTGCTGAGAGTAAGGTAATTTAGCTGAACGAAATTGTAACATATATACTCCCCAAACTGTGAGTACCCTATCCCTACTCAGTACTTTAATCTAATTAGGACTGATTCATTACACCTGTAGGTATATTCCCCCTGTCGAAATAAAAATATCTAACAATTGGGACGTCTAACTAATGGGACGTCTAACTAATGGGATATAACCGTCTACATGGTCACACCCTGTGATTGTGAAGATCTAAAATTCTATCAACAGTGAGACAAAATGGCTGTTCATATTCATTTCCAATATCCTCTTAGAATTAATGATAAATCCCACACAAAACTGTCTCTTAAATTCTACAAAATACCACACACAAAGTGGGGTGTGGGAAAATGGGACATATTCCTACGTGAAATAATAAGACATAAGCAGTGATGACTGTTCTATCATAATTGTACTATCTAAAGCATAAATTTGGCAAACAGAAAACGTTATATTTGCAGTCACCCTGAATGATTCACGTGGGCAAAGTTTAAAACGAATATGTTCGCAATCCACAAACAATCACTTCATTAATGGCGAATATTTACCAAACCACGACAATCGTGTCAACTCGGGGATTCCCCTAGCAATAAACTCGCTTCTAAACTCACTACTGTTCTACTGTCGGGTAGCCACAATGGCTAGACTGGACCCTCGTGGAATGGTTCATGCCATAAAAGTCTAGCAACCGAACACTAATTAAGACGGGCCGACCTTGTGTTCATGGTCTGATGAACACAGGTCAATGGCCGCTCATTAACTCAAGATTCACATCTCACTGTTTGATTTATCTCACTATCCATTTGATATATTTTCCAACTTCAACTGAAACCCGGTCCTGTGTAACACGCATAGCACACGCATGTGCAACGAGTATCTCACACTTGTTGCACACGCGTGTTCAACGGGTGCTCAACCCGTGTGCAACCCATTGAGCACCTGTGTCACATGCGTGTTACACGCGTTCTCAACACGTGTTAGGGGAATGAACTTTTAGGCAGTAGTGTACGTCAGAGTTAAACACTGATTTTCAGTATATTAGACTATTCTTTTGATAATGATAGAAATTATCCCAGTAGTTTTTTCCAGATTCCCGATGGTTAATTCTGATTCAATCGCTGAATGATAAGGCCGACGCCATGTTTGTTTGTTAACAGTGAAAGTAGTCCCTACTTGTCCTTTGATATTTGCATCTCTATCTGCATATGACCCCAGCGGATAACGTTTTTATCCGTTGGCTTTATCCTGCAGGGAAACCTACCAATTATATGATAATATAAGTTATCTACAATGAACTAGTGACATGTAACTGTATGTGTTGCATGTATGGATTAATGATATAACTAATATGCAGCCGTATCTTTGAATGCTATAGTATGTATAGTTTTTCATGTTATATTTTTGTGCTGTTACAGCGTAACAGTTTCCCGCAATGAATGTTCCCTGGCTGTTGGAACTCTCCTGTGCGCTAGTCAAATTTGTCGTTACGTAAAGGTAAGCGAGACAAACCACGCCGTTCGCTCTCGCAATCAGGAAAATTAGGTTTTGACCACTTGTGACACACTGCAGTGTGAGTATTGACAGTATATTTATCATAGTATGGTTAAGATTGTTTGTGTACAGTTTAATTGGGCTGTCATAGGATGATATGTCGGGAATTCGCTTTGACAAGCCATGTAATGTGACTAAGTTTTCGCACGGTTTTTGAATATGCTGACGCATTCAATTTATGTGTTTGATTTCCCTTATAATTTATTATCGCATAAGGTTATACGTAAATGGATATTTCTTACGTTGTTTAGATGTGTCTTTAAACTCTGTTTTAAGGCATTGTGAACTTAAAGTTGTTATTTTTGTTGTATAGTAAATTACCGTAATTATCTTAAAATGAGGATACTTTTTGTTAAACACATGATATTATATGCTAGCGACCAGGTTAAGTAATCATTTGTGTTTGTATTTCTTACAGCCTTTTACCCTTTATGAGAACCTTCATCTACAGAATAAACACCTTCAAATCTGATGACACTTGTACCATCCTTCCTTGAATGGAAGAGGTTCGGGGTTATCTGACTTGTAGCTCGCAAGGGTGATGCAAGCACAATTTTATTACAGGGTGATTGACTGAGGAAGTGATTGACAAATCATGGAACAAATGTCACCTCAATACACAACCACAGCTTGTCATTTTTCTTAATGAACTACCCCTGCAACATAAGCATTCATCAAACAACCAAATACATATGATGAGACATTTTAAATTTATTCCCCATCATGCATTCTTGAAATCTCCCTTCTTTCTGTGTTTTGAAAAGGTAGTCATAACATCCTTTGTTATAGCAGCGAAAAGCTCCCCCAAATAGATGATGATCATACATTTACATTTAATGTTATTAGGGTGTATATTATTTCTTTCTATTTTCATCTTCCTAATAACTATGCCGCTAAATCTAGAGCCAAATTTATGATTGTATTTATTCATATTTCAAAAATTTTAATAAAACTTGAGAAGGTAATATCAAACTCACAATTCCTAAATCACTACAGTATCAAAGCAGAAAAAAATATATGTCATCATTCTAGTAATCCTTTCCTTCAAAAAATTGTGACCTTTCTTAAAACTGTGCAAGGTGCGATGGAGGGGGGTACGTGTTGTATGTCGTAACCGGTTCTACTTATTGCAGCAAGCTATGCAGACAACAGTAGATGAGCTTCAGATATTCGTACATCCACCATTGAAATGTTTTATCTTAGCTAACATTGCGATCTTAAATCCAAGCATGAAGATCGGCTTGTGCAAGTAGAAAAGGACAATTGTATGGTGATTGTAAAGTAGATTGGAGGTTAATCAGCAAAGTGATTAAGATAACACCAAGACATGGACTTAGACTTAGGAGTCAATGATAATAGCAATTCCATTGAATAATTGCATCTGCTGTCTTCGCAAACTTTTCTTCAACTGCTTTACACATGATCTAACATTCATCAAATGAACAGGGTACTCCAAATATTGCATATTCAAATGAGACAGATCAGGTCATCGACAAAGATTGCACAGGTTCCAAATGTTGTTACAAGAGTTTGAACAAAAATAAGCAGTGTTATGTATTTCTGTACTGAGCATCTTCTGTACCAAAGAGCAGTGTTCTGCTTGTAATCATACAATTATTTGACACAGTTTGTCTAAACTGCTTGATAAACGAACATACTGACAGCGCTTGACGAGGAACTTGGTTAGGAGCACTTTCTAAATCTACATTGTTCATTGTGAGCTTTGTTATAAATGTCATCATTTCTGGCCATGTGCAGTGAACCTGACATGACAATATACTCCTATATGTAGAGTTAAAAATGTGCCACTTTATTAATGCAAGCAAGAGACACTTTTTCGCAATAATTTCATGCTTGCATGAACTTCATAATTTTTTGTAACTTAATTTCTTCATGGATGGATGTCTTAGAAGTTGCATGGTTTGACCTTTTTGTATTATCAGACAGTTACACATATGCATTTGTGAGAATTGATACACTCAAACTGGTCGTAATCATGAACAAGATCAGATGGAGGACCAATATTGTTATGACTAAAGACAATACCAATTTAGTTTTCTTAGGGTTAAACTTAATATCAATGCCTAGACTATCTTCGACAGTTTTACAGTTGTTTTCATCTATACTGATCCACACAAAGCCAATAATATTTTTCAGATTATCATTTAAAAAATTTATGTTAAGAAGTTTTGTTACCAATTCGTAGTTTTCGCCCGTAGAACAGAGGACAGGTAACAGAGGATAGTAATTGCATAGATTTTTTGTGGGTTGTTGTTGTTATGTAATAAAGGAAGAAGGCGTTTGACCAGGCTTTCTCTCTTGCTATGGCGGCCCCTTTGCCTTTGCCAGATAAGTACTATTGCCTTTGAATATTTTTCATGGTCCCACAACCGGATAAGCCTAGCCTAAAATTGCCAATACAGTATGAACGGTACCGTAGGTGGCAAACCTGAACCAGGCAAATTTCACCAGCATATCGATAGAGGTCCTCGTCACGCCAGAGACCGCCAGCTTACCTATCGGATTATAATGTTGATAGATACTTGTACCAGCCTTCATCACAAGATGAAATCATACCTATTGACTCGCTCACATGCCTCTGAGTCACACAGTAAATATTCTCGTGCGTCCAGACATTCTTGTGTGTTCAGACATTTCGTGGCCAGTGTTTTGTCATGGATGGCTGATCAGCAAATTGCCAAATTTTATAAACAGAAACGACAGGCTGAGCTAGATGAAATATAACTACAATCTGAAGAAGATAAATGTATAGATGTGGAAATTAGGAGACAAGAAGATGAGATTTACGCAGCTCGCTAAAAAGTTTGAAACTGAAGCAGTATGTAGGGAGACAGAGCAAATGTTACTCCTTGCAACAGCGAGAACGTTTGAATGAATTGGCTTGACAACACAACGTCAGGGAGGCAGAATCAAAACTGTGTGAAGCAGGAACTGCTCTCCAGTATGATAAAGAAGGAAAATGCCACAGATTTAAACCCATGCATGTCAACTTTTCATGCAAAGTTAAATCCTGTCATCTCAATATGTGACAAACCCCAAGTACCCCAAGTACATATTCAACCAAAACACGTGCCTTTCAATGACAGTATGACTAGACACTACATTCCCCATGTACCATATCCCCAAGCTCCAGTACTTAGTGCTCCAAACCTGACTGAACTTCTGATTTCATCCTCATATGGAATTCCTAGACCAACACTGCCAATGTTTAGAAATGAATGGGAGAAGGAAGTAAAGATGGTTTTAGACGTCTTAGGGACAGTTTCATTGAACATTGTATGAAGTGTGGAATCTTTGATTCTGATACCAGTCTAACTTGAAACATTTCAGTGACTGGCTGAAGGTCAGTTCACAGGCAAAGCAAATAGCTAGTCATGCAATCAGTTCCCATAAAACTTATTCACTTTGGATCAAGGGAGCTGACAAAAGTTGACTTTCCAACCTGGACAAGAAATGTTGCCACTGCTACCTTCTATGCCAAATACAGGGCTGTACCTGACAAACCAAAGGCGAAGCCCAAGGGATATTGTCCGAAATGTGGAAGTGAAAACCATTTCTTAAATGCTTGTTTTGAAATCAAGAATATGACTTTTGATGATATGATGGAATCGCTGAAAGGACACTGTAAAAAATGATGACGTAACCATAAGGTGGAAGATTGTAATTGAAAGAAACAATGAACTCCATCTTATGATTCTACACAATGCCAACCACCACAAAGAGCAAAAGATATTGATCACCCCTCAAGGCCATATTCCACAATGCTGAAGGTGGTTGAAGTAATACTTCATGGATCAGCCTGAAGCAAAGAAGCTCACGCCATACTGGATGATGGATCCCAGAGATTGATGCTCATGTCACCAGTTGTAGCGCAACTTGGGTTATCTTCAACACTAGACAAGATACTTCTGACTATAATTCGATGAGAGCCATACATGTGTGAAGGTCAATCAGTTGACTTATACATTTCAACAAGAGAGAATCCAAAGTTACGATTCTCTGTGGTAAGAGCTTTCACCTCTGGTAAACTTGCCCTTTCTGAGTATACACATCTGAGCTGATTGTACCAGACCAGTTGTACCAGTTTGGACCTCCAGCAAAACACCAGTGGCTGTTCATACCAGACTAGGATGGACCATCACTCATGCCCCTCCCAACAGAACATCATTGGTTTTTTTACTGCACATGAACAACAAGTCACTGACCTTCACATGCATGTGAAGAGACAATGGCAGATGGATGTCCTACCTTACAGCACAAAGGACGTAAACCGGTCAAAAGGTCATCCAGAATCGGCAGATACACAACGAACTAAACCACAAGATGGTTGATGCAGGCTCAGTGCAAGCATCTCAACAGACAAGGCGGAAAACAGGGACGACTCGTGCATCACAATGATAAATCAAGACTTGTATTTACTATTCATATGAATCCAGGGGTCAGAATCTTCATAAGAAGATATTACCAAGACCCAAGCCAGGACCTTTCTTATAGTATACTGAGTATTACTTAGATTTGGGAAAAACCCTGTGGGAATCTCTGGGGATATTAAAGGGATGTTCTACGAAGTTAAGTTGTTGGACAAGGACAAGCCTCTCTTGCAATTCCTATGGCGTGACCTTGTTGAGGATAGAGACCCAGATATCTATCAGTGGGGAGTGCTGCCTTATGGGACGACATGTGACGAGAGGCAAAACCCTGAAGGAGGAATCTCTATGAGGAATCTCTATGAGGAATCTCTATGAAGACTTGGTCCCCCTTTCCTCTCTCTGCTACAAGATCAGTGGCCTCAAAAAGTGACTCATGATGTCGATGAGGATAACGCTGAACTGAGATGTAGATCCTGCCAAATGTAGCAGCTGGGATGACCTTGTCAACAAAACCATGCAGGTGACACTGAAATGCAACTGTTACTTGACAGTGTTCAAGTGCAGTGTTTCCCGTGTGAAATAGCAGCACTTAAAAGTGGTGAGGAATTGCCTTCCAACAATAAATTTGCATAACTGGACTCAATCTACAATGAAGACCATGGAGACGTGTGGGTGGATGTCTGGGAAGAGCTGAGTACCTACCAGGAGATGTTAAACATATATTTGTCTTAGACCCCAGACACCCAACTACACGCTTACTAATCGGCAAATATTTGACGAGGAACTTTACTCAGTGGTGCAGAGCATGTATTTGCAGAAATTAGACGCAATTATTAGGATCCTAAGGGGACAGTCACCAAAGGAAGTGTGGTTTCTGCCAGAAGTGGTGAGCGAAACCAGCAGTTCCTAAGATGGCAGACTTGCCACCATTACGAGTGATATTCCTGAAACCCCCTTTCTTTTCTACTAGAACAGATTGCTTGAAAATGAGATCATCAGTCTTCGAAGATGGCACCACAGTCAGATACTTGCCGAACACTTCTGGAAACATTTTCTTCAAGACTATCTACCTAACCCTCAGTTACGTCAGTAATGGCAGCATGATCAAAAGGATCATAGTGACATAAACTGTGGTGACGTTGTAATTATCCTTGATCCTCAAAGTGTGAGAGCCTCTTGGTTGGTTGGTAGAGTAGTTGAAACTTAACCTGGGAGTGATGGTAGGATTCGCTCAGCCACTGTGGGTGTTGGTGATCAGAGAATCTTCAGGCCTGTGTGTCAACTCATCAGACGTCCTGAATGTCAGCATGAGAATATCAGTGACTGAATAGTCATATGTCAACATGAGAAAGGAACTGTTACTGATAAGTTGTCCTGGTTATCGGTTTGACCAAAGATGACATTTATGCTGTCAAGAAGTTTTGTTGCCAATTTGTGGTTTTCGCCTGGATAACAGAGGACAAGTAAAAGTGGACAGTATTTGCCTAGATTTTTGGTGGGTTGTTGTTGTATGAAATATAGGAAGATGGCGGTTTGACCACGCTTTCTGTCTTGCCTATGGGCAGCCTGTGTGCCTTTACCATATTTTTCAATTTATGTAAACCAGAAACAAGAATAGTTCCAACACAGACACAAGAGGTACAGATTTAACAGTTCAGGTGTACTCCTTTTACATTCAAGTACACAGTGCTTCCTCTCTTAAAGATATTCAATACTTAATCAAAGCCAGGGGATTACCTCAAAATCTATAATTTTATAATTTTCAAGCAATTATCTTTGTGTTGCTTATGAAATAAGAAAGCCAAAGATGGGAAGACATATTCATGATGAAACATATTGACTGGGGGCAGTGCTTTACACTCAGGCCCATGACCTACTTTACACTACCCCAGGTCTATCACATACTTTACACTATCCCAGGTCCATGACCAATATATTTGTCCGTTTTGAACAGAGAAATGGGCCGTTGTGGCGTAGGACCGTTTTGGCTCATGTCCGTTTTGAGTTACATATCCATGAGTCAACTTAAAGAAGCTTTTGTGTTTAAAAAACCACGAATAGTTTATTAGAATTCTCGGAATAGTACATAACGAAAATATACGATGTAAGCTGTATTCAAGACATATTGTATATGTGATCTATACTGATATTAATCCGTGGCACACAATCCCGAGAATTTTCAGTCCATGTCCCGTCCACACATTCCTGTCAATGTTCACTACTCATTCCAATACTTAGGATTCAATCTGAACCTTATATCAACTCTCAATACCTGTTGCAAATAATCCTTGAAGCTTCCTCCTGGATTCTCGTACTTTGGCCGCTTTGGTGTCACAACACCAGGAAGTGTGAGGTTATCTCCCTTTAATAGATAGCAAGACATGGTCATCCATAATATTTCACACTTTTGTTAATCCGTTCATTTTCGAAAAAAAAGATACGATTCATTAATACGATATCCAAATTCTAAATCATATTATTCATTTGACCATACATACTTTTTAGACAACGTGTCGGGCCATTTACTCTCACGAATACTTATCGATTATCTACTTGGGAATTCCCATTTACGGTTATTAATAGGATATGAATCATTTTCATGCTGAGAATTTTCAAAATATATATATCCGAGGCGTATCCAGGCTTTTGAATAAGAGATGCCGCGACGCTGACATAGCAAACATGAGACGTTGTTTCACCATTTATTACCAATTTTCTTACTAAAACCACAAATTCGATTTTTAGATTTAATTTAGCGCAATTTTGTGTGATCAATAAGTTATTGTTTGTTGTTTAACGAGGCACCCAGTAATAATTCAAGATATATGGTTTAAACGTATTTATTCCATAAAAATATACATGGCCGGATCGGCAAACAAGCTTTGTTGGCTTATTTGAATCCCTCTCCGGATAACATGGTTAGCTTGCTACATGGCATAAAGTCAAGGAACACAATGAGGAGATAAACATACTGTGTTTTCATTGTAGAGCTAGGTTACCTGTAGATTTAACCCCGCTAAATTGAATTTGGAACCGAACGCGCAGCGTGAGGTTTCAAATGTTAAATTTAGCGGGGTTAAATCTACAGGTAACCTAGCTCTACATTGAAAACACAGTATGTTTATCTCCATTCTACCATGACTAAATAAAACTCGAACTCTTTGGTGTTAGTAAATATACTGAGTGAAGCGGCATGGGTTGAGTCCAGTGTTTTGAGTGGGTTGTCGATCTGAATTACGGAATCACCGAACAAAATATTGCGCTGTATATACTCAAGCAGTTTGTTTACACCATAAAACTTCCCTCGAACATTTGACAGGCATTGAAAGCATATAAGCACGGCAACTTGGTAAGCTAACGTGAGGTGGGAATCTCTAAAGAAAACAAAGCAAGCTCTGCAAGGCTTTCGCTCTACATCGCGCGTCACCATTATGACGTCATAGCGCTCGTTGTGACGCAAATTTATGACGTCATAGTCATACATAGAAAAGCGCCAAAATTCCAAGCTCTCTGTTGTCTCCAAAACGTAAATACATTTCCTTTGTAGATTGATATCGTGTTTTATGCACGAAATGTATTGCCACACATCCTTTGAATATTGTAGTAACCGCATCTGTGCATTTTGTAACTTGTAACTGTAGATGTAATTATTTAAATATGCCTACCGACAATGACTGAAAAAAGTACTATTCTATGAATATTAGCTTCCGCGGTGATGCGGCCGTCAAACCAGCTGTTTCAATCAGAGGGGGTTTATTGTGATTTAATAGTCTCTGATTGACCAGTCAGAATCGAGTAAATTCCAAATTCATGGTAGAATGATTTATAGTCTGTGTGCTGGAAAGAAATAGTAACAGATCAAATCAGGGTAGTTTAAATCCGTCTGAAAACAATATAAAATCATGCATAGATTGAAGATTATTGTGTTACTTTCTTGAGATTTATGGGGGTTGCCATACAAAACCGAGTTAAGATCATATCCAGTCAGATAATAATACATGTTCTGTCTGATATTGTCATATAACGGACAAACAAAAAGTAGTGGACAGAATCTTCACCCGGATGGCCACAGAGACAGTTAGAGTGAGGCAATAGATGTTGAGTCAACGTGTTCCAATTTAAATGGGTGCACCCAAGCCTGAGGTGAACATGTATGACTTGACGAAAAGTGTTCCATAATTTACATCACAATTAAAGCTGTGTCAAAACCCCTAGTTTCTATTAGGCTGAAAGCGTTGAGCAATTTCTAGTTTCATCCGGTAATAAGTTCCATAGTCTTAAAGTTTCAGCGAGAAAAGTCTCCGAATAAAATGTCGTCTTGCAGATGATAAATTGCAAGTTATCTGAATTCTTAGATTATAGGAACATGCTTTTGAAGCCGTTTCTTGAGTAATTTGGTGTCATGTTATGCATAATTTTACAAAACGTTGTTAATTTCAAACTCTTCCTTTACTCAGACAGTGATTTAAATTTGGTTTCATTCTATAACTTATTATGATTTGCACCCCGGACTGTTCCACAGTTTGTAGGACAAAAGCCCTCATGGACATAATCCCCTGAGGACAAAACAATTTTGGATAACAGACCCCTGGGACAAACTCCCCTTACGACAAAATACCTTATTTGATGAGCTATCAGCTTTACTTACTTACTAATATTGGAGATTTAACGTGCGCTTTCCGACTGCAAGCGTTTGTCACGCACGGGCCCGGCCAGGCCATTTAATGTGTTTCCGAAAAGGGGAAAAGGGAGTTTGTGCAACCCAGGAGGGGGGCTTTAGGGGTTGCTTGTATAGTAATTTTGAGATTTGGAATGAATGCCAAGAGTGGGTGGAGGACGAACCAACCTAAGGGAGCTGTGTGTGTTGGGTGGTTGTTTGATTAGATAGTTTTGTTTTTAATATTTTATTTGGGGTTTAAATGCGACTAATTAGTCCTGTTTTCATTGGGTATATGCCTAAGGTTTGAATTTTTCTAATTTATTTTGTGGATTTAGGATTGATTCTAGTGTAAGTGCGGTTTATATGGATTGGTTGTTTGGGAGTCGGTGGTAAGATTTTGCCATTTATATAAGTAATGGCTTACTAACAACATTAAATAAATGTTGTAAAAACACCCACAAGTTTAATCGACTTGTAAAAAATCAACAATTGATGAGGGAAGCATGAGCGTATTAATTAAGAAAACATCTAAATGATTTCTATACTGAGCGGTAATTGAATAAACTCAGTGTCATTTAAATTCTCTCATCCTGTCCATCTGAATCAGAGTCAGGATGGAGATCTTAGACAAAGACATATAGTTTATTCCATAACAAACTACTGACAGTGGTACATGGACCTAAATGCAAGAAAGTCTTTTTATAACAGAGGATATTCGCATGATTATAAGTATGAGAATATACACTAAACGTTTTTAAGTATACAGGAGACAAATCTGCTGAGGTTTCTCAGCACTGATACTTTAGGAGTAGAAAATATAGTTGTTGAAGTTTATGATAATTGGGCTTGACATAATAGTACTTTTTATGATAACGCTGACGATCAGTTTCTAAATGTGTTCATTCAAACAAGTAGTGAAACAAGAGTAAAATTTTCCTTTTGAGGACATAGTTTGGTCGTTGTGCTATCCCTGTAAAAACTGGTCTTTAAGCCTACTTTCTTCAGTTGACAGCAACCATTATCTGTTACCAACACTTTGATGTAACCACACAAAGCTTAAACCACAGGCGTTTCATAATTACGTCTTTTGTCTTTCATAGCTGTAATACAGGTATTTACATAGTTTTTCAAGTAATTGTTTACACGAGGATGACAGCAGCATTTTAAATCTATGCATATTTGGATTATGACAAAAAGTTGTTGGTAAATTCAGTTGTCTAATATCGTTGTAATATTCACATTCTAAAGTAAAATGGTATTCATTCTCTATACTTGTTTCACATATGGGGCAGAGCCGTAAACCTAAATCAATATCAGCCCCTTTACTTTCGTTTACCTTACGTCTTAGTAGCCTTATAACATTTCGATACTGTATTTCAGTAATAATGTTAAGTTTTTTTCTTACTTACTTACTTACTTACTTTGGAGATTTAACGTGCGCTTTCCGACTGATGCGTATTTCGCACACGGGCCCGGCCAGGCCATTTAATGTGTTTCCGAAAGGGGCGAGGGTGGTCTGTGCAACCCAAGAGGGGGCTTTAGGGGTTGCTTATATAGAATTTGGGAATTTTGAGATTTGGAATAGATGCCGATGGGGTTGGGGAGGAGAACTAAGGGAGCTGGGTATGGTGGATGATTGTTTGTTTGTGTGATTTTGATTTGGTAGGTTATTATGGTTTTAGATGCGTTTTATTAGTTCCGTTTTGATTAAGAATACGCCTAAGGCCTTGAAGTTTTCTAGTTTATTTTGTGGGTTTAGTATTGCTTCTAGAGTGAGAGCCTTGTTTAGATTGAGGGTGGTTTGTAATGCGGTTCGATGTGTTAGGTAGTGTGTGCAGTGGATGAGTGCGTGTTCTGGGGTTTCTGGTTGTTTGCAGTGTGGGCAGTTACCTGTAGTGTGTTTTTAAAAAAAATTTAGGTGGTTATTTAGGTTGGTGTGTCCTGTTTGGAGTTTAGTGATTACTCTGTCGATTTTTTTTGATGGATGGAGAATTTTTGGTTTGGTTAGTGGTTTGCTGAGCACTCTTTTGATTTGGCTATTTGAGTTTAGATATAGGTTATGCCATTTTTTTGTGATTTTTTTGTTTGTTTACACTTTTAATTTCTGATTTTGAGATGTGTAAGTTTAAGCTTATTTCTGGGATTTTGAGGGATAGTTTAGCTGCTTTATCGGCGTTTTCATTACCGTATATTCCTACGTGGGCGGGTATCCACAAGAAGGTTATTTGTTTGCCTGCTTTTGTTAGGTCGTTGGAGCTTTTAAGTATTTGATTTATTAATTTAGGTCGGTTTTTGGTATTTTTGTTTTGGAGGGCTTGTAGTCCACTTAGGGAGTCAGTAAGTATTAGGATTTTTTGGTGGTTTTTGGATTCTTGATTGTGGAGGGCTGAGGCCATGCCCATTAGTTCTTCCGTGAATATTGATTGGTTATTTGGGAGTCGGAAGGATTGTGTGGTTTTAGTTGGTTGTGTGGTATGGACTCCGAAACCCGTGTGTTTGGAGGTCGGATCTGAGGATCCGTCCGTGTAAATGTGACACCAATTTGGCCAATTTTTGTGTATGTATGCTAGTGTGGTAGTTTTAGCTATGTTTGGGTCGGTTTGTTTATTTATTTGGCTAGCTAGTGTTGTGTCTATTTTGGGTATTTTAAGTTTAGGGGTGAAGATATTTGATTGTTTGCAGTTTTGTTTAAGATTTTTAATTTGGTGTTCATTTAGGTAGTTTGTTATTCTTTGGGATATTGGGGTAAGTAAGGGGTGTTTACGAGCTAGAGCTTGGTTTTTAGGGCTGATGTTTTGGTTTATTAAGTTTTGGATGAGAGGGTTTGATTGGGACGCGGCCCAGAAATTTAAGCTTAGCTGTTCCCTGCGTAGACTTAGTGGCATTTCTCCTGTTAAGGCCTGAAGTGAAGTGTAGGAGGTGCCATGTTGGGTGCGTGTAATGAGTTTGAGGGCCTGATATTGTATTGAGTCAAGTTTTTTAGATAGAGAGTTGTTTAGGGTGTTGTATATGGCGCAGCCGTAGTCTAGTTTTGATCTAATTAGGGATATGTAGAGAGAGAGGAGAGTATCTTTGGAGGCTCCCCAGTTAGAGCCAGTTAGGCATCTTAGGGTGTTTAGGTCTTTACTGCATTTAGTTCGTAGGTTTTGGATGTGAGCATCCCAGGTGAGATGTTCATCGAAAATAAGTCCTAAGAATTTGGTTTGTTTTTGAAATTTGATTGTTTGATTGTTTAGCTGGAGGATTGGGGAGGCGGGTTTCATGTTTTTATGTTTGAATACTATTCCTGTTGTTTTTTCTGAGTTAAGGGAGAAGCCCCATTTGTCAGCCCATTGTTGTATTTTATTAAGAGATTTTTGGAGTAGATTTTTGGCCATTTTCATGCTTTTAGTGCGGATCCAGATGGCTCCATCATCCGCGAATTTTGATGTGTTTACTTTAGGGGATAGACCCTCGAATAGATCGTTTATCATTATATTGAAGAGGGTGGGGCTGAGGATACTGCCCTGTGGAGTGCCATTTTCTAGGGGACATTGGTCCGATAGAGTTTGGTCTATACCCACGGTTATTTACGATTGTTTAAGAAGTCCTGGATGTAGTTTATTATCTGACCTTTGAGTCCTATTTTTTTAAGTTTTTGTATTAGCCCATCGTGCCATACCAGTTTGTTTTTGTTTTTTGTTTTTTTCTGGTTCCAGGAGACTTTTAAACTCTTCATACAGGATGTACCTAGAACTGGCCTTGATAGTACTATTCCATGAGTAGAACATATTTATCAAAACGTTTTTAAAACTATTAATGAATGATGGTTTATCGCCAACAGCTTCACTGAGCCAAACTTCTCCAAATCCGTGAGAAAATAATATGGAACGTACAGAAGAAGCATAGTTATAATAGCCACACTTATCGTTATATAAAAAGCATATTGTCATAGCGACTAATTTATGACTACCATTGTCTGCAGTACATTTGACTTCAAGGGCAATTTACCCTGTAGCCATGTCTCCATAACTTAATTGTCATTACGTTTTAGGCGCTAATCCCCGTTGTTAATCCTCACCAACATTTCATTGTATTTTGACTGTCAGTCAGCCTGGACTACCATATCACTTCCCTTTAACTACTGCTTTTTATAGTATGGCATTTATTGCCCTAATTGATCATCCCATGAACTGTGTTTGTTTATCACGCCCATATGTCCAAAGCAACGTCGTTGTCTCTTTGTCTGTCCATTGTTGTTCATTACTATATATGTGCTACCATTACACAGTTACTAGTATCATATCAATATAAAAAAATAGAAATCATATCAATGCAAAAACAGAAATTATGTGAACACCGAAATCACAATAGATATGTGAACCCTTCTCACACACAGGAGTCCCAAAGAGGGACAGGTCAGCCGAAATTGCCTAGGCAGAAGGCGACCTCTTAAACACCTAATGCAACAACAACAACAACAGTTACTAGTGTGTTAGTCAGGCTTGGTATTCCGAGTGCTGGCATAGGGACGACCTCGAGCAGGATATGCTGCTCGTAGGAAACGCCCTGAGGTGAGCTGGAGCTCCGCTCACCTCTCGTACGCCTGAGCTGGAAAGTCTGCTCATTGCTGTGTTTGTGTTGTCAGAGCAGGTATTCCGCTCATTGTGCAATTGTTGTTTATTGTTTACATGTTGTGCATAAAGCGTTCCGGGACAGTGATGTCGATTTTGTCCTTTATTCCCCCAAGAGCTAATTCCCCGTCAACATGCACGTTGACAACATTATAAGATTTTCTTGGTATCCTATCTTCGTCCATTTCAATCACTTTTAGCCAACACTTTACAGAACGACACACAGCATTTACATGTAGTGGGTATCGACCGAATTCCCCATACACAATAGCATTTGGTGTTTGCAAACCATTCTCACAAGCCATGATAATATGCACTTGTTCTATTTTTGTCAAATCTGTCTACACCCCATATTTCCGCACGATATAAAAGAATAGGCTCAATCTGAGTATCGAATGTTTTAAAGAAAACTGAAGTGTCAACAAAACCAATCTTCCGTAGATTGCGAAATATTTCCATTAAAGCTCGTTTACCCCTTGATGCTAGATCTGAAACACACTAGTTCATCTTTGATGTACATGTATATGAGAATACAAACCCAAGATATCTATAGGAGTTGGCGTTTGAAACACGTTTGCCTTTATAGAACCATTTCTCGTTAACAGAAAACCGCCCTCCTCGTCTAATTACAACAATACTCGTTTTATCTAAATTTACCGTTAATCCGTGTGAATCTGCAAACTTTTCAAGAATATTAAGTTGGTTCTGTAAACCAGTTACTGTGTCAGAGACAAGGATAACATCATCGGCAAACAATAATAATAATAATTGAGAGAGTTATTTTATTAGCGTGTCACGTGTTACAACAGAGAAATATATACAGAAGAAGAAGAATGTTTTATTATAGTGTCACCCGCTGTACATATAAAATGACAAGGCAAGAATGTAAAAATTCAGCGGCCGGCCAAAATGGCCTACGAGACACTAAAAGAAAACAAATATTTTATATGTGTACACGCCACATTTAATAGTAATTATGAAAATAGCATTCATAATAGTATCCCCCATACAAACATCCTATATACACACAACCACATCCAGGCCTTCACTCACAGCAGCTTACGCAAGCCACGCAAACACACCCGCTCATTCAGACACATCCAAACCCTCATTGACATCCGTTCAATCACATCCGAACCCTCGCCCGAACCCTCAGCGTCACACATTACCCTCACACACACCCTATTTCTTAAATACACCCTCACCTGTATCCATTCCCGCATCCATACATTGACAATAAAATTTACATGTCTAGCTAAATGCCTAGCTAAATGATTGCTCACGTTTAAACATCTTTAAAAGTGAACTGGTTAACAAAGGCTGAATTTCTTTACATTTTAAAATATACATGAAAGCGTCATCAACGCTAATATTTTCAAATAACGGATTTAAAACAATACATTCTCTAAGTGAAATACTTATAAGATCGTCATATAAAGGACATAAGATTAAAAAGTGAAATTCATCTTCGACAAACTTTTGATGAACAAATTTAAAACAGTGCGGGCAGATTCTATTTTCTCAAAGGGTTGGTGGATTTGTAAAACGTCCTGTTTCGATAGCCAGGGGTAATAAAGATCCAGATCTAAAACTAGCTAAAATGTGACAGTGGTCCCTATATTTAATACTTAAAACATAAGGAGCAACAACGTTACGATCATGAAATTGCCTGTAAGTTCTTAGTTTATTACCATTAACGTTGTTTATCGTTCCAAAGCTCTGTTCTCCATCTCAGTTCATCTTTTTTATGAGAACGTTTTTAATATGGGCAATTTTCTTCTGTCGGGACATTGGAGCAGTTAGAACATCATAGATATTAAGATTACAGGCAATTTTAACAACTTTAGTGTTCCATGAACTTTTCTAAGACTTAGACATAGTAAATATTTTCTTAATCAAATCGTTTCAAGTACTGTTGTTAATCTTGATGTACAGTCTAAAAGCATTAACATGTAATTTAACAAACGGGGAGGAGAGACCCATGTCTCCATTATATTGGAGGTACGTTCACTAACACCAAGAAAGAATTTACAGGCTCTGTGTTGGATTAGATTAACTTCTCTATAAACGTTCAGTCCCCATATGCTAGAGCAATAAAACAATACCGGCTCAACAAGACATGCATACAATTTTATAAAAAACAACATCATAAGACATACCCCAGCAGAATAAAACTTAGATATTAACGAAGACAACGCACGGCTGGCAGATTTGTACAACTCTTTAACAGTTTTCTTCATATTTAGATGCTCGTCAACCCATAGTCCCAGATAATGATATGATTCTACATAGACCAGTGTTTGCCCAGCGTGGTGATATGAAACAGATGATCTCGGCTGTGATACATTTCTAAAATGAATTACATTTGTCTTATTCATATTCACTGACAGTTGCCAACGTGTTGACCATTCATGCAGTACATTAAGCATGGATTGTAATGAACATTTACCAGGGGCAGTTAATGCAATATCGACAGCATACATTAAAATTGAGAGCATAGGCTCATCAACAAGTACACCACAATTGAGATTGTTAATAACCTCATACACAGAAAATAAAGCTGGGGATAATTTACAACCTTGCTTTACACCATGATTAACAATAAAATGTTCTGTAAGAAATTCCCCTACACGTACAGTACAATTGACATCTACATACAATGACTGGATAGCATTCAATATCTTTCCTCGAACTCCAATGTTCCTCAGCTTCAACCACAGAGAATCTCAACGGTGTCGAAGGCTTTTTTTAAATCAACAAATGTAACAAAGGTTGATTGTTTTTTGGTTTTTCTATACTGAATTATAGACGTTAAAACATATAAATGATCAATACAATCTCTTTTTGATCTAAAACCATTTTGCTCATCTGCTAGGATATTATTCTTTTCAAGCCACTCAGTCTTGAGTGAGTGAGTATGGTTTTACGCCGCTTTTAGCAATATTCCAGCAATATCACGGCGGGGGACACCACAAATGGGCTTCACACATTGTACCCATGTCGGGAATCGAACCCGGTTCTTCGGCGTGACGAGCGAACGCTTTAAGAAACGACTGAAAAGCACCGTTAGCGTCCCTTTCATCAAACAGAGTTGTCAGGAATATGATTAACCTTGTATCTTTTGTTATTGGCCTTTTCCCTATCAGACCCAGTTTCTGGGCTATTTGATAAAAGTGAAATGGTCTTTTCTAAAATGGAGTGATCGGGGATTGTCTGGAAATAATTGCAGGCTGTGTTTCCCATGTGATGAAACATCATTTGAAAGTTCATTGATGAAAAAGGAAAATAATTGAGGGCTTAATATACAGCCTTGTTTAACTCCGTTAGGACAATCAAAATAATCTGTATAAATGTTATCATTATATCTCACACACGCTTTCATGGTGGCATAGATTACCTTAAGTGCTCTCATCATCTTTCCAACCAAACGCTTTTTTAAAATCCACAAAAGCAACGTATAATTTCCTTTTCTTTTCGATAAACATTTATTTACAATTGCATTCAACGTGAATGTGTGATCAGCTGGAAAATATCCCTGTCTAAATCCTGCTTGTGTCTCGGGTAGTTTACTGCTTATATTATCCCAGTTTGTAAGTCTAGAGTTTAAGACAATTGTGTAAACCTTAAAAATTGTACACAATAGAGATATCCCTCTAAAGTTATCTGGATTATTATTTGATAGCTTTCGTCCATTTCTCGGGAAATAATCCAGAATGAAATAACTTAATGAACAAATTTCGCAGGAAAGGAGTTATCACATTTTCACAACATTTTAACATTTCAATGACCACATCATCAACACCGGGGGATTTGCATTCTTTAAACGCTTTATAGCCTTGTGGATTTCCTAGTCGGTAATGGGCGACTCCAAAATACACTGGTCAATCTCATCAAGTATAAAATCTTCATGATATTGACATTCGACTTCAGCATGTAATACATCTGTACACTGAAAAACGTTTTTAAAATGATCAAACCAGCACTCTTTACTTATGTTATTCTTTGTTTCCCTACGACCTGATATACTCCGTAACTCTTTCCTAAATGTGGTTAAATCAGAAGATAGAGATACAATGTAGCTTTAGTTTTGTTCGTGTCATAAATTGATAGTTTGATTTTGTTGTTCTGCAAACATGTTTATACTTATTTCTCATTTTACAAAAGATTAACTTATTTTCGTTAACTTTCTCCTCTTTGAATTTCCCCATGTATCCCCTTGCTTCCCGTTTTGCTCGTCTGCATTCACAATTATAAAACCCCGAATTTCGGGGTGAACTTTTAACACAAGGTACCTTCATACATTCAGCGGCACTAAGAAAAACATTACCAAACTTTTCGAGGGCAAGATTGAAATCAAAAGTTAAAAGATCGATAAGCTCGTTAAATGATGGACATAGTTTTGTTATACTTCCTTATATCACGCACATCACGCTTACGAGGGTTCCATTTATATTTGTGTATTCTGGTGGAAAGATAATCATCACTTGTATATACTTTTCGGAGAAATATGTCCAAATGTAGACATACAGGCATATGTTTTGACGCAACTCTTGTATCCACAACCATGGATTGACAACAATTGTGAACATTAACTGAACCTATAAAATAATCGATTACGCAACATCTTTGATCTGCTATGTAAGTAAAACTACCCTCTTTGTCTCCAGTTGCCCTGCCGTTGAAGATATATAAATCATGATTGAAACACAGTGCCAGTAGCTTACGACCAAAAGCGTTTACAAAACTACCACATGCCTGTCTCTTTTCTACTGGATCAGGTTGTTCATCGGGAAAAGCTTCATTGTTGAGGCCAGGTTGAATTAATGTCTCTGGTGGGTTGTTACCCAAGAATACACGGGCATTCAGGTCCCCACAGATGATGACCTCACAGTTTAAGTCACTATGCTCAATCAACCACTGGTCAACCAATTCAATAGCGGTTGCCTTTCCAGCTGCAACCCATCAGCTCTTTAGCTGATGGATGGAACAAACATTCCAAATAATAACAGGTGTTTGCGAAGAGTTGGGAAATTATCAAATGTAATGCATACGACATTGTGTATATCTAATTCAATCTGTTGGCAGCGCAGGTCGATACAGGTCTTAATCAACAACGTTACACCGCCTGACAATCTACCAGCCTTAGCTAGCCTATGAGCTTTTGCAATATGTGTGTCATAAGCTGACAGTTGAGGTATGGATAACGCATAGTCATAAACTTTTCAACTAGACATATAATTTCGAAGCCTTTTATGCAATCTAAAAAGTCTAACTCATCTATTTGTGAAAGAAACCCTTCAATAGTCCATGTGACTATTTTGAAGTTTGATATGGAAATGGAATGTTCTACACCTGATAATTCAGAAGTGATGGTAGGGGCCGGGCCGTATTCCTAGCTACTGTCCACGGTAGCACTGTGCTCGGAATTGCTGTTGGGGACGGAGTCGTCAGCTCTGGGAGGTTGGGCATTCCGGGAAACAGGCGCAGTAATGGTTGATTTAGCATCTACATATCTCCGTGTCGATTCGTGTATGTGTGTGTTGTCACGGGTATACCAGGTTTTGTGACCAGTCTACCATTCTTGTAGTAGGCATCTAGGCCTTTGTCCTTCGGATCAGCTAGAGTCTGTCTCTGGTGCTTGGTTAGGTCGTTAGCAACGCCTATAGCAACACTCCTCAAGGTATGTCTGTGCTTCAGTACTATAATCTTCTCCTCCGCCAGAGAAAACTTAGCGATAAGAGAGCGGGTATACTGGGTTGCGACTGTTTGACCCCTATCCCATGCCCCCGTATAATATCGGGGCGTTGCCAATCCTTTGTCTTCACATGCTCATTGAGCATAGTAATAACTTTATCCTTGCACATTTCGAAGGTCTCATCAGCTTCTTCAGACACGCCATAAAATACTACATTCTCCCGACGACTGAAGGCCTCTAACCTGTCGATATCAGAGTCTTGACTACATACCTTGTCTTCAAGTTGTATCAAGTTGTTTATATCACTGTAGATAGTCTCCTGTTCAAGTCCAACCCTTTCTACCTCTGAGGGCACTTCTGAAAGTGAGTTTTCAAGTGATGAACACTTACGGCTAAGGTCGGTTAGTTGTGATTTAATTACACTCATTTCGGTAAACAGAAACTGTCGGAAATCCGTATATCTGCGAGGATATCTGATTTAATCTCAGTCTTTACATTGTTCAAATCTTCCATAGTAACAGGCCCTGGGTTGATGTCAACATCACCAGAAAGTAGTATATGGATTCTCGTTACATATCCTGCTATGCGAAGACCGTCACAGTTGAGTAATGAAATCGCAAAACATGGCCGACATGCATGACTTGTCACAGGGATAACCACAGTGATGACAAATACACTTTCGTGTTCATGTGGGTAATAACGATGGAGATCCTCAACGGCGTTAAAGAGAACTTGTGTGTCAGCTAGCAGAATTGACGACAACGTGAGGTGGAATGTAAGTGTAGCCGGGGTTGTGGTTGTGATCCGGCTCGGGCCGGGCCGTTGGGAAACACAGACACAGGCAGATGATGATAATGTGTTTACTACAATGGGGGTGGCTGCTGTTGAACTATCTGAAGAAAATAAAATATCCTTCCTCCTCAACAGCAGCACATGAAGTCATATATTTGCAAATTTACAGGTATTATTTATCTTAAATGTATCAGTACAAAAGCCATTTTATAACCATGATGAAACTAACTTTAATGTTTAATTACTACTATCAGACTATAGGACACTTGAAAAGCACATGGGCCAAAAAAGACCATGTGGTTAATTATTTTACAAACAAGGTTTATACTATTAATATTCCATTTACTAATTTAAAATTACTTTAAATGATATTATATATGTTATTCAATTTAACTCAGCACCCTGATATAGATATTAATTTCTGACAGAAGCAGATGAAAACAGATTGAAAAAAGACCATTCCATACCTGAAGAAAAGAAAATATCCTTCCTCCTCAACAGCAGTGAGGAGGAAGTCAGGTATGGAAGGAAGCTACCTGTAGAGGACCAGGGTGGCCAATTAGAAGACAGATTGCATTAAGCATCAAAGGAAGTGCTTAATGCAAGATATAAATAGACTGAGGGAAACCCTACAGGTGTGAAAATTTTTCTTAAGATAGACAGAAGGTTGAAGGGGAAGATCTGATGAGAGATTCCCAGAGACTGAAAATAAGGGTGTTGAGTTGTTTAAAGAGTTATATACTGACATTCAACTGACAAACATTGAACATATAGATGATGATGTATGAATAATGATGTAACTAGGAAGAATGTGATAAAGGCACCCTGCTACATAAGCATGACCATACAGACTGATTGATACACGCAGCGGTGTATCAGAAAACAACGTGTGAGGTGTGTACTCAGCGTCCATGGCGATATGTCTCACCTGTCCTGTCCCTGGTGGGTGAGTTCTGGAACGGTACATTGGGTCTCTACTGTTAAGAAAACTATTAATGAATTTGGTTTTGGCTTTTTATGGCAAAGACAGAAGGAAGAATACTCTAAAAGACTAACAGATGTGTATGTACAGCAACGGCACTATTATTATCACCAAAATGTAAATATTATGTGATGTTTAAAATTCAATTTAAAACCGAAGAATATCTTTTGAAACCTCTTTTGCCTAAAAATAGAATATACTTTTCTCGAATAATATGCTCATCGCATACTCTTAACATTGAACAAGGGAGATACACAAGTATATTAAAAGAACATATTGAGTTTGCAAATTGTGCAAAAAGCAGGAAGTAGAAGATGAGTACCATCATTTCTTTGTGTCCAGTACAAGATCATTTGCGTATTGAATATGTATCGCAAGATATGTACCAGCCACCAAACATTCTTAAGTTTACAGTACTAATGTCTTCTGAAAATATTAACGTGTTAAAAAGCGTGTGACATCAAATGAATTTCATGCAATGAATTATAGAAAATGTATGATAAAGGATTTATCAGTACTACTACACTACCCATGTAATCTGTACTACAGGCCCCAATAAATAAAGATTGAAAACCAAACATAGTATGTTGTAGCACAGGACAACAATACATGCAACATTAGGTACAATGACTGAAAAAGCCAAATGTGTATTATTATGCACAATTGCAACTTGATATACTGAACCGCAAAAGAAACGTCACGCCTTTTTGCATAAAAAGTTGTCATTTAAATATCTGGGTATTTTTTTATTAAAGTTTCTAAAATTTAACATAACCTTGTCCGGAAAATGAAATTTGATGATAAAAAAACAAAGCAGATGACAATAAAGCCCAAACGCGGCCGTGGTAACCCGATGCACGTGAGCTCTGTGAAAATTGAAATGCCCATGCGTTCCCCCATTTCTTGTCCTATAATATTCATTCACACCAAGCTCTTGGACGATTGCAAGCAGGACAAACCGCCCGGCAAGTAGCCAATGCATTTTAAGTCCACGTAAGGACCAAATACAGGCTCCAGCAACGGTACCAGACCACCCACATTACAGATGACCAACCACGTTGTGGAAGACCAAGGTTCACCACCCAGATTGTGCGACAGCATTTTCAAGATCGCTTTGTTACTGCTGAGGAAACTGCACGACAGACCATGGGTACACACCAGCGACACGTTAGTGCAAACATGTGCATCGACGATTGACGAGCAGACACAGGCCACGCCGAGGACCCATTCTGACACCACGTCATCGCCGGGATCGTCTTCAGTGGGCAACACAGCACCAGCATTGGCGCCACCAGCAGTGGAGAAGAGTCCTCTTCTCAGACGAGAACCGTTACTGTATCTCAACAGAATAGGCGACCCTGTGGGGAACGTTATTCGGATGCTTGTGTTGTTGAGAGAGACTTGTGGGGTAGTCCGAGCATCATGGTGTGGGGTGGAATTGGAATAATTACAAATCACAAAACAGTCAAAACCCAAAGCAATTCATATCCCTGCATTTCAGCAGTGTAATGTCATTTTGTGTGTCTTTGTTCTTGATAGTGAGGTTGTCAACCCACTTGGTTCAGGCAAAAAGAAACATAAACTTCTTGGTCTGTATTTCACTCTCGCCAATTTTGAACAGTACCTAAGATCCAGTATTGACCATATGCAGTTGGTCCTATTGTGCATTTTAAACCCAGTTACACAGTCGGTACCTGTACTTACAATGTCCTTTAACCATTAGATTTATTCATTATTTATTATTTGTCTGTTTTATTTGCAGTATTTTGTGCACCGAATTCGATAGATCTAATGTATCCTCAATCAATACAAGTCAAGATACACCACAACTTCCAGGAACAGGTTTCTGTAGCTCATCAACATTTTCAGTTCACTAAAGTCTAAACATATTGTCACAATCACCATCAAGTTGTCAAGCAATTTCATCCCGTTCCACGTTTGTAAGTCTTACAATTAGTTACAGCACTCAGTCCACCAAGGAGTGCATCATCCTCAACTGGCTCATCCCCATCCCCAAGTCCGATCCTTATTGAAGTCGGAAATAGAGCTCCAAACTAAATTTCATATACAATGGGAAC
This sequence comes from Haliotis cracherodii, assembly GCF_022045235.1. Taxonomy (NCBI): domain Eukaryota; kingdom Metazoa; phylum Mollusca; class Gastropoda; order Lepetellida; family Haliotidae; genus Haliotis; species Haliotis cracherodii. The sequence goes on from NW_027266265.1 coordinate 24,769,984, forward strand.
GTCTACCCAGGATATTTCAGCATGTTTAAGGAACACTCAGCGTTTAACGGGACGTATTAGACTGCGCGTAGTCAGAGATGTCGTGGATCAAGTCCCTGAAGTTATCCACCGTCCAACAAAGAAACAGTTTGGTGCCATTGATGAGAGTGTTGTGTACATGTATCCTAAAAGCCTCCGAGATAAGATGAAGAATGTTGTTGTTGGGACAGGGTATGACTCACTTGGGATGCAGTTTGTCAACCGAAATGACAATTTAAACAGCAGACCAATAAAAGGAACTCGTCAGGTTCAGACACGGATCAAAGTGAAGGAAGTTCAACTGAGAATTCTCAAAAGAATGCATATGGGTGTGTTAACTGGTCACCTCCTGAAACAGATATGAAATCTGCTGAAATAGCTAGAGAGGATCTAAAACTAATGCACAACGAGGACCCTGGCAGTTGGTCATGGGATATACCATTGAGGGACATCTAAAATCGTATAATCTGCAGAGAGTGACCTGTCATTGAGTTAATAGACACGTGCCCCTTTATACTTGAAGTTAGAGGCATGTTTGTTCATGTTAATGGACTTTTGGGGGTTAATGTGAAGGATGCCAAATACAATGCCTTTTGGGATAAAACTCCCCGTCTAAAGTGTCTCTTCCCCGGAGTGCATCACATTCAACTTATCATCTACAGAGGACAGAGCAGAAGCCTTGTTTCAAGAAGCTGAACGTTAGAGCAAGATGAACTATGTGGAAGACTGATTAATCTCTGTGATTGTGTGTGCGGGGGACACTACTGGGGTGTTGAAGAAGTATATGATGTAAGTTTCTTTGCTTATAAACATTTAGCTCACTAAATATCTTTCTGAACACCATGCAAGTTTCTCTTTGACCAAATTCTACTTAAGTCGAATATGCAACACGACAGTAGCATGTTTAGATTTGAAAATGGCATTTGAATTAAGAGTTTATCTGAGGATAAAATACAATTTTAAAAAACCCAATCCAAATAAAATTGACCTTTGCATCTAATAATTGAAAAACAATTGAATTGTCAAAAATACCCCCATTACATTGTTAATTACATGTAGTATTGAAATCATGTTTTATTACCATGACATGATAAATCAGCCACACTCACCTCAATTATAAGTATAAGAGTGCACTGCATATACATTTCTGTAATGGAGCTGGTGCTGGTGGGCAACAGCCTGTGCTAAACCCGTTGAGTCATTTATGAACTCAACTAGCCCCAACTTTTCTTTAGGCATATTTTCAATTCATCTTAGTTTTTCAGCTGAACTTATTGAATGCACAAATATTGACTATACCAAGGCTTTGGACCAGTTACCAACTCCAACAATGTCTCATTTCAGATGTCAATCGAACAAGTTTTCATTCAAAGACAATGGGGTGCAACATAATACATAAAGTACTTATATTTGTAAATAATTAACTTGGTTCAAATCATGCAAAATGGACATACTGATATAAAACAATGCCAAGATATTGTAGGCATGATGATGTATGGTTATGACTGACATATTTTATTTGACTGCAGGACACGACCAAGGACACAGAGAACGCTTGCCAGAAGGCTTATTCACATCTTGCAGTTTAGAGTAAACCTGTATTGTGATTAAGTGGACAATAATTGTAAAACAGTAGCTGTGGATGTTTCTAATGTATGATGAAATCAATTTACTTCGACATGTTAGGTAATGACTCTTTTTTGTAAAGAAAATGTATCTCCAAAGTGTGTGCAGTGAGTTGCAAGGTCTAAATTAACCAAGCATATAAAACAACAACATCCAGTATCTATATTTCGTTTCTTTAGTTGAAGAAATATGTTGAAAATAAACATGTTTTTATTAATTGAAGAATAATCCAATCTGTGTGTTGTTTTCAGGTCCAACTATTCTTGGTGGTACAAGCTACTCCCTCATCCTGGATCGGATGTTGTGACTGGTCGGATATCTAGTTTTGGCCTAGCTGTCACTGTGTTGTTTGCTTCCTGCCATGTCTTCAACATACAGTACCCAGCCAAAGCAGGACCAGTACTGGAGTTCATTTAGAGGTAGAGTCAGCGGCCAACACCATGAGGTTGTAGGTGTCGACATTAAACATGAAAGTCAAAGGGTCCTGGCATAGCACTAATAGTGAAAGGTAAAGGTTTAGGGGGAGCCAAGATACAAATATCTTGGACCCACCTTAACTTCAAACACAAGGCTAACTTAAGCTAGTCAGCTACTCGTTTGCTGACATAGATTTGTTGGAAAACAATGACAATTTAATTTTCAGTTAATGATAGTTTTGTGATGGCTTTGTACAACTCTAAGAATTGTATGAACCATGGGGTTTTGATGAACCCTTTAAGTCAATACATGTTTGATACACTGGGGTTGTGGAGTTTCTGTCATAGAACCACTGCTTTGGCTCGTCTATGATATAACTGGAATGTTGATGAGTGGGTGGATTAAACAGTAATTATTCACTCATTCTAAAATGTTCGTGAATAAACAATAAAACCATTTTGTTCAAGAATAACCTGGTAAGTATAATTTTTCAAAATATTTTACATTTCCAGGTGCTTTGTTGGAATTAACCCAGACCGAGGTTGCAAAACAAAACGGAAGAAGCTCACATCAGGTGTCAGTGCAGAAGTCTTGAAGCTGCGAAATGATCTGTCACAGTATCAATGGATGCCATAGAACTTCCGAAAGTGTGATGTCAGATGTTTGACAATACTGTATGAAGCTTGTCAAGGGTAGTGATTTGTATTTACCTCCTTAAGGAAAGGATGTATTTTAAATTAAAAAATAATTTTCAGAGATAAAGTTTCAGTTGTTTACAATTTTAAAAGTTTTAATAATCTATTTTGAATTTCCCTTTATATTAGTATTACCGCTTGCTTATACATTACAAACAAAGTGAAAGATTGTTTATCACGTGTCAAACATCAAGGTGACATAAACACCTGAAACTGTATTTTGAGTGAAGCAATGTCCTTAAAATGTTGCATTCTATGCATCTACACGACAGGAAGATAACGTATGGTTATCAGAGTTCAGTTAAGAAAGTGTCCGTTGAAATTAGTTGAAAATCATATCATATTGTCCAGAACAATGTTGTTGTCATGACAGTTGACATGTAACATTAAGTATTTCATAATTTTAAGTGAGGAATATACCTGGAGAGGTTTGTTGGTGATTAGACTATTAAAGATGAAGATGAGCCTTAAGCTTATATCTCTAGAGGCATAGGTGGGTCAGCTGACACATAAGTACTACACATTTTAAGTTTGTTGGTTAAAAGCCATATAATTCGCTTGATCTGTTTCTATAAAGAAATGAGAAAAAACTATTTCATTATTACTGTTGTGTTTTCAATATCTACTCATGGCGCTCTTGGACAAAACGCACGCACGCACGCACGCACACTTTCTCATTCTTCCCTTATCGTTTTTATCTATTCAAGAAATTATTTACATGGTACCGTCTATGTATGTGGTTTCGCAAAAGCTTAACTGTTGTGCAACGGAAATTAATTGTTTCCTTATAGTATATAGTAAACATCAACACCATCAAAATTCAAAATTCATGTATTTGAAAAGTAGACTGAGATAGAAGTGTTATGTCTATACCAGCTTTTGTGATAGGTATTAATGAGGCAACTTAATGTGTTTTTAAAACCACACCAAAAGTGTGTGATTTCAATTCATTGTATCAGCTAAAATATTCAAATCTTGATTCTTCGCTTCTTTATATTTATGATATTATTTTGACACTTAAGTTTACTTCTTTAAACTTTTATTGAATACAATAATGAACAAATTAGAGAAAATAAAACATTTTGCTGTTTCTGGAAGGGTCTCTATTATAGTTTAGTAACGCAGTTACTTCCCTTGACTTGTATCTATGGTAACGCAAAGCGCCATGATAAACTAGTTCCACTGTTGGTGCACGAAGCAAGATCAGCGCTTTTACTAGATTAGGTAGACAGAAGCCCAGTCTAGCGATGTCTGTCTCAGTGACAAAACGAAGGATTTGATTCAAGTCTTTGCCGGTATTCTTGTGGTAAAGTATATTTACTTATGTTATTGATTGGTAAATAATTAAATAGTTAATGCAATAGTTCTAACCTCTAGCTAACTGACGTAACAATTTAACATCGGACCTCCCTGTTATGTCGGAAGTTGGCCTAACTGTATCAGTGTATGTGTTAGGCTGGGACACGAGTCGGGGGGTGCTGAGTAGGACCCGGGTACCCACAGGACTACACGGACCCGTGGTTAGTCACGTGATACGTTTTTTAATCACATAAATTATCTAAAACTCTATGGTTACACTATGAGTCACTAATGTTCCCATTTCTTTCTGACAATGCACCCATTCCTTCAGACTTTTATGTGTTTGAATAAAGATAAAACTTCATGCAGTAAACCACTTGTAAATTGCATTTGGTTACCCCCCTTGGTGCCACGGGATTACGAATATATTTGGTCCCGTGAAAATGCCCCTTTTTGACTGCGAATTAAGATGTCAAACACTGAGTGCGCAGAATAAAAAGTATAACCATCATCACCCTAATCATCTCAGCTTCAACATCTTGGAACTCATATTTTATACAGTGCTACGGATTGTGATATATGGTGAGATTAGTAAAGTGGGTACCTTTTTTCTGCCATATGTTGAACCGCGGACATATAAAACCAAGTCCGTGGTTGAACTTCACATGAATTTGCCAGCAATTAACCCATATTACATACACCAAACTATTGTAATATCAGACAGCCAATTTAAAAAAGAGATTGATCAGAGTGGTCAGAAAGATTTACTTTTCCCCCACTGTACAGCTATTGGCGTAAGACTACTAACATTTACAGTTTAGTCCTCAACGGAAGTTTTTTTATCAAGTATTGCATATTTTTATCGTGTCATGGCGATTTAGCACCAGGCTAGAGACCAAACGACAGATGCTGATTTACAGAAAATATTCAAATCTAACATACAGAATCATAGCTATGATCGTTAATATTTAGGTGGTATAGTGTATATTTATGGGCAGAAAGTTAATGATCAAAACGTAAACATTGAATGGCCAAGCATGAAGTGATCGACATAATATCTGTGCTGCGATTTCTTGTTTACAAGTTTTCCTACATGCTCGCCCGTTTCGACAAATAACTGCTGTTTTTTAATACGAAATGACGAGGAGTCATGTGTGATTGCTCAAACTACCTGACTGTGAATGAATTGCCCTAACCGATTCACATTTTGTCACAAAAGGAGATTTCAAAAGTGTGGCCCCGACATCTAAAGTGGTTTCACGTGTGGTAGACCAGCCTCCGATTCTGTCATTGGTACTCGTGTTACAAACATAATACAACTACTGAAAACATCAAGATAACTTCTAAAATGATGACAGCAATACTTTTTTGCACTTGGGTTAACCGCTTATGGATACGATGTGCTGTAAAATTGGATTTGGATTTGTCTTTCCTTTCATTGAAACTGTGATAATAGCGCTATGATTGGTTTGCTGAAATAGTATTTTCCATGAGCCTAATGTACATGGTTCATGCTTTCATTGTACAAGATGATTGATAACCAATTGCACAAGCTTTTTATAATCAAATACACATTATAAATCTCCTGAGAAAATGGAATATATTATCTTAACACAACAGCTTGTATTTCCAACATTCTGCCATGGATATTAGATCTTATGAATATTAGATTTACAAGTTATTAACGTATGATAATCTATTGCAAGTTCTCATCTCTTATTTGATATGTTATCTGAAATGTCAGCAATGAGTAAACGCTATATTTTTTTTTCTTTCAATGACATTACAATCTGCAATTTGATTTGTGTAGGCTTATAGACCGTCGTCGTCTGGACAGGTGTGCGACGTCACATCAAATAGCTGATCTAGTGTTGTCGTCGTATAAGGGATACACATGTTTTCAGTTTCCAAAAAATAATATTCTCTTTGACTTTCCAGAAAGTAGATCTTGTACATTACGATTGGGAAGATTTCCATGGCAAACGGCTAGTGAATGAGACTGTTTATCACTTGACTTACACTGTTAGAATATTTGGCGCAGTTTTCTAAATTTGGTATGTTGACCTGTGCTCTTCATATCTGTTTGAAGACTTGATATTCCAAGAAAATAATGTGCATGTAGTTGAGTAAGGGAATGGAATGTTTTACTGTGAGAAATTTAAGGTGTCAAAATGGATCCAATATTAAACAACCTTTATAATATTTTAGCTTCATATATCGCATGGTTATATTTATAACATAAACAGTGAAAGTTATTAGATCTACATGCAATATATAAATGATCAAATTCTGAATGACAAAATGTTTTCAGTGTAAATGTGATTAAGTTTTGATGTTTTGAATAGTTTTCATTACTTCAATCAGTGACATACATATATAGTAATAATTACATTGTTTTGTCTCCTTAGTAAAAATAGAATTTGTAAAAACAATCGTGTCTGATAGCATAATGAATGCATTCTTATGGTTCTTTTGTCACAATTTTAAATTGTAAATGTTCCCTCCAAGCTGTAGTTTAGATAGGCCAAAAGACAAAAAGGAAGGACAAAATAACTAAAAAACATTTATATTAAAGACTTTGCTAGTTTGTTTTGAAGTTCAATACCAATAATATATTTTTCCTTTTATGACAAATAATTCTATTACTTTCATTGACATACGATCTTTATCTATTTCAAACTATTCCTTTTGTAGAATGGGATGAAATGGGAAACTGTACTGGAAATAAACTATCACATGTCCTTGAATGTACATGTACATACCTAGGTGTAAATACACTTCTAAAGTCATATTTATAAAACAGTATGAAAGAAAAAGTTGTATTTCATGGACTGGCCATACAAGTATATTTTGAGCAAAGTTCTAAATAACCCCATGGATGCCAGAGGGAAATGTATGTTTCTCCTCTTCAACCCTCACTTTGAAGTTAAATAAAATTCAACATACCACTCTAATAAGCGGCGATATTTGCTAATACATTTGTATATTGGCTAGTGAACAATCCCAATTAGCACCCCTTCCAGTTGATCAATGTACACAAGAGCTCCCAGAGTATACCCCCGGGGGTTGATTCTTGGTTGATACTTGGAAAGGGGGGGATAGATTCTGGGAGCTCCCTGAGTATACCCCCGGGGGTTGATTCTTGGTTGATTCTTGGAAAGGGGGGGGGGGGGGTAGATTCTGGGAGCTCCCAGAGTATACCCCCGGGGGTTGATTCTTGGTTGATTCTTGGAAAGGGGGTGTAGATTCTGGGAGCTCCCAGAGTATACCCCCGGGGGGTGATTCTTGGAAAGGGGGGGTAGAATCTAGAAGGCCCCAGAATCTACCCAGGTATACTTTGAAAGAAGGGTATACAGTAGTATAGGTAATAGGGGTTCTGGACCACTTCCACTGGAGCTGGATTCATATACCTATACTGCTACTACAGGGGGAATTTTTTATGTGTAAATGACTATGCGATTCAACGATAGTCATGATTTGTATTAAACGAAATATCAATATTAATTAATAATGAATAAAATTTACTATAGCCCACGAGGATATTGGAAAGGTGTAGGAGCAATAAAAAAATTAGCCACCGCTGCTAAGGTATCTAAAGATGTGGCCAAGGATTGGTTAAAGAAACAAGCGATGTGGCAAATATATTTACCGGCACCGCGTTATATACCGAGGAAGAAGTTTGATATTTCTACGACGAATGAAGTTCATCAGGCTGACCTCTTGTTTCTTCCTCACGATAAGGTAAAACGCAAAACGTATAAATACGCTTTAACAGTAGTGGATGTGGCTAGTCGATACAAAGAGGCTGAGCCATTAACCTCGAAAGATTCAACAGAAGTAGCTAATGCACTGAGTCGCATATATAAACGCGGACCGCTAAAATGGCCTAAGCTATTTCAAGTAGATCCCGGTCGAGAGTTTATGGGATCGGTAACTAAACTTTTTACAAAGCACGATGTCAAAATCGTCCGTGGTGAAAGAGAGGCCCACCGCAGTCAAGCTATCGTCGAAAGATTTAACCGGACTCTAGCGGAACGTTTGTTTGGCTATCAGTATGGGATCGAAATGAAATCCGAGCGATTGAGATCAACCGAATGGGTGACACGATTATCAGCCGTTGTATCAGCGCTGAATAATGAAGTAACGAGATTAATAGGGAAGAAACCATCCGATGCGATTAAAATGAAATCCGTGACTTCCGAATCTTCAGCACCGAGGAGAGGCAAAGAACAAAAACTTCCGGATAGAGTAAGGGTAAGATATTTATACCAGCCCGGTGAACTCGAAGGAGGCCTACGTCGCGCAACCGATCCCATATGGTCCCTTAAGACGTATAACATTAGTCGATTGGTTACGAAAGAAGGAGAGCCTATTCTTTATTATCTTCAAGATGGACCGGGCAGGGCATTTGTACGAGAAGAGTTGTTCATAGTTCCCGACGGTACGGTATTACCACCATAACCATAAGCATAGGTAGTTACACCATCATTATCAATCCATCTCTTTGTATCTAAGGGGGATAATGATGTCTTGTTCATTCTTAATCCATATATCCTATGATCGTAACTTCTTAAAGAGTTCATCTCGTGTTTGAACGTTCTACCATTGAATAATGATTCTTTATACTGTTCATGTTTGATATGCTTTTTTACAACATACTTCTTAACACCCTTGGCTTTTCTTATCTCTCCATTATCGGACTTTTTTATAGAATACATCTTAGGTCTTAATCCTACATACTCCGCTATAGGAGTCCCAGCACATTCATCCTTCATCTTACCTAACACCTTTTTATTTACAACGCTGTGCAGTGGATTATCTTTAGGGTAATCGCTCATGTCATACATATCTATTTTTTCTGCCATATCTTTATACACATCCTCGGTTTGTATTTCCATCAACAAAGAATCTGTGTCGGTATATAACACCTCGCATCTATCGTCGTATTGCTTCTTAAGTTCGTTGTAATAAAAGTCATACATTAAGTGTTTTGACAAGTCGAGAATACTCATACCGACGTACACCGGTCTGTTGAATTTTATATTACTCTTTTGCATATGCAACGCGGCTAAGTCGTTATCGAATATCTTGCTTCTGTTAAAAGCCGGACTGGCTATAAGTTTCCTGAGTCTTTCTTCCTCATTAGATCTGACTAATTTAACATCAACACGCTTCCTTAGATTCTCCATAGTTTTACCGAATACCGAGTTATTCATGAGCTTATACAGATTCTTTTCGAAATCGCTGGTGGCTATCTTTCTTAAATCTGTGTTCAGTCTTATATAGGGCTCCATCCAAGGGCTTTGATCGAACTTAAGAACTCTGTAGTGAACTATATATTTTGTCTTATCCATCAAATTTGGTACGAGTTTTTCTACGTTAGCTAACCTATTATTACCCATCAATGAACGTTGATATTCCGACATCCAGTCTTTATTAACCATTAATCTTTCGGGAGCTAGCGGATAACTGTTATGGTCTTTATGTAAGGAACTCGGATATTCCAAGTCAACTTCTAGTATGTACCCTTTATTCTCATCATTATTATTGATATCATTCACATTGACCCACTCAAAACCACCCGTGGGTAAAGGTTGACTCATAGCCCATCCGTACAAATTGTTAGCGTCGAGATATAATATGTGCGTGTCGGGTTTACTCGGATCATATCCTTCCACTAATTTATTATTAGCCTTGGAATACCTTTTGGCCGCCATCGATATACCCCCTCTTAATCCTTTCTCAATAAACAAGTGCATATCGTAATCTGTGAGTAGTTTTAGTTCTACGCCGGTCTTCTTCAACAATGCATCCCACGATAGTCCGGGACTGGAATAGTACCATGCCGGGTCCAAGCCGTATTGTTTTAAACACGTCTTTCTAAATATCTCGAATATATCAGCGAGTAACAGTACATCGTTTTTTAAGTACAGATCGTGATAATCACCTAAATTCTTACAACCTAATTTATCCCAGACCTTAAGAGCGTGTTCATAATCGGCATCTGTTATTCTAGATTCCGTTAAGTTACTATAGAATGATTCGAGGGGTGGTAATTCAGTTTCTTCGAATCTAGACCAATCATCCATATATTCGTAAGGATATACACCTTTTCTCAGCAGCAAATGACGAGTTATCTTATCTGTATATTGATTTGTTATAGCGAAGTCATCGGGATTGTTCGCTTTAGCTAAATTGTCCAGTGAAGATAACAGAAACTGTACGGAGTCTATGAATCTAAGCCCATTACTTTGCTTTATTCTAGATTTCCCATCCTTGTCCCTATAATGTATAGGTTTAGTCAACGAGAACGATATGTATTTTTCCATATTGTTAGGAATGCACGTTAAACCGCCGTCGGTCTTTGAGATAGCTTGCATAATGAGATGTGAATCATATCCTCTAAGGTTATGAAACACAACGGGGATGGGTATTGTTTGAGCATTCATTTTTAGTTTCAAGTTACACTCGTTATGAGCGGCTCCCCGATAATTACCCGTGACGTGACAATGATCTCTTACGGAATCCCCATCCAGAGGTTTATTACAAACGTGACAACTCGTTGACTTCTTGTGGGCCCTCCAATCATCTATCGACATACGCATGGGTTTCTTACACGATAATTCTTCCCTGATTATTCTCTCTTCATTTTGTAGATATTCTAGGAACTTTCCAGCTGCATCGGGACCTCTGTAAATCACTGGAGTGTTTGTTTTCCCATCATACCTTACAACTATATATCCAAACCCACAAGGAATATGTTCTTGAGTTTTGTACGTAAAACTACTCTCTTGATTATTATGGTTGGTATTTTCTATGGGCTTGATAAGCGCTTCGAAGTCGGCATAAATTACGTACGGTACTGGCATTTGATTACAATAATGTTCAAATTTTAATATATTTTTTCCCTCTTTAGGCATATCGATCCTGATAGCGGTCTGTCCAACACCTCTACAGTCTTCTTTATGCGATTCTAATAGATCTTGTCTGCTGTACCCATGCAGGCATCTTTCGCAGAAATATTTCTTTCCCTTATATTTAGTTTGATCGTATAGCACCCTGTTTAAACTCTTTATCCACGTATAATGATATTTACCATCTTTTTCGATCAGAAATGAATTGATTCTGGGAATATGTTCCGGAGCGGAGCTTATTCTGTGTACAACAATTCCTTTAGAATGTCCGAAAACATTTATAGCTAAATTATTTTGCTTTTCCACCTTATCAATTTGCGATATTGGTGTAGGTTCGTCTATACCATCGAAGTTGAGTCCATCGTTTTGGGGATAGCTAGAAGGTCTATCCGGATGCTTGTCTACGGGGAACAATGCAGATCTTATCATCATTCTTAAACAATCATCGGATTTATTTTTTACATTAATTATGGCTTTTTTCTTCTTATAATACGGGGGTAAATCTATATAAGATCCACCTTTGAAAGGCATATAATTCGCTATATCTAAATATAAACTATCGATTTTATCCACACCCCAACCCGAACCTCTATTAGTCCAGCGTTCTAAAGTTTCCTGTTTCCTCTGAATTGATGTATCTAATGATGCGTTTATAGTATCGGATTCGGTTATAACTTCTTGATTGCTACGGAAATATGGTTCGGTATATTCGGTACTATCGTCTGCGTTACTTTTACTCAATGTCATTTTAATCGTCAGCTGGTATTTTATACTTTGTAAATCATCTAATTCCTCATTAATTTTACTCGATATGATGGGCTTAATATCGTTAACATCCATGTTGGAATTAATATCCATCTTCCAACCTCTTAGATATTTACCAACGCCGGCGGATGTGGGTACAAATATTAATTCTTGTTGTTGTTGATTATCATCATTATTATGTTGAATATCATCCTCGTCTTGTTGATTATTATCTAGTAAAGCAATCAATTCAGCTCTTCTCATTCGAGAATAACCTCTCAGCCCACTGTTTCTCGCTCGAACTCTGAGTTCTCTAACAGTCTGGGGTGGTTCCAAACCGAGTAAGGTAATCAATTCAGCTTTTCTCATTCGAGAATATCCACGTAGACCACGTTGCTTTGCCATAGCCTTCAACTCTCTGACAAAAACCATTGTGGTTGAATGGTATATGCAAAATGATTCATTTGTCTAATTGGTTGTTTTCATATATCTAAATACGTATCCTCCCCAACCTATTCCTCTCATTGATGTAATCTCTCTTCCTAGCATAAATAATCTGATTCCTGACCCTATCAGCACCGTGTTTCTTACATAAATAATAACGACCTTTGACCCCTATCCCGCATTCAGAACACTTATAGTTTATGTGTCCACGCTTGATGTAATAATTGTGTATACCGCAGTAAACATCAACACAGCGGCGGTTACATAGAGTCGTCTTCCCCATGAGTGTAAACTTGCAGTTATTCATGGTATATACATCTATCATATCATTTGTCTAAATGCAAATCACATCTACACTAGTGAATAGCTGAAAATCAATACTGCGGATAACCCAATAATAACAAATGCGACCTCTCGGTCTTTCTGAGCCTCTGACGGTGTATAAAACTGACTCATTGTTGGTCTAGGTATTGGGTCGAGTTTTTTCCCATAAACGAGGTAGTATTCGTGCATGGCGGATTCGACATCCTTAAACGTTTGAATTGAATGTCCTTCCTTAATCAATTTTTCATGAATAAAGTCTAATCTCTTCATTCTCTGCTGCGTATATTGTAACTGAGCTGCTTGGTATTGTTCTAAAGCTTCGTTATGTCATTTACGCTCCTCTTCAACTTATTTAGCGTTTGATTCCCTCATACTGGAAAATAAATAATTACTCCCCGAAAAAGCCAGAGCATTAACAACAGCTCCACCGACCATCATCGCAATTGATGCCATATAAAATATTCAAATGTTCAATAATATAAAATATTCAAATGTTTAATTACTTCATTATGTCTTCCGGGATAAGTCCTTGTTTGATGAGCATATCCTTCGTTGCCATTGCTAATCCAATATCCAGAATCATCATACCTATATCAAATCCATTAAAATCTAGCTTGGGAGGTGTGGCTTTAGTAAGCATTTTAGCCATACGGGCATAGCCAATGGCCAAGCCGGTGACCACCGCTGAATGATACGTCGCGTTTACCAACATTTTACCGTCTGTAACTGGAGTAGTCATGCTTCTTATAGCATTATATGAGGACTAACCTCTAATTGAACTTGTTGTTGCGGCGGGGGTGACGTTTTCTCTTCTTCGGTCTTATAAAAGAACCATACAGCCGCTATACCAGCAACTCCTACTAGTGCCCATGTTTTAATCGGATTTGAATTATTTATTAATTTTGCTTTGCGCGCCAGCCCTCCCTTCCTTCCTGCGGCTATTTTTTTGGGGTTCTTAGTAACTCTAGCTTGTTTTTGTGTTTGTGGTGCATTCACTTGTGGTTCATCCTCATTCACTTGTGGTTCTGTTTCCGCAATCTGTTGTTCCGTTTCCGCAATCTGTTGTGGTTGCGCAATCTGTTGTGGTGTCACCTGTTGTGTCTCCATTATTATTAAGTGGGCACGTATGTTTAAATTGACAATACCTAGCTGTTATTAAAGCTGTGGTGAGCGGAGCTAAGAACATTCCGAATCTATGATAAAACTCACAGCTCACTGAGCTTATAGCGTGTTCGATGAATGGGTCTTTCTCTAGAGATTCGCATAAATACATGCGATGTTCTGCCGGGATGGGGAGAAACGTACTAGCTACGACTGTGTATAGTTGTAATATAGACGACCCTATCGTTTTAGTCATGGTAGCTCCCAGTCTAGACTCATAACGCGCGTACAGTTTTTTAATATCTTCGTCGGTCATGTTATCAATTTTTTCGATGGTATAATTTTCTCCCAAATATTGGGAACATTTTCCACCGGCTACCAAAGCCGCGAGTCTTTCTCTATGTTTATCTGCATGTTGATGTGTATCTACATCAGGCTCAGATTCTTTGAGCATTTGTTCGATGAGTTCGTCGCATTCCATAATGTAATACCTAAGGAGATATTTAAGTCTAACATAATATAATATGACGTATCCAATACATCCCGTAATAATGAACTGTTGCGAAAGAATGATGATTTCGAACCACATTTTATGTAATATTAACCGCTAATGTTCAATTTGCTACATTTTGCTACATTTTGCTACAATTTTGCTATATTTGCTATAATTTTGCTATCTTTTTGCTACATTTTGCTAAGCAATTGCGTAAGCAGCTGGTTGATCGGTTTTTAATACGAGTTTACAGTGCTTCGTTGCAGCTAACACTTTTCTGACTTTGTCACGTTCATTCTTGGTATAAATGACGTCATTTTCGCGTAAACATTCCTCGAATGAATCTCGGTCTTTGCAATGAAACAGCGCTACCCATTTGGTCTGCTCTCTGAGATCTTTCAGGACAGAGTTGTATTTTTGAGTAAGTACCCAAACGCTATGTTGAGTATGTCGACCGGAGAATGCTAAATACGAAAGCATATCTTTCTTTTTTGTTAATTCTTTACTCGCGCTGCAGTCGTCTATTACGAAAAGGGTTGATTCTCCTTTGTATTTTTCGTGACATACTCGGAGACAGTCTTGTAAACGATCGCCCGGATCGACTCTGTGTATTCCGTCGTCATTCATTATCCAATCTCTCGATAAGTATGTTTTATTAATGCTTATAGTCGGGCACAGAATAATAATATGATCGAAAACGTCCCGATAATGACTTTATAAAATATCTAGAATAAAAGCTGTTTTTCCGCAGCCCGTTTGCCCGCATATGATAGCGCAGTGCGGATCTTTAGGTAAAAGATTATTAATAGATTGCTTGCACGAATCTCCCATTTTGTATATTAAGTTGCGCATCCATAATCACGTACAAATATATGTTTAATTTACCAGCTGATTCGAGGAGCTTCGATATCTGTATGGTGACACCCTCGCTAGCATTTTCTATTCTCCTCCCACTGCCGTGTAATTGGTCATCGTCCGTTGTTCGCATGTCGAGCCATAGCGCGTACTTCGAGGTGAGGTATTCACCCATCGATACACTCCCGAGAGACAGATCTTTCACGACCGCGTTAACTTCCGGAGAACGTTTTATAGAAGGAAGTTTTTTAATCTCATCCCATTGTTGATGCGATAGCATTCCTTGGCTATATAGTTGATTAGGAACGCCCTCGATAGTCAATTCTACTTTCGTAATCTTGGGATTGTAGAACTTCTCGGTATTTCTTTTAAACGCATCGGAGGGGTCCTCGAACAACATTAAAATACCCTTCAACGACCTCGTGGGGACGTTTAGATTGATATTCCACAACGTATCTTTTTTGTCCCTTGTGATCTTTCGGTGTCGCAGCACGCGATCGTACAAAGTGGCTAAACTTCCCGAATACTGGTTACGAATTTGTCTGGCTAATTCGGGATCCGTTATCATATCGTACTCGAGCGAGATATTGTCAATGGAATAGCTAGCATCTTCAGCAGCTCTGATTACTCTACCATAGTCGTTAAAAGTGAGTTCGTATTCTAACCTATCTCCTAGGGATGCTTGATAAAAAGGCATGTGGGAATCTAGTAATTCAAAGTCTAGGGGAATATAGAATCTGTTACCTAATGCGTCGGCAACGGCCTGATCTTTTACGACAGTACCATCACCACTAGAAGCATCTACGCGCAGTCTCAAAGTGTTCTTATTACAAATACCTTGGTACTGTAAGTTTTCCCGCTCTTTATCCGTTCTCCAGAGATCCATGTAACAATAGTATACATCGCTATCGTCGATACTCAAAACCTCATTACCGCTAATTTTAATAGCAATTTTCTTAACGATAGCACGACCTAAGTTCTGAACCGGCTCCCTGTTAACGTCGGCAGAATTCAAAACAATCGTAAATGCTAGTCGGACAGTTCCCGGAACTAACACATCGTGTGCGCCGAGATTAGGAAAGCGAACCAGAAGCGTTTGATTCTGATCGATGGTACTAGGGTTATTAGTTATAGTTACAGACTGACGAATTGCTTTGACCCCCAATGGATCTCGAAGTCTGCGTTGTGGGTTTAACTTGCGTCCGTATTGCGAAGACATTGTTATATTGAAAACATGTACCCTATGTTTAATATAAAAATGACTAATTTTGAACATAATGACTTTGATCTAGATAACATAACTGATACTAGTACCATCGAAGAGGGTACTGATGAAACCAGCTTTATGATCCCAACCGTAAATGATGAACTTTTACAATCAGCCGTTGATGATTATTACGATGCATTAAAAGAAGATAAAAATTATGTTATCCCAATAGGTCGGGACTATTCAAAGTTTATGCTAGATAGTAAAGGAACATTGCGAGTACGTGACTCTCCACATATTGAGCTTATGCATTATAGTACTCGTAAGCCCCTAGCCTTGTCTACTATAGCCGGCAGACATAGCCGCGAGTTTGTTCGTGATATATTAGGTTTTGTAGAATATGGACGACTTCCCGCAAAGACTACTAAGGCTCTTCAGACTATGAGGAAAGAACTCATTAATACAGATGATTTGGAAGCAGCCTCGATGGTGGCCTCGAACGGACTCGGAGAAATCTTGGATACCTATTACGATAATTCAACGTTACAGGTACCACATTCGGAGTTCAGTATTCGGGAATTACGAGGTTTTGACAAGGCAATGCAAACTATGCGGGGAGAACTCATCAATAATATAGCCAAGCTATCCGAAATCGACAAACATATAGCTCAAGAGAAAACAAAACTCGAACAGGCGGGCGATGAATTCAGTAGACGTCGCGTTGCTGAAAGATTGCGTAACTTAGAAGAGGAAAGATTGGCCCGCCTCGAAGCAGCTTCCAGTAATAGAAAGGCACTTCGTTCGCAAATCAGTCGTATTCGAGAAACTATCGATCAAGTCCTAAATGATGATACTACACTGGCCGATAAAATTAAAACATTGTTCAGAGAACAGGGAATAACAATTGCTAGTATTTTAACCGCGTTGGGATTTATCATATCGACTTTGACTCTCTCGTTAACAGGTGGTGGAGGCGGATCACCGCCTAACGATAAAAACGGTATAAGAGAGTGGATAAAAAAGCATTTAAAAGCATTAGGTTCAGCACTGGGAAAGCTAGCTGAGAAAGCCGCGGCTGCACTTCACGGTATAATTGGGAGTGTTGTTTCCTGGCTATTGAATTTATTAGCTAAGACCACCACTTGGCTTAGTCAAAACTTGTGGGGGTTGATCGTAGCAATTGCAGGGCTGTTGTACGTATTCGCTAAGAACTATTTAACCAAATCATGAGTAAGCCAACCGAGACTCCACCCACTACAAGCGCTGTTTTTTCATCGATATGTTGTTGATTTTTAGCCGCAATATGCGGTGACACTTGTGCGTCAGTAGATGGTTGTGCATTAAAAGATGTTTGCGGCTTGACTATTCCCTTTTCACCCGTGATCGTTTGCGTTATTAATTCGACATTCATATCTGAATTTATACCTGGTTTTTGTTGATCGGTAGCGATAACAATTTTATTATTATAACCGATCACTTGACCGATCTTAAGTTCCATATTACTCGGAGACATGTATAGTCCCGGTGCATAAACAAAGTCCACTTTAGATTGAGCGTACTGTAATGCATCTTGAAAACGCTTTATAGACGATGGAATGTCAACTGGTGAATTAATGGCGTCCTCCACGTTTGAGACAAACTGTTTTTGCGCATCGAGCACCGTCCCAGAACCGATAATGGACGTTCGTGTTTGCGATTGCGCTCCGAGAATTGCCCATACATAAGTTCTTATCGATTCATTAACTCTTACAAATCCTGGGTTAGTAAAATTATTTTCCGTTTTATCATTAAGAAATTCATTCCAAGTGTTTGCGGTATCGTTCATTTGTATAAATTTTGTAACAATATAAATTAAACCACTCTTAAAACTCATAATATCCCCTCTCCAATCGTTACTATAAAGTTCCCAGCCTTTATACCAATCACCGGTTTTATGCCAATGATCATATATTCTTGCGTAAAGTTTGCTGGTACTATACAACTTACCAAAATTAACTGGAGGTTTATTAAGTTCTCTATATACATAATCGCTTTCTTCTTTGACGGATTTATTTTCCTCTGTGTAAGGAACACCTAGACCATGGTTTGCTCCTTTAATACGCCAATCTTTACTCGTAGAAACATTAAATTCCTGACAAATACGCTCATACGCGGACCTATCATAATTATTATTTGTGGAATTCCACGCTCGATCCTGCGGTAATGGAGCACTAATTTCTTTAAGTATACGTCTAATCTGATAGTACACGTGAAATGACATAACAGACTTATTCAGTTCAAATCCTGGAGCGTAAAGAGATACGCCACATCCCGTTGTGGCACATACATACGGCAAAGTTTAACTGATTCTGCCAAAATTGCATCGGATTGTGAAACCAATCGTGCACCATTTTATCGCTAGTTGCCGTGACCCTGTACTTTTCAAAGATATCGGGGAATTTAACTAAAAATTCAGCACCAGAGGCAGTTACTATAATCGATTGATTAGTAATGTAAGTTGATTTCATATTTAAGTTATGATATAGTATCATTGTATATTTAATATGTATGTTACACTCCCGGGAATAACAAATGGTCAGTCTATTGAACTGCTTCATACAATCGATAACTCGGATAGACAACTCGAAGTAGCTCTATGCGATGTAACGTATTACCCGCGGTGGACCAATGTAAATGCTACGAGAGGAAATAATAAGATAAGCTTAATTGAAAACGAAAATGTTGTTAGAGGCAACACTATTATACCTGATGGGTATTACAGCTTAAGCTCACTCAATGATGAAATTTTTAAGCCTAATTCCATTAGGCTCACACAAAATGAGGCGAATGGGATAATGAATATATACACTGAAGAAATAGGTATGATTATTGGTGAGAACTTAGGAATTACACTTGGATTTGGAGGGTCAGAAACATTACCACAAAACGCAAAAATTACTATATATGCATTACCCGATTTAGTTCCCTATAAAGAGTTGTGCATCCATCTTGATCAAATAAGCACGACGGATAATATTCAACTAGAAAGTCCTTCAACTCTGCTCAGATCTGTTCCAGTGAAAAATGAAAAATACAATAGCGGTAGAACGGAATCTTTCTCGTCATTACAATATAAAAAATTAAAGCGGGGTATTATTTCAGACCTCAAAATTTCTGTATTAGATGTAAAACACCAACCTGTGCATGTAGGATACTTAAGTGTAACACTCCATATTATAAATAATGGCTGATTCCATATTTAAGTTATGATATAGTATCATTGTATATTTGATATGTATGTTACACTCCTGGGAATAACAAATGGCCAGTCTATTGAACTGCTTCATACAATCGATAACTCGGATGGACAACTCGAAGTAGCTCTATGCGATGTAACGTATTACCCGCGGTGGACCAATATAAGTGCTGCGAGAGGAAATAATGAGATAATATTAACACATGAAAGAGATAGAATTATTACTATACCTGATGGGTATTACAGCGTATGCTCACTCAATGATGAATTTTTTAAGCCTTATGGAGCTAGTCTAACACAAAATGAGGCGACTGGGAGACTGAAATTATCCCCTGGAGGAATGGGTGTAATTCCTTACAGGAACTTAAGAATTACAATTGGATATGCAACCAATTATACTATAATAGTCGATTCATCAAATGAGGGAAATACATTACCCGATTTAGCTCCCTATAAAGAGCTGTGCATCCATCTTGATCAAATCAGCACGACGGATAATATTCAACAAGAAAGTCCTTCAACTCTACTCAGAAGTGTTCCAGTGAAAAATGAAAAATACAATAGCGGTAGAACAGAATCTTTCTCATCATTACAATATAAAAAATTAAAGCGTGGTATTATTTCAGACCTCAAAATTTTCTGTATTAGATGTAAAACACCAACCTGTACATATAGGATACTTAAGTGTAACACTCCATATTATAAATAATGGTTGATGCATCAGGCCCTGGAACGATAAGACAATGTAATACAATTGCGCTTTCCGATCTCGGAGACACAGAAGGATTCGATAAACCCGGTACCAATGGTAAGTTATACGCTTTACACTTACACGATAATGTATACAAGCGGAAAGAAGTTACATTCACGGGTAATCTAGAAGATTTAAGCGATGTCGACGTTAGTAGACTCCTTAAAACCACTCCGTACAATATTATTCACAACAGTGAGAATAAATGGACTATGGTCGAAGCAAACATCAAGTGGCTACTGAATATCGTCATTACCCCATCGTATGCGATGATGGGTAAGGGACATAATTTAACTAAGATAATAAATAGTGGCATCGTACTCGCGGCCTATATCCCGTCAAAACGAAAAAGTGTGTTAGTCACTCCCCTGCCAGAAAAACCAGGTCATATGTTATATAGTCGTCCGGCAATCCAAAATGTTAGTTGAAATTTGGTTACAGAATTCGATGATATTAAAGTTAACTTGAGTGCAATACCTAATATTTCTACGCTTATTATTGAAGTCTTGTTCGGAGATGCACCGGTAGATGCCTTCAAAATATTACCAGGTCTATCGATTAAATGGCTCAAGAAACACGAGCGTCAACGTTGCAGTATTATTCATGTCGGTGCATCACCCGTTACATCCCTCGAGGGGGTTCAAATTATTAAAAGTGGTAGTATTTCCCTTTCTAAGATATTCTTGCCGTATAATATACATTTGATAAGGTTGATGTATACTCTCAAAACATTTAAGCAAGACCAATTAAAGACTATTATATATTCGTAATATACACTATGAGTTTATATCCAGCGCTCGATGAAATGATGGAAACTGTTGATGGATTTCGATTACATCAAATAAGCGACATAAAACATCGAATAGAAAAGGATAGGGAGTTGAGACTTGGATTGTATAAAAAGTATCGCAGAGTCGTGAATGCTCTGGACGGAGTTGACACCGCTCTTGTAGTAGCTGGCATGGGACTCGGTGTAGCCGGTGTCGGTTTACTATCAACTATAATCGCCGCGCCTATCGTGCTCGGCATGGAAATAACCGCCGGAGTCTCGGGACTGGCAGGAATAGCGATAAAATTCATTTCTCGTAGGTTACAAAAGAAAGCATTAAAACACGATAGTATTCGGATACTCGCCGAAGCAAAGTTGAACAGCATTGAGGATCATATTTTGACAGCAATGGCCGATTGTAAGATATCCGAGGATGAGTTTCGTTTAGTGCTGTCAGAACTCACCAAATACAATGAAATGAAGCAGGAGATTCGATCAAAATCTCGTAAGACCAATGGTATTAGCGAAGACGAGAAAAAAAAGTTCATAGAACAGGGGAGGCAACAAGCGCGTCAATTATTCCGTGCCAAAACCAAAGAACTGGTTGGAGATTAAAAATAAATTGCTTACTATCGTGTGATTACATTTAGACAAATGCTTACATAAATATATAATAATGGAAAAAACTATTAAATGGAGAGAATTACCACAAGGTTTTTATTATATCAGTGATGTCAAACCAACCAAATACGGTAATCAATTGTTTCTTATCAATTTACAAAAAGAGTGTAGTTATATAGTCTGGTCTCCTAGTAAAATGAAGGAAGAACTTAATAAAAATGTTGAATATCGCTTTATCGATAAAAATAATGAAGAATATTTTTATTACCATTTAGACTCATCTAAAGCAATGATTGGACCCAGGTATTGGTGAGCTGGAGCTGAATCTCATGACTATCGTTGAATCGCATAATCATTTTGGCATAAAAAATGCCACCTGTAGTAGCAGTATAGGTATATGAATCCAGCTCCAGTGGAAGTGGTCCAGAACCCCTATTACCTATACTACTTATACTTTCAGACTTTTACACCGGTTATGAAATGCCTGTAACATCACATATATTTCAAACTCAGCTCCGATACATATATCATTGAATTTTAGAATCAAATGACAAATGGTCTTTGTCACCAAAAGTGAAGTAGGTGTGAAAACAAACACTGTGCTCTGAAAACTGCACTTGTTTGAAATGTAAACAAAGCAAAATTCAGATTTTACACAATGTAGCAATTTCTCCTATTTTTAGCTGTCTGTTCGTTTGCATACATTGGTTCAACATTCTCAGAATGTGCATGGGAAGAGAATCGTAGGAAGAATTAGGGAATTAAATATACATTGCAATGATCTGATACATTCAACAGAATGTCAAAGTTTTTGTCCTGCATGACACCATAACAGGCAAAATCACACACAAAATCAACAACAGTATTTATTGGAATTTCTGACTATTTGTTTTGGTTTCAATGAAAAGCATAAAAACAATTAACATTACACTTATAGTTAGAATGTTTCTGATTACTTACATGTACATCCCTGAATCAACAAAAGTCACCTTATAAAATCCTGTGTACTGTTGTCAGTGAACACCATTTTGTAAAAGTTGGTCACTGGTAGTGATGTCATACGTCAACATTGTTGTACATATTTGGTAATTTCTTTGAAGTGAAGGTCTTTGAATGAGAGTACCATACACACAATACTTGTATCCTGCTGTTTACAGCTTCAATTATGATGTAGATTTTGCATATCTGTTATATGTTTTTTTTACACAATTAATTTCACTTTGGATACTTATCAATTTTAATATGATGAAGGTAGATATAGGCCACAACATGAACCTTTGATAATTTCCTGTTTGTTTGAACATTATTTATATCAGAAATTGATAAGTTTAAGTGTCCTGTATGATATTTCTATCCTTTAGACAAGTGTTAGAAGGTGAAATGTAAATGTAACTTCAACATGTACCGGAACTTATTTCTTTGGAGCATAATAGTCACTATTGTAATTTCGTATAAACAGGTTAATGAATAGCCTTTCATTTTATTTTAATACTAAAACTAAATATGTTACTTTAACAAAATGGATAATATTTCTTGTTAAAATATATGCAGACATTTTTAGAAGAATTGGCTTGGTCTTGGAATTGTTTTTTATGTCGTTTTATAGACAGAATGGTGATGTCTAATGATTTGCCCGGTGTGCGTTAGTCACAAATGATTTACAAATTATTCCTCTCCTTCTGTGTTATATAATCAGTGGGTTCACCCTTTTTTAAATATTGTGATCAAAGAATATTAAACTGTTAACTTTATTTCTCCAAGAATTGTGAAAAGTATAAAACGTATAAACCGTGACATGTAACCCTTATACGATTATCCAGATTATATATATTAAAGGAGCTTTCTTCGCATCTTTTATTGTATAATTCTGAGACGAGATGAAGAGAAAAAGTCACATATTAATGAACAAATAAAATACATGTTCAATTTTGAATATAATTTTGTTTGTTTTGAAAATATTTTTTGGGGTATTTTTTTATGTTAAATTGATGCCTAACAGGTGTGTCTCTTGTACAGTTAAGATACATGTTAAACTATCTAATTGTCTATCAATTCAAACATTATTTACATGGTAAAGCAGTCATTTTATGTTGTGTCAAATTCCGTTTTACACATAGAAATTTTCCATACCATGACTGAAAATTAAAGGAGATGTATATTAATCAAAATGCCAATGTCATCTTTCTCCGACATTGTCAAAAACATAAAACCAGCCATGACGTCAAAAAATTGGTTTAATTTTTTCAATAATTCTTTACTTTTGGTGATAAGGCTAGTACTCCATTATTAATGGTGCAACATTGGTAAAATTACGCTTGCACAATCAGGAGAATGTTGGAATCTAAGGACTTATTTACAGGTAAGATAGGGTCATCCATTTTGCTATTACTTTCTTTTTTATGAAGTTCGATTTCATCATTTCTTATTGGTTTCAATATCAGAGTCATGAGCACATGAACTGTATATACATTGAACACTACTTTAATCGAAGTAATTCATATTTTCGTAATTTTCTCTTTAACTTAATCTATACTCACACGCAAAAGAAAAGCAAGTCGAGTATGCAGTATACATGTTATTTATTTTCAACAGTAAAGACAAGAAATACTAAAAGGGCAAGATTGACAAATTTGACTGTAGACAGTTTAATGGATTAAAAGGCAGATGACAAAATTGTTTTTTTCAAATGTTAAGGGCTTACCGTATATGACTGCAGATAAGCTGACCCAGTAGATAAGCCGAGGTGTTAACTTGACCTTTGAAATACGTAAGAAAATGATGACTCGCAGATAAGCCGAACCAGGAAGTGAAAGGAAAAAAACACTGCAAAGTCGGACTGCAAGACATGTGCCGGTACTCGCAGATATTCAATAATATAAGATGAAAAACTTTGTAATTATATTGAAAAAGTCATTATTATTTCTAATGAAGATTTAACAAACCAGTCATCCACTTTCATAATGTGGGAAGCTGTAACTCTTGTCTTTTTTTAATCTCATTATGGTCGTTTTTTATTGCCATCAACAACTAAGCGCCATTTTGGGAATCGGTGTATAAAGAATTTTGAACCCGTGAGAAAATGTACCAACAAATGAAAACACAGGTCAAATATTTAGTTTCAAATCATTGTATTTTTTGGTTATTTGTTTTGTGTACAAATAACTAAATTAAAACATATATACATTATCATTTACATCACATCACATCCATCCCTCGGTGTCGGTGTCGCTGTCCTCACCGGCCAGAATTGCCCACGCAGCTACATCTGTCGCATCGTCGTAGTAATCATCGAGGTCATCACATGCCATGACATCTTCCACATCCGTAGAAACCAGGGCGGGGGAGATGAACTCCTCGAACAAAATGTCATCTTCAGAACCGTCCATTGCGTTTGAAATTCCACTTTTGCGCCATGTCTGTGGAGATCTCATCCCAAGACTCCACCACCCACTTTGCAACTTCTGCGGGTGGAGCTCTCCTCATAGCGTTCGACTTGGTGAAGGTGTGGTCTCCGTTTAGCATACGCTCCAACCACTTCTCCGGGACGTGGGTCTTGAATGGTTTGTTAAGGCATACGTCAAGGGGCTGGAGAAGGGATGTACATCCGCCTGGGATGACTGCTTGGCGTGACTTGCTTTCTGACAGAAAGCTTCTTTACACTCTGGCACAGGTGAGCTTGAAACATGTCCCATACACAAGAAGCGACTTGCATCCCCTCATGCCACCTGGCCTCGACATCCACACATCTGTCACCCATCGGTTAACTAAGTCTTCGTCCATCCATCCTTTTGGGTGTACCGCGACAACAACTCCAGCCAAAAGCTTGTCTTTGGGCATTGTCTTACTTTTGAACACAACCATAAGTTTTAGTTTAGTCCCATCAGCCATACAGGTTAATACAACAGTAAAATGTTGTTTCTCGTTCCCCGTTGTCTTCACTGATATGGTCTTGGCGCCCTGGTGGTCAACTGTTCTGGAGCCTATCATATCAAAGTTCAACTGTGTTTCGTCCATATTGCCGATTTGACAAAGTTCATAGGCTATAGCCTTCTGTTCCTTGATGAAAAAAGCATGAAACAAGTCCACTTTTGTGTTTACCTGGTCAGGCAGATGTGAGTTTTCTGCCTAAGTGTAAGGTGTCTCCTGTTCATAAATCTTGAACACCAGTGTCAAGATGCCTTAAATGTTGTTTGGAGATCAAATTTCTTTTTCTTTGCCTTGTAAACCGTCAGTGCCCGTTGGCGAATCATATTTCTGGTTACCATGTAACCACACTGTCTTTATTCCATTATCCGCTCATACAGGACATCCTCTAGATTACTGTAAGGTGATAAGGCAAACCGTCTTGCTTTCTTTGTTTTCGGCATTTCTGTTAGTGCCGTCTTTTCTTTCCTCCAATTTCTAACTTGCCTCTTGTTAATGTCAAACTGTCGTGCAGCCCCACTGTTGTTTGCCGACTCAGCAACAGCGACGACTCGCAGTTTGAAAGCGTTTTGAACTCATGATGAGAATGCCAGTCAATACTTACTTACTTACTTACTTTGGAGATTTAACGTGCGCTTTCCGACTGATGCGTATTTCGCACACGGGCCCGTCCAGGCCATTTAATGTGTTTCCAAAAGGGGGCGAAGGTGGTCTGTGCAACCCAAGAGGGGGCTTTAGGGGTTGCTTATATAGAATTTGGGAATTTTGAGATTTGGAATAGATGCCGATGGGGTTGGGGAGGAGAACTAAGGGAGCTGGGTATGGTGGATGTTTGTTTGTTTATGTGATTTTGATTTGGTAGGTTATTATGTTTTTAGATGCGTTTTATTAGTTCCGTTTTTATTAAGAATACGCCTAAGGCCTTGAAGTTTTCTAGTTTATTTTGTGGGTTTAGTATTGCTTCTAGAGTGAGAGCCTTGTTTAGATTGAGGGTGGTTTGTAATGCGGTTCGATGTGTGAGGTAGTGTGTGCAGTGGATGAGTGCGTGTTCTGGGGTTTCTGGTTGTTTGCAGTGTGGGCAGTTACCTGTAGTGTGTTTTTTTATTTTTTTTAGGTGGTTATTTAGGTTGGTGTGTCCTGTTTGGAGTTTAGTGATTACTCTGTCGATTTTTTTTGATGGATGGAGAATTTTTGGTTTGGTTAGTGGTTTGCTGAGCACTTTTTTGATGTGGCTATTTGAGTTTAGATATAGGTTATGCCATTTTGGGGTGATTTTTTGCTTGTTTACACTTTTAATTTCTGATTTTGAGATGTGTAAGTTTAAGCTTATTTCTGGGATTTTGAGGGATAGTTTAGCTGCTTTATCGGCGTTTTCATTATTGTATATTCCTACGTGGGCGGGTATCCACAAGAAGGTTATTTGTTTGCCTGCATTAGTTAGGTTGTTGGAGCTTTTAAGTATTTGATTTATTAATTTAGGTCTGTTTTTGGTATTTTTGTTTTGGAGGGTAAGTATTAGAATTTTTTTGTGGTTTTTGGATTCTTGATTGTGGAGGGCTGAGGCCATGCCCATTAGTTCTGCCGTGAATATTGATTGGTTATATGGGAGTTGGAAGGATTGTGTGGTTTTAGTTGGTTGTGTGGTATGGACTCCGAAACCCGTGTGTTTGGAGGTCGGATCTTAGGATCCGTCCGTGTAAATGTGACACCAATTTGGCCAATTTTTGTGTATGTATGCTAGTGTGGTAGTTTTAGCTATGTTTGGGTCGGTTTGTTTATTTATTTGGCTAGCTAGTGTTGTGTCTATTTTGGGTATTTTAAGTTTAGGGGTGAAGATATTTGATTGTTTGCAGTTTTGTTTAAGATTTTTAATTTGGTGTTCATTTAGGTAGTTTGTTATTCTTTGGGATATTGGGGTAAGTAAGGGGTGTTTACGAGCTAGAGCTTGGTTTTGGGGGCTGATATTTTGGTTTATTAAGTTTTGGATGAGAGGGTTTGATTGGGACGCGGCCCAGAAATTTAAGCTTAGCTGTTCCCTGCGTAGACTTAGTGGCATTTCTCCTGTTAAGGCCTGAAGTGAGGTGTAGGAGGTGCCATGTTGGGTGCGTGTAATGAGTTTGAGAGCCTGATATTGTATTGAGTCAAGTTTTTTAGATAGAGAGTTGTTTAGGGTGTTGTATATGGCGCAGCCTTAGTCTAGTTTTGATCTAATTAGGGATATGTAGAGAGAGAGGAGAGTATCTTTGGAGGCTCCCCAGTTAGAGCCAGTTAGGCATCTTAGGGTGTTTGTATTAGCCCATCGTGCCATACCATGTCGAAAGCTTTAGAGAAGTCTAAGAAGATGCCTGTGGTATATTGTTTATTTAGTTGTCCTGTCTTAATATCTTGTTCTAGTCGGGCGAGGTTATCTAGGGTTGAGCGGCCAGGAGTGAAACCGCTTTGATCTGGGTTTATGATGTTATTTTGGGTTAAGTAATGTTGTAATCTATTTTTAGCCATTGATTCCATTACTTTGCATAAGTTTGAAGTTAGGGATATTGGTCTATATGAGTTAGCTTGATTAGCTGGTTTATTAGGTTTAGGTATTGGTATGACTAGGGCCAGTTTCCAGGGAGTAGGAACCTATCCGTTTAGGTAGATGAGATTGTATAGTTTGAGTAGTGCCTGGAGGAGTTTTAGGGGGAGTTTTTTAATTATTTGGTAAGAGGTTAGGTCTAATCCTGGGGCTGTGCCCTTTTTCCTGTTTTGGATTACGTAGAGGAGCTCCTCCATTGTGTAGGGTTGATTTATTTCTAGATTGTTATTGTTTGGTTCTTTTGTGGGTTTGTTTTCTGTTTTAAGTTTATCTTGGAATTTTTGGCTGAAGTTGCTGTTACTGCTAACGGCCGAAAAGTGGTTGGCAAGATTATTTGCTTTTTGGACGGGGTTGGTTGAGTTGTTAATGTTAGGTTTTTTTTTATGTCGTTTTAAGCCTCTAATGGCGTGGATTTTGCGCCAGACCGTTCTGGCATCTGTACGGTTATTTATACCTTAGTAGAATTTTTTCCAGTCTCTACTTTTGGCTATTTGGACTAGTTTTTGAACCTGGTGGTTTAGTTCGTGGGCTATGTTTAAATATTTGTAGTTGCGTTTTGCTTTATTGAAGGCTGATTTACGTTTTTGTCTAGTCTGTTCTATTTCCTCATTCCACCATGGTACCGTCGGTTTGCCTGTCTTAGATGTTTTGAAGGGGATGGAGGTTTTGGCTGCGTTTATTATATAGTCTGTTAGGTTTTTACAATAGGTTTCTGGATCCTTATTTTCTATTTCGTTTAAGTTAGCTTCGTTGCAGATATCTTGGAATTGGTCCCAGTTAGCTTTATTGTAATGGAATTTTGGTTCTTGGTTTTCTGTTTGGATTGGTACGTTTGTATTTCCTATGGTTATGTTTATGGGGAAGTGGTCACTACCTAGCGGGACGTCGTGCACTTCCCATTGAGTACTTTGGGCTAGATCTGCGGTGCATATGGTTAGGTCGATAGCAGACATTTTTTGGTTTATCTTATCGTACCTTGTGGGTTGGGTGCTATTAAGGAGTACTAGGTCGTTTGTTTCTATCCATTCGGAGATTAATTTGCCATGATTATCTATTTTATCATCTATGCTCCATGTAGGATGGTGAGCGTTAAAGTCTCCTAGGAATATAGTAGATTTATCGCTTATTCGGAGTAGTTTGTTTAGATCCTCAGGTTGGACTTTTTGTTCCGCCCAGTGGTAAATATTTATGATGTTTATGTTTCGGTTATTTAATGTGATTTTAATGCCGTTGGCTTCTAGGTTTGGCTTCTAGGTTTGGCGTGTCTATTTTTATTTCTTCGTAATTTATATCTTTGCCAGTCAATAAATATATTCCAACTTTTATACACCTATGCAGTAACTCACCGATTTGCTTCAATTCAACTTCAAACATTGCCGCCACTATTGTATGTTAATCCAGTTGAATTAAATAAACTATGAACAAATTAAATGACCATTACTTACAACAGG
The DNA here is from genome assembly GCF_022045235.1 of Haliotis cracherodii. Classification (NCBI taxonomy): domain Eukaryota; kingdom Metazoa; phylum Mollusca; class Gastropoda; order Lepetellida; family Haliotidae; genus Haliotis; species Haliotis cracherodii. The sequence continues at coordinate 24,799,447 of NW_027266265.1, forward strand.
CTTCTGCAGTTTATTAAACTAATCTCTCGAAAACAAAGGAATTAAGCCCCTACTCCAAACACAACCGCTAAGCAGCACAACTTGAAAGTGTTTGTGTGTAAACAACATAACAATACCAATCGGCCCCTTTATTATCAGTGTTCATTTCCTTGAGTACCATGTTGCCTTTTAAACAACAGGAAGCAATCACTGTGGTCACCGTTTGTGGCGTCACAGGAAACAGCTGATCACATGTTTTTGCAAATGGCGAATGAAATAACTCGCCGTTACAGTTGTTTATTTGCCTCTTTCAAAAAAGGTAGATACTTGTTCACTATCAATGTATGATTTTTGCAAAACATACGTAATAGCTATTGGCGATTTCATCTGTGGATTATATATTATAGCTGTGGATGACATATATTGTTATATGTAAAGATTGTGGAGTTTATGAAGAACAATAGACTTTGAACATTCAATTGAAAACTTATTATCAGAGGTAGTAACATGCATAAAAACTTTTTAATAATGACAACATTGGTGTATAATAATAACTTTATTGATTATTTATAACAATAATGGCTCTAGTCCTGGCCACTTCCAAACTTTCGGGAAGTTGTGATCTATCGGACCGTCATTCAGGCGATGTTTCTGACAGATCACGATCTGAAAAATACTATCATGAAAGTGTGTCCCGTGGATAAGCCGACCCCTTTCTTTTTTCTGGTCCTCAAAATTCGGCTTATACACGGTCATATACGGTACATGTCTTTCTTTACTTGAGTACATAATGGAGACTTGACCAAGCAAACCAGTAATTGATCCTGTAAACAAAGGCGTATGATTACACATATACCAGTTGTCGTCATTTTTTTCATGTTATTTCTGAAATATTACATTTACAAGGTTAACTGTGCAAATAACTTTAATTTGTGTGAAACTATGAGCAAATGCACATATTTCTGTCCGTGGAAAGAAATCAGTAGATTTCTGTTATTATGTGATGACAGGGAATCAAAACAGTGGAAATAGATATTTCCAGTCGACCAGCTGTAACAGCTATCATCATCATCATCATCAGCATGTGATCATGCACACTGCTCAGGGAAGCGAGGTCCTTTGCTGCGACTGGGGGCTGGGGGTCGGGGGAAGGGTCTTCTCAATCTCCATCTCTCTGTGTGTCTCTCCCTCTATTATATAGCCAAGGTCAACTGACACTGACTAAGTCATAAATATAAACAACAGTAATTTATCAGTGACAGAGTTGCACAGTTTGTTCAGGATGGCAGATAATCGATGTGTAACACAGTGGGGATTAACAGTTGGGATTAGCATCTTATAAATAATGGCAATTAAGTGTTTCAAGGCATATACCGGGTACATATCATGGGAGCAAGTAAAAAAGTGGAACTGGATTTGAAACGAACGAAAGAAAGACAATCAGGGTGGAATTTTGGTCAGCAATTGTCTGGAGCCATACATCATCAACCTGTAATTACAGAAAGAATATTGTAGATATAAATTATTATCATAATTGGATTGTAATAATAATATATATTGTCATAAGAAACATAACTTATTTACTCTCAATGCTATATACGATAGCATGTTGAGGTTAACTATATAGTAATTTACATATAATTATATTTTAAAATATATCTTTTAAATGTTTAAACATTTTTTAGTGAAATGTGATGTTATTTACCTCTTCCACTGGAACCATGGGAAGAACATCACATCTTTTAACAAAGGTTTTGACCTCTGGGTTGTAACCATAGGCTGACTGGAGACCGACCTGTTGAGCCTTTCTCCATAAACACTGGGTGTAATGGATAAAAAAGCCTTTCCAAGTGGCAATGGGGAAGACGCCGAGGGCTGCTATGTTTGCAGCTGCTTCAAAGTCCATCTGAAAATAGAAGAATATAAATAAAAACTTGGTATATGCGCTAATATGGACATGTTTCATATATCATATTACACTAAAATATACACCAAATTATACACATTTGGCCTACCTGTATTGTTTGGGGCAGTAGCTGGAACCCTCGGTTCTCAGCAGCATCCTTGACCAGGCGGAAGGCTCTGTCGTAGGTCTCCTTCTTCTTGTCTGGCAGCAACAGGAATACCAGGGGCACCATCTTGTTGGTGGCGAGGGCGTGGAGGGTGTAGAGCTGGTAGAAGAGACGTGGAGTCACGTAAAAGGTTCCATCTCCATAGATGGTGTCGGCTGCACACAGAAATAGGAGGTTGCTGGTGGTACTGAAGTCAAGGATCTTGTTGTCATCGCCATCGTTGATAAGAAGAAACTGCTTTCCGGCGTCGAGGGTCTGAAACTGGTCTGGGATGACGAGGTCTCTTCTGTGTGCAGGAAGTGGTGGTAACTTGAATCGTCTTGCTCTGTACAGAGTGTCCTTTGCGTGGAATGTGGGCATGGCTTCCACTACAGACCGCTGCACATGCTCATTTGTTATCATTCAGTATCTACTGAACCACATATCTGGTGCGCATCTGGATGTTGTTGGACTAAGATCTGCTCAGGTTTTACATACTCCAACTGGGACAAGGGTCAGACGACCAGCCTCCTTTACAAGTCTTGGATCTGGATGGGGCGAAAGGTGGCAATATGGCAAAATTGGCAAGGGTGGACTCAAAGCCCCCACTACCAGTGGTGGACTATGAGTGGGGTCACTCCTTCATTGATCTTATTGAAAAACTCGATCATCTCATACCTTGTCTCAGCCATACAAGAGGAAGTAGAATGTTGGAATATCCAGGCGATTGATGCAACAAGCTGTCATGCGATGGACATAGGAGCTTATATAAACTGATTCGTGAGGAGCATACGTCACATTAACCTGCTGTTGGAGGATTCTCCAGCAGGAATTCCAGGGGACACACCTGTATCACTATGTATGGACCAGATTGGATTGATGCACAGGTTTCTTGGCAGAATCATTGAAATGCAAGAGGAGTTACTTGACACCCAGATGTGCTAATCATCTCAGCTCACAAGTACATTCGCGATCAGTTTGGGAATGAACCAGGAAGATGTCACTCACCCTGTTTCTGCTCCTACTTTGTTCAATGGGTGAAGAAGAGGCGCGTCAAGATGCAGGTTCCTTCTTTCTGGGATTCTCCAAAGAATGTTTTGTCACAGCTGGCAAGGAATGGCACAAATCAGGCAGGAGTTTATTCAGAAGGGACAAGTCCTCACAGACTCACAACTGCTGGGAGTCAAAATGAAGTTTTCTTTGAAGGGGGGTTGCTTTCGAAGTTCCATCCACAGAAGATGGAGATTGGCAGGAAGATGGGATCGCCGTAATTGACAGTAATACTATCCCAGATGTTGGGCCAAAGCCTATTGACCTTGCCTTGACAAGGATTTAAGAAATAAAGTTTGCTCTGCCCCTATGTATAGTGCAATAAAGTATAGATGTTTTACTTATCCTGCATTACTCCTTAAAGCATTCACTGCTTACCTTACGACAACTAGAGGAACAGCGCAACTGCGAAGGTCCTGGGTGAAGAAATAAAGTTGTTGTTCTGAAGTCCCAATTACTGACCTTCCGTCACTGTCCTGTGACCTTGATGACACATAAGGTCATCTTCACATCACTGTTTGTCGCTGCACAGCAAGGACGTGTCCCAGTGGAGCTCTCCATTTGGATTAATTTAGACCTTCAGTTTTCGTCTACAATCCTAAAATTGATCTGCGATGGGTGATGTATTCGTTTCATATTACTTTCACCATGTTGTGTAGTTTTATGTGAATTAATTAGGCGTGAAAAGACTCTTGTCTTTTTTCCCGCCACATATTTGTTCATTTTGAATTGTGTTACAATCGTTTGCCTGCCAAGGTAGTCAAATTGTTTACAATTCTCAGCTACGTATGTATAACATATTCTTGTGTTCTTCAATACTACTAGCTTTGGCGTAATAGTGAGTTGCGTATAAATAAATTATTGTATACATTTTCAAATCGTTAAAAAATGTTTGCCGATAGATTAAAATCAAATCTACGGCTTTCTTCCAATCCCGCTTAATCAACAATTCTTTATTTGCGTACCTATGTTTGCGCGATTGTACTAATTGTCGTGGAAAAAATCTTACCAAGATTATCATCCATGTCAGTTGGCTTACAAGCATATGTTTTCGCCAAAATCTAAAAATAAATAGCTTTGGTTTACATTGAGTTGCGTATATAAAAATATTGTATACCCTTGCAACTTGTATTTTTGCCGATAGATTATTGTTCAAATCTACGACATTCTTCCAGTACCATTTCTTCAACAATGGTTTAATTGTGTAACTTATGTTTGCGTGTTGTAAATACTGTCGTGGAAAAAAAATCGCCCAAAGATCTTTATCCATGTTCCTCGGCATGCACGTAGATGTGCTCGCCAAATTCTAAATGTAATTTTTGTGTAAATCTCTCTCCAACGAGTTTTACAATATAAAAGCAGGTTACTCACAATCATATTTTGCAGTAATCCCATCGTGAGACGAGAGGAATGTCACAATCGCGGAATAGCGAAGGACATGGTTCGGTCATTACCCCCCAGCCATTATTATTGGCAGGTAATATGACGCCTGTAACTGTGACTGCAGAAGTACACCCTCCACCGAAATCAACAATACCGGAGGATTTTGTGAGTATCGTAACTGCTCCAATTTTTCAGCCGCCGAACACTTCCAGATCTGTTAAATCTGTGACGCAAGCCATGGTCCAGTCAATACCTTTGAGCTTTGTGTCTCAGTTACCTGCGCCGAGCGCAGCCCCTGACAACTACCCAAGTGCCTCTATTATGCAAGGGACGCACCATCAGCTCACCGCTGTTCCAACATATCCAGCGCAGCCATTATACGCTCATGGCGTCAACAATCACCGATGAGCCTTGTCTCATAGACCTGCGCTGAGCGTTTGCGTACCAATCAAGGTCTCTACAATGCCGTCAGCCCAAGGGCTTACAGTGTACTCGGGTACGCAACCGGCACATGATCAGCTTAGTGATGATCCAACAGCCTTGGCACAAGTGTAAGCAACTACATCTGCGCCTAACGTATACCAAATACCTAATGTGTTTTCTGGTACAGCATACATCGCTGGGCAGTAAGTACGGGAACATCGCCACATGGCTCCTTATCCAGGCGGGTCATCAAAGCCTGCTGATAGGGAAGGCACTACGCACTGGAGCAGATCACCGGCTTAGCACAAGTACCCGATAGGGTAGCAGACCATCTCCTTTCAGTCACGCCCTCCCCTGGTAAAGGGGTAAATAAGAGGGACACCACAAGGTCATTGGAGGAAGACTTCTCCCAACTCACATTTGCTACGTCATTTAAACCACCAACATCGTCTATGTTTGCGGTTGATCAGGATCTATCAGAGGATAACTCTTTCTGATTAGATCACTTCCAAACTATGGTGATTTTCCTACAGCGTCAGATTGACCATAGGAAAATTCATCTTGAGACCACTTTGACGGAGATTACTGTTACACCCAAACTTTACAGTGTTTCCAACTGAGATTCTGGTTTCAAGGACAGGCTGCTACTTCAACCTTGGTCATCTACTCTGTTCAATGAACAGATCACAGACATGCACGCCAAGTTCCCAAAACGCTTGGAATGACACTGTGCTCAAGACTCTAGATCATGTCTCTTTTAGTCTACCCCAGTGGGCTGGCAAGTCAGGCAATTATAAGCCTAGACACGCGTTTCTCAAGGAAGACCAGTATTCCCTTACTGGGAAAGGGCGTGGCAGAAACAAGTCTCAAGGACGATTACGTAATCATCGTACTATATCATGGTTTCAGTACACACGTAGAGGTAACCCCACCGTTGACCACAGTTTGATTTGGAATATCCAACATAGACATACTGTTGGTAAGAAGAGCTGTAGAGTTGGTTCACAACCCAGTCTTTACACCGGGGTTTTATCCTCACATCTGCCTGGTACCCATGAGGGACCCAGACAAGATGAGAATGATCCACAATCTGTCCGTGTTGGCCTTACCATGGCTTAACACAGCATTGTTTTATTGGAACAATCACGGAAGGATATTTCTGGAGGTTCGACACAGGTTTTCGTTATTCATTATCTTCTTGTGGCTTTCAAGGACGTCAAAGGCGTGCGAAGTTTGGCCCTCTGGTTGTAACCCAGCAGGTTACCAACCCATGACGCAAATAATGAACTTGCCCTATAGAGAGCCAGTCTACTTCCATGTGCAGTCGCTCAGTCGCCGCCAGTGGAAGAATTTTAGACAATCTTGTTTGTCCACGACGGCTCTATGACGTAGAAAGTAAAGAATTAGCTGAATAACTATTATTTTCTTTATTACTAAGTTTGTATAGGGAATTTCAATGTTTTGATTTTTGGGACAACCCTACCGTAATGGCGTTTCTTCTGAACCTTTCCGCTTCACTGTTTATCGACCAACTGGTGTCGTATTGCAGGGTGTGAATTATTGAGGTTTCTGTATTCTGAAGGTTTACCCACCTCTAAACCGTCCCATACAGATGCATTAAGGAGTAATGCAGGATAAGTAAAAAATATAGTAAAATCTAAATATTTTTTACATTTGTATACTTATCCTGCATTACTGCGTTTAAGGCCCACCCATCGCAAGACTTGCCTCCCCACTTTGGCTTCAGAAACCTCAAAGTATATTTTTCTAAGAGTGTGGGCGACAGGCAGTGATATGAATATGACCTTAGGTGTCATCAAGGTCACAGGACAGTGACGGAAGGTCAGTAATTGGGACTTCAGAACAACAACTTTATTTCTTCACCCAGGACCTTCGCAGTTGCACTGTTCCTCTAGTTGTCGTAAGGTAAGCAGTGAATGCTTTAAAGAGTAATGCAGGATAAGTATACAAATGTAAAAAATATTTAGATTTTACTAATTTTGCCCTGAACTGTTGTAGTTAAAGCATGATGCTTGTGTTATGTGAAAAGTTATAATAGTGACAGGGCAAAACAATACACTATACATGTGGGTAGAGCAATCAATATTACTTTTTTAAGATGCAGTATTGAAGACTAACCCTGTATTTTATTGGAGATGGGTTTAAAATATAATCTGTAATAACCAGTGCCATAAATTGAAAGACCTTGAACAGACTTAACTGACTTGCTGTTCCATCTTATTGCCCTTTCATTAAGAGGCAAAATATGTTTTAAACAGAATGAAACACCATCAAAATGGGTTGTTAATTTTTTAAATAGGTCCTATTTTATTATCCGTTGAGTGTATGACTATTCATGACCCCAGGCAGCAATCCGTAGGATTGTATGAAGAGCAATCATTTTTACTTTTTACCACATATTTGTTTATATATTGTTGACATTCTTCTGGGGTCTGTTATTTTGAGGACGATTGGGAATTATGTACACCTATTGCTTGTCAAACAACTATGACATGTTGCCTGGGACAAGTAGGCATATGCCCCTTATACTGGATTAAAGATCCTATATAGGGGATTTCTAGATGTCAGAACCCACCAATCCATCAGGTATATTCTGGCTATGATGTAATAGAGGTAGAGAATTCATAAGAATTATCAAACAATAGTTTTCACTGTTAATAATTCAAAGAAATACCACCAGTATTTAGGTGTAATCCCTCCTACCTCCTTAGTAATATGCGACAAGGATGGTTGATGTGAGGTGCTTCTGATACTATTACTGGCAAAACTGATTTTGGAGAATTGACAATAAAGGACTTTTTTGAAGTTTTTTATTGTGTGATGTGACCTAAAATACAGGATTGATGGCAATGACGTAATAGGAGGGGTATTGTTTAAATGATTAACAATGATCACTATTGTTTGATGCTTGAATTTTCCAGTAAAAGCAATTATTATGAAATGAATTTTCCAGTAAAAGCAATTATTATGCAAAGAATTTTCCAGTAAAAGCAATTTTTACAAATATATTTATTCAGGGTTATGTCATTGTTATTGTATATCACATAGCAGCATATGGTAAAAAAGCATATCAATCATAAAGGTTTTCCAGTATTACAGCTATATGAAACATCTGATTTTTATATGCTAGGTGCTGAATATCAACTTCGACTTGATGATGTCTGGTGGTTGGGGAAAACGTGCGGCCAGTCGTATTGACCGAACACAGTTTGAACAGGATGATCTGCTTAAATCCCTCGGCAACCAGTTCAATGTTGACTTTTCTGGATATGACCAGTGGCAGAGACGATCCAAGGTGGTGCTACCAGTTCAAAGGCCACCAACATCCAAAGGTACAGTTTGTCCTACAAACTAGTTCACTATTTCATGAAGATGAGCACTGGGGGTTTGTATTGATATGTAGCCCAGTGTAAACATGTGTCACTATATAGTGGGTTACATGATTTGACTTCCCGAAATATGTAGTACTAGTAGCTCATTATATCACCTGTGTATCGAATATATCTGCTCTGATTATCTGATTATTATTATGATTATTATAAAAAAATGTTTTCAATTGAATAGCCATGTCTGACAGAAAATATGACCATGTCTGCTGCTTGACAGCTGAGAATAAGGTGAGTCAGTGCAGAAACAGTTACTGGCCTCATTCACACATATGTGACCAATGTCTGATCAAACACACAGAAAGCCTTGATGGAGGTTTTTAAGCAGATGCCAGTGCACTTGTGAACGCAATGTAAAAACATTTTTTTCTGAATCCTTCTTTACATATTTTATTCCCTTCTTTTTCCTGCAAAAACATGACTGGAAATGTCATCCCTTGAGAGACTTGTTCCTGAACACAGTTGAAACTGTACGAACCTATTCTGCCCTCACTGAATCATTGCCCAACATTACAAGTCACTCTTATTTACACTGACGAAAGCAGATGTCTGTGAATGTTATCCTTTGTCATTGCTGCAGATATCAAACTGTTGTTTTCCTTTCAGGACAGATTGGCTTGTTTATTCACTTGGGTATTCTTACAGACACATGTTTGTTCCTTTTCACGTGCTCGTGCCATCTAGTACACTGTGAGTTTGAAGTGTTTTGTTTGTCGCAAAATGGGACTTGCTTTGTTCTAAATGCTGTCGGGATTTTGCTTGTGTTTTCCTTTGGCTTAACAGGCATAATTATTACCTCTTAAGAGTTTCATGTATTACACAGCCTCTGTTTTTTTGTGTCTTATGTGTTAGTTTAATGCGGTTTGGGCTTGGATAATGCGGCCCTGTTTCAGTTGTCTTAACACTTTTTTAAAGTTCTTTGTGCATGTCTTGATTGATCTATTTATAGATTAAATGTCTCGCTGTCATGGATGCCTGAAACCTAAGTCAACCAAGGCCGCACACGAGCTCTGCCCTGGTTGTGAGCCGCCGTGTTCACTGTTATCAAGGTTTAACATCTGTCGGCCCTTGAGTATACCTACCTTCGTCGATTATATTGAGTGTGTTGGAAGAGTCGGCTGCAAGAACTTCAACGACTTCGTTTCACGATGGCAGATTCTTCTCTGCCGTCGACCTCTTCTCCTTTGTCTTTGATCACAGCTGGTACAGTCCCCAGCATGCCATCATCTCTGCAGGACCCCTTCCCCTAGAGGTGTTACAGACTATCATCTCCCAGGTGACAGCTCAGCTGATGTCTCAATTGGAGGAACGTGGCCATGCCACTTCCTGCCAGACTACTCCTGCCCGTCGATTGTGAAAACCATCTTTTGCTTCCCAACTTGAACAGAGAAGCCATTTTTCAGTTAGTCGGAGTTGTTTAACGCCTGCCTCACTGGAGAGACGTCCAGTGCCTGAGACTCTGGATCAGCGCTCTGTGTCTGGGACTCCAGAAATGAACCTGTAACTCTGGATTACGGCATTTGACACCATATCATCAAGCCAGGCACTCATCTCCAACTGCTGACAAGAGCTCGGAGCAGGACATGTGCTCACAGCAGAACAGGTGCTCGGTGTTGGACAGGTGCTCGCTGTTGGACAGGTGCCTGAGGCAGCAGCTTTAGAGCGAGAGGCGCTCTTTGTCTGATGAAAGGCTCATGGCTCATCTCCCTCCAACTACCTGACAGGTAGTAGGATGATCGTAATGATGTTTGACCATCTACTTCACCTATCTGATTGTCCCACATCCTTTCCGTTCTCCTCCCTCAGAACAGAACTTTTGCGAAGATTACGAGGAAGAAGATAATCACCTGGCCGACTACGATGTCATAGTATGGCTGATAAGGCTTACCATTGACCCCAGGGGGTACTGTCTGTAGAGGAGGGGTTATCCCTACCGGTGGATGGGGCTTGCAGCATAGACCGATTAATAATGGCAGCTGAATAAGAATATAATATAATGGGTGATTAATAAATGTCAAACATGACAAAGATTTGGTTTGGATAAAATGGACACAGCATGGATGGTGCTGATGGGGCCGGTGCCGCCAAGTGATATGATCATGTGACCCTAATTCGGGTCGAACCTGCCATGGCAGAAAGGCCCTAGATATTGTGATCCTTATCACTTCCCCTGCAGAAACAGCAGATGGTAATATTTGGGCTCCATCCATACAAGCAGGTAACCAGTTTCTTTAGCTTAAGTGTATTTAATAAGGACGTGTAACCCCATCATCACCATAGCAAAAAGCGTTGTGCCGCAGCACTTTTAGCTGCGTCACAAGGCTGTCATCCACACTGAAATATTATATAGAGAGGGAAGTAAATATGTAATTCAATGTTATATAAGGACATGGCTCCATTATGACAGGCTCCGCTATCATGCATGATAGCAGAACTTGAAATCAAGACAAGAGATAAATATTTGGATGAAATGGTCGCGGATGTTGAGGTACTGGTGGACTGCAGAAATGAGCTTAACCCCTGTTAAGCAACCCCAACTGCAGCAACCGCTGCCAAGCAACCCATGCTGCTTACCGATGCGGCATCCGCTGCCCCGCAACTACCTTTGCCAAGCAAACCATGTTGCTTACCAATGCAGCGCCCTATATATCCTATGTAATTTATAATTTGGGATGTATCCCAAGACGCCAAATGTAACTTGTAATGCAGTCCACCAGCACCCCGCCACAAGCACCAAGGTGCTATTAATGGACGAGTTGTCGCAACTTGCGAAAAATACTGCTTTTCAAATTTTAGTCCGGGAAGCAACCCACAAATGGTCAAACACGGGCCCATCACAAGGCACTGCGAAACACCTATTGTCCATGCCTGTCTAGGTTTTTGAATGGTGTGTCTCACCACTTTATAAACTCTTATCACATTAAAGACATGCCTTTTGAGTTTCTTCCCCTTGAGGTCAGTTTTGGCTGGTTTGACCGTATTGCAGCCTCAGCAGCATTGATGATCAGACTGTGGATGCTTGAGGACATCAGAGCTTCATGTGGGTCAGATCCATATTCATCTGGTTGAACAACTCCTGTGATAGGACTGTACACAATCCCATGTGAACCAGGGTAACAGCTGGCTTTGCTGCCTTGGTTGCCAAGAGTTTGTCGAAAGTGTCCCTCAGCGTATGCCCCCTCAGCGTATGCCCCCTCAGCGTATGCCCCCTTTCGCTGCCCACGTGATGGTAGCTCCTGCTACCAGCCCAAATGTCTGCTACCGCTAACATCTACCACCGCTAGCCCAATATACGTGGAAATTGGTTGCCCAACATAAGCTATTTGACGATTCCATGGCTGAAAAATAGAGAAAGACCAGGTTCCAACTGAGAAGCAGGTAAGACCAGAAAGGTTCCCACTGAAAAGCAGGTAGCCTTGAAATACGAGTACTAATTTGGAAGCAAGTTCATTTGTTACTGCCACGGGTTGCCCGCAAGAACCACGCCAAAAAGCACCAAAGTGCTACCCCACACTCACGGCCATGCAAGACGTGGAGATAGCATAGCTGCCCATCTTGCCTAGAACAGGGAAAACAAACATTGACCTTTGGAGATACTATACCCCCATTACTGCAAAACAAGTGCCAGGGCAAACAACAAATTGTCCAGAAATGCACACAGTCCATTTTCGCTGAGGTGGACACTAGGGCTGGGATGGGTAACTCGGGTACCCGGGTCGGGTGGGTACTGAGTAGGACCCAGGTACCCACAGGACTACCCAGACCCGTGGTTAGTCACGTGATATATTGTTTAACGACAAAAAGTATCTAGAACTCTATGCTTACACTACAAGTCACAAATGTTGGCAGTTCTTTCTGACTATGCACCTATTCCTTCTTACTTTTCATATCTTTTAATAAAGATATAACTTGAGTCAACTTAAGTGTATGCATGACCAAATTGTTAATACATGTATCTAAATACGTTTTGCCAGTGCTATGGTAAAAAAATGCCCAATCGGACATTTTGTACGTATCTCTTGAGACTTAAAGTGGGTACCCGGGTAGTGTCGGATAATAGGGGGTGGGTACCCGGGTAGTAAATTTGGACTCGTCCCAGCTAGTGGACACCCTCCAAGGCGTACCATAACCTGTCTGTTGGCAGAATCTGGAAAAGTGGCACTATTGTTCAGCCAAGCTCTTTCACATGGTTGGCAGTTTTAAAGGGGCACTGATCTAACGCAATTCCCCGGGACTGGTTGTTGCCTTTGTTATTGTTTTTTCCCAGTGAGTACCCGGATGTATAGCAGAAATCTAGACTAGTTCGCGACCTCTGCTGCGCCATTCGTAAGCGCATTAGTCACTTTTATGGGTAGTAATAAGGGCGTATGGTCACATTGATCAACAAAATGAAATACAGTTTTCGAGATAATAAGGAAATGTAGGTATCTTTGTGAGTAGCATCGGTAATGGTGACGAAGTTTTGATAAGTCACTTGCTTGGTAATTTTGCGATTTTCGTTTACACTATTTTGACTTGCAACACAAAGTATATATTTCACCTGAGCATATGCTTTTTTTATAGTGTGTATATTTTTTTACTGTCAAATGTGTAACAAATATATTAAACGTCTAAATATTCAGTTATTTTACAAAGTGACTGAAAAACATTTCCATCTGTATAATTATGACAACGAATTCCAAACATTTTGATGTTTAATGTCACCACCAAGAGACTGAAAATGTTACGTTGAAAAGTACATTTCTAAGTTGTTTGGCTTTTAATCCTACATAATAATCTGTTGTGATGTTTGTAGGCCCTTTTGATCGTCTTGATCAATCTGGACAGATTTTTTAGCCAAAATGACTGAAATATTTACACATTTTATAAATTGCCTGGGAGAATCACATTTTACAAATTGACGGTAATATATACACGCTTACAAAGGAAAAGACCTGTGACAACAACGTCTATCGCGCATTGAAGAATTTCCCAACCAAGACGTAGAGAAACAAGAACGAATCGGTTCAAATGAAGGAAAAAATGCAGATATCATAATTACAACATACCAAATTTATGTGTATAAGTTTTAGGCAGCTTCCTTGTTCGAGGAATGTATCCGTGAATATCCACACAAAGGAACAATATCCCACTCGTCTGCAGCTATACAAAGAAACTTATTCGATGTCACGTGTCTCAGTAACTATCAAATATTTTAAAAGATATATATCGTTTCGGGATATTATAACCCGTGTTCGTTTCTCAACTGATCGCTTGGATTGTTTCAGGTGTTTTACATAGGTATCAAGTCTCAATGGTCGGCTGAGAAAGCCCACGTGACAAGTATTTTCATAACGTCCACGGTTCCTAAAAATTCCATTGAGTAGTAGATAACAATGATCAATCAATCAACGTATTATGAGTTAACCCTTTGAACAAAGTATGTTGTTTTTACATCGGCACTTCGCGCCATGATATGAGTGTATTCCCTTTGTTTTAGTAAACCTAGACATGTAAACACTCACTCTTGACATATCCACTGCGCAAGAAAACAGTGATTAATCAATCAACGTATTTTCTGTTAATCCTTTGATGACTAGGAACGATCCGTTGATTTACAAAAATAAGTAAATCAACTGATCATTCATCTCTTGCTGGGCTGCCACGTGCATATTACATAACACACATTTCACCTCACTTCAAACCTGGATTTAGATTGAATAATTACCCCAGACACAATAAATGCCAAATGGGAACCTTTGTCAGGTAATCTAAGTGGTGCTTCCACTAATTGTACCTGTAATAAATTCATTAACTGAGCATCAAGTGAATGACGACAAATACACAAGTGTAGGGTTATTATACGAGAAAACGTGGATGACAACAAGGGAGTAGTAATCGTATTATCGACGCAAGCCGAAATCCGAAAATGCTTTCACTGCATGGATACTGTTTTAACCATCTGGGGTATTTCCAAATGACGACATCCGATGAGCTCCCTTGTTCTTATTGTCTGTTTGTTTAGGCTGAAGAAATTAATTAACATGCGCCCTTTGTCGAAATCTTTATAGATCACAGTTAACCAATCAGTGTTCAAAAATGCGTAAAACAAATATTGCCTCCAGCCTCCAAGTTTACTTAGCTGTCCTTGCAGACGGTACCCCAGTCTCCGGTCACGCTCAGTTGCGTTGCGTATCATCCGGGTACTCACGGGGGGAAAACAATAACAAAGGCAACAACCAGTCCGTTAGATCAGTGCCCCTTTAAGGGGTTTAGATGGGAAACTACGCCACGATATAAGCGAAGGAAATCTTTCAGAGTTGGAAATTAAGATTGAAAATAAGAATAAGACTGACTTTTTACAACGAAATATTTCACGACGTGAATAAAGTAGAGACATATTTAAAAAAAAACTATACTATTTTTTATTCATTAATTCTAGTGAAAATGAATGATGATATTGATTGAATCATGGATTACGACGATTAAAATAATTATTTCTAAAGCCTTATCCACAGAGGAATGTGCTGTGTCTGTACGATATGAGCGAAGGAAATCTTTCAGAGTTGGAAATTAAGATTGAAAAGAAGAATAAGACTTACTTTTTACAACGAAATATATCACGGTGAGAATAAAGTAGAGAAATATTTTTTTTAAAACTACACACTTTTTATTCATTAATTCTAGTGAACATGATTAATGGTATTGGTTGAATCAACTTTTTTTCCATTAAAAAAATGAAAGGTACGTCTGTATTTTGTAAGACAAAACAAAAATATATATTTCCTCGCAGTCGACTTGATGATCAAATGGCTATATCAAGAGATCGAGGACTGTTTCATTCTTTCACGATAGGGTGACATTCCCTTTGATGACGATCATTCTAGTATACATCTGAAGGTATCTACCCCGAATACATTCCACATTCAAAATGTCTTCACGAAAGCAATGACATTCCGTTTGATGACGATCATTCTAGTATACATCTAAAGGTATCTACCCCGACTACATTCCACATAGCTAGCATTTCTAAAGAATTCCAAATAGCTGGCATTCCTAAAGAATTCCTCAACTATGACATTTTTTTTAACAAAGGTGGCATTCTTCACATTCTTAACATTCATGCATAATGACGCCGTTCTCATTGTGACGTCATGCATGTCTATTAGCATAACACTAGGCTCATGAATATTCATAGGGCACCTTCCACGGAAGATGCTGGAGGTATTACTTTTATACTACTCACATCTAAACCTGGCTAAAATATGGCGATGGTCTCCATACATATTTTTGTAAAGATAGAAATCAACAGGTGTAACTTTTATTTTCTGTAAGTTCGTAACTTATTTCCATTTGAACTTGCCATTTTCAAAGCAAAGCGTGTCATTTAACTTTATCACCCTGAAGTGAAACGTTTTTAATACACCCAACACAGCATTTAACGCCCCATCTAATTTCCAGTAAGTGATTACAGATAGATACTGATTCAAAAGGTTCATTATGTCACTATCCCAAGAAGTAGTAAAACACCCAGACCATCGATGAAATATATTAGGCAGGCGATCTTGCTGCATAGACGTGTCTCAGTAACAATCAAATATTTTAAAAGATATATATCGTTTCGGGATATTATAACCCGTGTTCGTTTCTCAACTGATCGCTTGGATTGTTTCAGGTGTTTTACATAGGTATCAAGTCTCAATGGTCGGCTGAGAAAGCCCACGTGACAAGTATTTTCATAACGTCCACGGTTCCTAAAAATTCCATTGAGTAGTAGATAACAATGATCAATCAATCAACGTATTATGAGTTAACCCTTTGAACAAAGTATGTTGTTTTTACATCGGCACTTCGCGCCATGATATGAGTGTATTCCCTTTGTTTTAGTAAACCTAGACATGTAAACACTCACTCTTGACATATCCACTGCGCAAGAAAACAGTGATTAATCAATCAACGTATTTTCTGTTAATCCTTTGATGACTAGGAACGATCCGTTGATTTACAAAAATAAGTAAATCAACTGATCATTCATCTCTTGCTGGGCTGCCACGTGCATATTACATAACACACATTTCACCTCACTTCAAACCTGGATTTAGATTGAATAATTACCCCAGACACAATAAATGCCAAATGGGAACCTTTGTCAGGTAATCTAAGTGGTGCTTCCACTAATTGTACCTGTAATAAATTCATTAACTGAGCATCAAGTGAATGACGACAAATACACAAGTGTAGGGTTATTATACGAGAAAACGTGGATGACAACAAGGGAGTAGTAATCGTATTATCGACGCAAGCCGAAATCCGAAAATGCTTTCACTGCATGGATACTGTTTTAACCATCTGGGGTATTTCCAAATGACGACATCCGATGAGCTCCCTTGTTCTTATTGTCTGTTTGTTTAGGCTGAAGAAATTAATTAACATGCGCCCTTTGTCGAAATCTTTATAGATCACAGTTAACCAATCAGTGTTCAAAAATGCGTAAAACAAATATTGCCTCCAGCCTCCAAGTTTACTTAGCTGTCCTTGCAGACGGTACCCCAGTCTCCGGCCACGCTCAGTTGCGTTGCGTATCATCCAGGTACTCACGGGGGGAAAACAATAACAAAGGCAACAACCAGTCCGTTAGATCAGTGCCCCTTTAAACCTCTGGTTTATGCTCTTCCGCATTCCTTCAATCTTGATTGGATCTCTGGCATTGTGCAAGTAGCACTTGGGCAGAATCTGAAGGATTGAGCCCACCATGTCAAGGTAGAATTGGTTGTCCTCGACCATGCACAGGTGAATGATGAGGACTCTTGGCACTATGTCGGCTTGCCCTGTGCATCTAAGATGTGTCCAACTTGGTCCACCTCATTCCACCTTGCATCATGCCTTGGCCATGTAGCTGGAGCCCACAATCCAAACTCTAAAACGATAATAAAGGAATTAAATGCCATGTATAGAATATTGAAATTGTTGTGTAGCATTGAATTAGTTACAATGTAAGTCTGGACTGTGTTAGGGAAGTGGTGAGTGACTGACAGATAAGCAATAAAGTTTACTACCTGGTCTGGCGGGACTGGCCACATCTCCTGTAGCTGATGTGCGGACCGGAACTGGTGCAAGGCATTGATGCCTGTTTGGTGTGTGGAACAGACAGAGATCATGGAAGTCTACTTCTTGCTTCAGATCAGCCATACAGTGCACAGGATAGGTGTGGAGTTCTGGTCCATGCTTGGTACTGCCACCCAGGAGTGTTTAAGTTGCAACCTCAAGAGAGCATCGTCAATAATGTTAGCAGTGGTAGAAACATACTTTGCTGTAAACAAAATATTATACTGTCGACCTGCAACATTAGGTGGCAGAGTAGGCCAACCATACATCCTCGTTTATAATGCGACCTTCAAAATCAATGCTAAGTCATACAGACCATCTATGAAGCGACCTAGAATGAAGCACATACAAACCTTATTTTTGCTATAAAAACTTGTTTATCCTGCATTGTTTTTTTCTACGTCGCTTTGTCGGGTGTGTAACTCCAGCAGACATTGTCATTTTGTATTTACAAGGAGCGACACTACATTTGTGCCACAAAAATAAAGTTCAATTATGAAGTAATAACAAAAGAACATATTTCAATTTATGAGCCATTTATTTATGCACTCAATCACTTATGATAAATCAATTTATACAAATCTTCCACTCTTTTAATCATTTACAGGCTGCTGTCATATATGAGGCATTAAACAACACAAGAAAAATCATACATATCATAAATTAATACATTCAAATTGCACGAGTCCCTTCCAGACTTATCTACTTATTTACAGGCTGCTGTCATATAGTTTTCATTACAAACACAAATATATCTTAAAGTCAGTCTTCTGCACACAGAATGTCCAAGCTGCCAAAGCTGTGCTGTCATCATAATAACCATTCAATTCATCTTCAAAGTCGTTTGAGATGTTGGTTGTGTCGGATCTCTCATCGGATTGCCCTCATCTGGCCTACACCTTATATCGCCTACACCTCATCTGGCCTACACCTTATATCGCCTACACCTCATCTGGCCTACACCTTATATCGCCTACACCTCATCTGGCCTACACCTTATATCGCCTACACCTTACTTACTTACTTACTTTGGAGATTTAACGTGCGCTTTCCGACTGATGTGTATTTCGCACACGGGCCCGGCCAGGCCATTTAGTGTGTTTCCGAAAGGGGCGAAAGTGGTCTGTGCAACCCAAGGGGGTTTAGGGGTTGCTTATAAATATAGAATTTGGGAATTTTGAGATTTGGAATAGATGCCGATGGGGTTGGGGAGGAGAACTAAGGGAGCTGGGTATGGTGGATGTTTGTTTGTTTATTTGATTTTGATTTGGTAGGTTATTGTGTTTTTAGATGCGTTTTATTAGTTCCGTTTTTATTAAGAATACGCCTAAGGCCTTGAAGTTTTCTAGTTTATTTTGTGGGTTTAGTATTGCTTCTAGAGTGAGAGCCTTGTTTAGATTGAGGGTGGTTTGTAATGCGGTTTGATGTGTGAGGTAGTGTGTGCAGTGGATGAGTGCGTGTTCTGGGGTTTCTGGTTGTTTGCAGTGTGGGCAGTTAGCTGTAGTGTGTTTTTTAGTCGTTTGCTGATCACTTTTTTGATTTGGCTATTTGAGTTTAGATATAGGTTATGCCATTTTTGGGTGATTTTTTGCTTGTTTACACTTTTAATTTCTGATTTTGAGATTGGTAAGTTTAAGCTTATTTCTGGGATTTTGAGGGATAGTTTAGCTGCTTTATCGGCGTTTTCATTACCGTATATTCCTACGTGGGCGGGTATCCACAAGAAGGTTATTTGTTTGCCTGCGTTAGTTAGGTCGTTGGAGCTTTTAAGTATTTGATTTATTAATTTAGGTCTGTTTTTGGTATTTTTGTTTTGGAGGGCTTGCAGTCCACTTAGGGAGTCGGTAAGTATTAGGATTTTTTTGTGGTTTTTGGATTCTTGATTATGGAGGGCTGAGGCCATGCCCATTAGTTCTGCCGTGAATATTGATTGGTTGTTTGGGAGTCGGAAGGATTGTGTGGTTTTAGTTGGTTGTGTGGTATTGACTCCGAAACCTGTGTGTTTGGAGGTCGGATCTGAGGATCCGTCCGTGTAAATGTGACACCAATTTGGCCAATTTTCGTGTATGTATGCTAGTGTGGTAGTTTTAGCTATGTTTGGGTCGGTTTGTTTATTTATTTGGCTAGCTAGTGTTGTGTCTATTTTGGGTATTTTAAGTTTAGGGGTGAAGATATTTGATTGTTTGCAGTTTTGTTTAAGATTTTTAATTTGGTGTTCATTTAGGTAGTTTGTTATTCTTTGGGATATTGGGGTAAGTAAGGGGTGTTTACGAGCTAGAGCTTGGTTTTGGGGGCTGATATTTTGGTTTATTAAGTTTTGGATGAGAGGGTTTGATTGGGACGCGGCCCAGAAATTTAAGCTTAGCTGTTCCCTGCGTAGACTTAGTGGCATTTCTCCTGTTAAGGCCTGAAGTGAGGTGTAGGAGGTGCCATGTTGGGTGCGTGTAATGAGTTTGAGAGCCTGATATTGTATTGAGTCAAGTTTTTTAGATAGAGAGTTGTTTAGGGTGTTGTATATGGCGCAGCCTTAGTCTAGTTTTGATCTAATTAGGGATATGTAGAGAGAGAGGAGAGTATCTTTGGAGGCTCCCCAGTTAGAGCCAGTTAGGCATCTTAGGGTGTTTAGGTCTTTACTGCATTTAGTTCGTAGGTTTTGGATGTGAGCATCCCAGGTGAGATGTTCATCGAAAATAAGTCCTAAGAATTTGGTTTGTTTTTGAAATTTGATTGTTTGATTGTTTAGCTGGAGGATTGGGGAGGCGGGTTTCATGTTTTTATGTTTGAATACTATTCCTTTTGTTTTTTCTGAGTTAAGGGAGAAGCCCCATTTGTCAGCCCATTGTTGTATTTTATTAAGAGGTTTTTTGAGTAAATTTTGGATCAATTTCATGCTTTTAGTGCGGATCCAGATGGCTCCATCATCCGCGAATTTTGATGTGTTTACTTTAGGGGATAGGCCCTCGAATAGATCGTTTATCATCATTTTGAAGAGGGTGGGGCTGAGGATACTGCCCTGTGGAGTGCCATTTTCTAGGGGACATTGGTCCGATAGTGTTTGGTCTATACCCACGGTTATTTTACGATTGTTTAGGAAGTCCTGGATGTAGTTTATTATCTGACCTTTGAGTCCTATTTTTTTAAGTTTTTGTATTAGCCTGTCGTGCCATAACCATGTCGAAAGCTTTAGAGAAGTCTAAGAAGATGCCTGTGGTATATTGTTTATTTAGTTGTCCTGTCTTAATATCTTGTTCTAGTCGGGCGAGGTTATCTAGGTTTGAGCGGCCAGGAGTGAAACCGCTTTGATCTGGGTTTATGATGTTTTGGGGGGTTAAGTAATGTTGTAATCTATTTTTAGCCATTGATTCCATTACTTTACATACGTTTGAAGTTAGATCTGCGGTGCATATGGTTAAGTCGATAGCCGACATTTTTTGGTTTATCTTATCGTACCTCGTGGGCTGGTTGCTATTAAGGAGTACTAGATCGTTTGTTTCTATCTATTCGGAGATTAATTTGCCATGATTATCTATTTTATCATCTATGCTCCATGTAGGATGGTGAGCGTTAAAGTCTCCTAGGAATATAGTAGATTAATCGCTTATTCGGAGTAGTTTGTTTAGATCCTCATGTTGGACTTTTTGTTCCGCCCAGTGGTAAATATTTATGATGTTTATGTTTCGGTTATTTAATGTGATTTTAATGCCGTTGGCTTCTAGATTTGGCGTGTCTATTTTTATTTCTTCGTAATTTATATCTTCCCTGATAAATATGATTAGTCCTCCTGCGGCTCTTCTTGTTTTGGGTTTTGCTCTGTCAGTTCTAACTGAGTTGTAGTTAGGTAGTGTAAATTTGGATTTTTTTGAGAATTTGGTTTCCTGGATACAAGCAATGTGAGGGCCTTTACTTAGTTTAAATTTAGTTTTTAGTTCATGGCCGTGGGAGGTGAGTCCGTTGGCGTTCCACTGAAAAATATTTAGTCCTTCCATTATTGGGTTCGGGTGATTGGTGATTTAGTTTTTAGTTTTTAGTTTATTCGGTGACTTCTTTTAGACGGAGGTTAAAGAGGAAGAAGGGTAGATTGGTTAAGTTTAGATTGAAAGCTACTTTGTGGAATGATTTCATGCTATTTTTGGGGGAGTTTTGACTATGCATGTATGCTAGGAGTAAGGTGAGGTTATTTAGGTTTTGGGTGTTGTCTGGTTGGGAAGTTTGGTTTGTTTTAGTTGGAGTAGTTTCTATTGTTTCCTCAGTGGTGGAGAAATCTTCGTCATCGGTTAGATTAGGGTTAGCTGTTTGAGTTTCCATGGGGGAGGCATGTGATGTGGAGGGTTGTGTAGGTGTTTGCGGGATGGGTGTAGCTGATGATTTCTTAGTGTTTGTGTTGTTTTGTTGTTGTGCTTGCTTGAGGGGGAGTGTTGTTGCCATGTGGGCTGTAGGGTGCTTGGATGAGGGTCGTGTTGTTTTGTGGTTTGTTTTGCATGCGGGGGTTGATGTTTTGGCTATGTGAGATGTGGGAGGGTTCGTGGTTGGTTGAGTGGCTGCTTGTGTGTGTGAGGTGGGTGCGGTTTCTTGGTAGGGGCCCCAGACAGAGCTGTCAGTTATGGGTGGGGTGTTTGTTTGTGGGATGGTGTTTGGGTGTGGTGTAGGGAGGAGTGGTTTAGATGCAGGTGTAGCAAATTTTCGTGTGTGAATTTTAGCCGTGTCTATGTTTATGTGTTTGTTGGCCTGCTGGGTGAGTGTGTGTCTGTGTGGGCATTGGTTTGAAAGTGAAGTGTGTTGGGTGGATTTGCATTGGATGCACCAGGGTGTGCATGTGCCTGTGCAGTCTGTTTTTGCGCATTTTTTACTACATTTAGTTTTACGATATGTGCATTGGGAGGCAGTGTGGTTATATTTGAGGCACTTTGAACATTGCTTAACCTGCTTTATATAGGGTTTGACTTCTAAGTTGGTGTGGGCTCCGAAGGATATGTGTTTTGGGGCTTTAGGGAATTTAGCGGTCTTTTTGAAGTTGATTATGACAATGGAGGTTTGGACCTTTTTTCCGTTTCTAGTTGAGGTTATTCTACGCGTGCTGGTGATTAGGGGTTGAGGGTTTTGGTCTTGGTTTATGTTAGCTTCTAGAGAGTATAATTGTAAGTCCTCAGTTGTTTCCCTTGGGTTAACCCTAATTACGCCTCGTGTATATTGTTGCCAATTAGGTGTTTGTTTGATTACCGTGACGTGGAATATTTGAGTTATTTTATTTGCTGCGTTGTAAGATTCTCGGTTAGGGAAGATTATCTGGTATCCTTTGTTGGCTTTTTTAATATTGTTGTAATTTATTTTTTCTCTTTTAAACCAAAGTCCTATTTTATCTGCCGAAAGTTCTAGTGAGAGAGTGGTGCCTGAGCCTGCTGAGAAGAAGTTGAGGGCGAAGGTGGTGAGGAAGGCGGCCGGGGAGGGTGTGGGCGATGGAGGTGGAGTGGATGTGACGAGTTTGCGTTTTTTGGTGTTTTGAGGTGGCTAGTTAGCTGGTTTGGTGGGGGGGGGTGTGTGTCGTGTTTTCGCCATGCTTGGTCGGGACGATGTTTTCGAGTGACCTCCCGGAAGTGTTGTGCGCTTCCGCAGGCGTGGGTGAGTAAGGAGCTGGAATGTCTGCGAGTGTGGCGTTGCGGGTGTCAGTCATGTTGTTTGGGTGTTGTGTTGGAGAGTTGGAGAGCGTGTGTTGTGGTGAGTGGTGGTGAAGTGGGAGTTGTGTTTTGGGGAGGTGAGTTGGTTTGTTGTTTTTACTGGGTGAGTTGTGTTTAGGAGGCGGAGGAGGTTGCGGTGGTTATTTGTTGTTGGTTTTAGTAGGGGGGTTTGGGAAATGGATTAATTATTATTAAAGATTTATTTTGTTGCTGGAAGGCTGGGATTAGGTGAGACAAGTGGAAAGCGGGGATTAGGAGATATTTAGTCGAAAGAGTGGAGGTATGTGAGTGGTGGGCGTGGGTGGTGGTAGGAAAGAGCGTGCGTTGTGTTAAGGAGAAGGGGGGATTAGGTGTTTTTTTGTTTTTAGGAGTTGGGTCAAAGGGTGTGTTTGAGTGGTGGGCGTGGGTAGTGAGTAGAAATGAGTGCGAGCTGTGTTAGGGAGATGGGGGAGGATAAGGTGTTGGTTATTTATAAGAGTTGAGTGTTGTTGTTTTTAAGGATTTAGGGGTTTTGTGATTAATTCGGTGAGAGTGATTTTAATAAGAGTATGTGAATAAGGATGAAAGGATAACGTGATAATTACTGATGATGGAGTTTCCTTGGCTGGCTATCAGGCAATGCTCTGTGCTGGCTTGGGAAGTGTTGCTCGCTTGGGGTACAAACTGCAACTGATTGTCTGGCCAAGACTCGATTATTTACAGACCGCTGTCCTATAGCTGGAATATTGCTAGGTTCGGCGTTAAACAACAAACAAACAAACGGTGAGAGTGATTTAAAGAGTATGTGAATAAGGCTGAGAGGATAACGTGATAATTACCGATGTTGAGGTTCTCCTTGGCTGGCTATCAGGCAATGCTCTGTGTTGGCTGGGGAGGTGTTGCTCGCTTGGAGTACAAACTGCAACTCACCTGCCTACACCTCATCTGGCCTACACTAAATACAAATGGTTACTTCCACACCCCTGTTGTGTAGAATGGTACTGTCCATTAACCCATTAATGATTTCATTCATTGATATGAATTAATGACCTGAGTACATGGGCCTTTGAACTAATCCGATGTTTTTATAGTGGTATCTGATCCTTGAATTTGTTTTGACTGTTTATACAGGATTACTGTTATAATGCACTTTTAACAGGTCTTCTTATCTCAAAAGTTTTGTAAGTGTGTATACATTACCTTACCTGATATAATCCAATCTGAGCATTTTAACAGGTCTACTCATCTCCAAATTTCTGTAAGTGTATATATATACCTTAGTAAGTACTATTGTTCCTCTTTACTTTGATCAACGAAATAGCTTTCACAATGTTAACAGGATCACCTCATCTCCAATTTAGGAATAGGTATATATGTTAGTTTTTAAGTTTGAGCCTCGCCGTGTGCGAAATACGCTGCAGTCGGAAAGCGCACGTTAAATCTTCTATATCAGTCAGTCAGTTTGAGCCTCAGTCTGAAAGTGGCACATCTTCAAAGCTGAGCTGAGCGATGTCTATCCAGCAAGTTCCATCAGAGGATGTTTTTTCCACTACGCCTGTCTGTGGAGACAAGTTGTGGACAGAGGCCTGGCCCGAGACTACACCGACAACCCAGCAGTGCAGACCCACATCAGAAGAGCTGCAGCATTGCCGCTTTTCCCCCTAGCTGAAGTCCAAGATGCCTGGATTGAAGTGATGGAGCAAGGACCAGATGGGCAGCAGATCACCAGGTTCAACGACTACGTCACCAGCACATGGGTGGACTTCAATGCCAAGTTCCCTCGAGCCCTGTGGTATCAACACGAGAACACCGGTCCATGCTCCAACAACCATCTTGAAGGTTTCCACAATGGCCTGAAGAAGAGAATGCCGAGAGCCCATCCCAACATCTTCCAGTTTGTCAAAGAACTCAAGAAGATCGAGACAGCAGATAGACAGTCAAGAAGGCAGATTGGACTGGGTGGTGCCATGAGACCTCGTGCTCGTGTTGACAGAGACGAGATGCAAGGACCGAGAGACAGCTTGCTACTGGCAGAAGATCAGTAATCCAGTTTCTGGATGCAGTTGGACATTTCATCAAATTACAGTAATTTTGCTAGTAATGATGTAGTGCTAATGTTATAAAACATGAAGATGATGGATATAAATGTACAGTGCTATACATATATGATATTTGATGTTGTGAAAACATTTGAGTTGTGAAGATGATCTCATATACAAAAAGAAATTACAGTATCAAAAGTCATTTACATTCTTTGTTGTCTTGTTGGAAGAGTTCATTTTACTCAAGGGATAAGGGTACAAGTGTGATGTGCACTCATCCATAGATTTGTTTTGATAGCGATATGGGGTGTAGGCCAGATGAGGACAGGCCCTCTCATCTAAACCAGCTTTCAAACAAGCAATCTTCCTGTGAACCATCCATTGCGTTGGCTATCCAACACTTCAAAGAGCTTCGCTTCACCATGTCAACTGGTAGTTCCTCCCAAGCTGCCTTTACTCATTCAACATACAACTGGTAGTGGTCACGATGTCGACTGTCAGGGCCACGATGTTGACTGTCAGGGCCACGATGTCGACTGTCAGGGTCACGATGTCGACTGTCAAGACCACGATGTCGACTGTCAAGGTCACGATGTCGACTGTCAGGGTCACGATGTCGACTGTCAGGGTGTTTTTAAATCATGCGTGGAATAGTGTGTGACATCACACCTTTAGTTCAATTTTCAAAACAATAGAGCTCTGCGTAAAACCGAAAACCCAAGGGCTGCGCAGAATAAACTTATGACATGTTTTTATTTGAGGCAGATGGAAGAGAAAGTGATTGGTGCTTCATGGACTGGTTAGATAGATAGAAAGATTATTCCACACTGAAATTGGCAACGTTTTCCTGAGGTGCCTTTTTAGGTGCAAGCTCCAATGTTGGTACAATTTGGGCCTTACTCTATGAAGTATCATACTCCAATGAACTCACACAAAGTGAAAGTCAATTTTTAAATAACAATTGTTGCACAGTACATTGTGACAAATTGTACGCCTGTATAATTAAAGTATCTCATGATATAGGACACCACATAAGTCATCAGTTCCAGCATTACCTATGCAGTCATATCGTATAAAGTGTGCACATGTGATCTGTTGATATATGTACTACACTACTTTCTTAATACCGGTACTATTGGTTTATCTAACCAGTACACTGCTTGTAGCTGAAACTTATGTTTTCAATATAATGTTGCAGATGATGTCTCTTTCACTGTTGGTCTTTCCAAAGCAGATGAGTTGTGTCGCCACACAACATACAGGGACAAGAAACAGGCAGCCAAGTTGGAACAGTTACAAAAGCAGCGTTCAGAAAGAATAAAGATAACTGAGGTTTGTCGAGAGCTTGAAGCTTCAGTAATGATTAAAGTTAGGGCTTTAGGCTGAAACATGATTGAGTGCACTCAATCAACTGTCTGTCATTTTAATGTACCATAAAACACTTGAGATTCATCAATGGTAATTTCATACCAATAGCAGACACAATTCACATACAGTATTCTGTAAATCTTGAAATTAACGCAAGTGTGAATTAATTGTGAAAAATGCGAGTGGTCTTTGCTTGCATTAATTATCCCCTGCCCAACAAAGTTGGCGGGGGATATAGAAACGGGCTCCGCCGTCACATTTCGTTTCGCATAACTCAGAAACTGTTCAATATGTTTTCATGAAACTTTGCAGGTTTGTCAGGTACATGCTGAACTGGTGCCTTTTGCTATGTAGAAATTTTAGAAATTTTTACTTTTTTACATTTCCATGGCAACAAGATGGACTTAGGTTCCAAACTCTTCTTTTTTTACAATTTCCATGACAAGTTCCACCTCAGTTAAAAAAGGTTAGGGTTTGTTTAGATTTAATTATGTCATAAATTCTGCAACAAGGGGGGGGGATACAGCCATGTTAGTGGCAAACTCTAGTTAAACTTTGCATTTATGTCTCCAAAATGACCATCCACAATAAGACACTGCACACTTTGGATAGCGGAAATACCAACTTGAATATAAACACAAACAACTGTGTGTGTCTGTGTGTGTGTGTGTGTGTATTCCACATCAGGGTTTATTGAGCAGCAGTTTTAACAAATATATATTAATGTCCAGAGGGGGCTCTGTTGCATCAGTATTTGTCACTATTCAAAGGTTGAAGCATCTTAAAATCACCAAATTACTAATGTACTCTTTTTTTCTAAATACAGAGAGAATATGAAAAAGATATTTTATCTATTCCATGAGGTCAGGGGTCAAGGTTGGCTGGTCAAAATCGAAAACAGCCAAAGTTTCATCCATCGAGGCAAGGCCTAGGGACCTATAGCACTCAGTAGAGTCTAGAAAACTGCTTTTTGCCTGTTAAAAAAGGATATAATTTTTCACAGACTGTTATTGAAATATCGAGTAACTACCGATCGACCTACAATGTACCTGTAGTTTGAAGTTTTTCAGTAACAAAGAGTCCTATTAACAAGTTTACAGGAGACAAAAATTCGAACGAAACCAGAAAGTACTATAGAAATGTGCACATGTGACTCCGTTATAATGATGATAATGTAGTCTTCATAAAACATCTAATCCACACACAAAAATCGTTTTGAGAAAATTCTTCTAAAATGACAAAATGATGCTGTTTGTTTTGTTAACATTGCTCCCATGATGCATGTAACATCACACTTGCATAGCCATAACCATGGTACATGATATGGAGTCTGTACTGGGAAATGCATACAAGTTCTTTACACTTTAGAGAATTAGAGGGAAACCATTTATTAATTTAGACAGGGTGAATTACTGAACTGCCCAAGCTATGGGGTTTTCAATTCATGCCATCAAGTCTACGGTATGATAAGAAAACAAAACAGGTATAGGGGCGGTCTCAAAAACAAAACTGGGACGTAAAAGGATATTAGACAGCTTTGATACAGGGTGATTAGGCATATTAGGGCTGCAATGATACAGGAAGGTCACGATACGATACGCATCTCGATATTCTGGTCACGATACGATATGATAAAAACAAAACAAGACTTGAAGCATGTCAAGATTGAACCGTTCAAGATTATGTAACAGTCAAAATTATTTTATAATAACAAGACTACTGAAGTTGTTAAGCTTCAAAGTGGAACTTTCCCTAACTTTCCTCCAAAACAATTCAAAGTTCAAACACCAGAAAAGAATTAATGTACTTCACCAGTGATACAACTGCAAAGAATTTTTAATTTCAGAAATTATTGTTTTATCAGGAATAATATATTCCAATATCGTGTTACTTTAGTTGCAGCTTTTACTATATATATATATATAAGAACCACAAGCTTAGCATTTTGGTACTGGTGATTGCTGTTGCAGGATATTTTTACGTATGGAACAATTTGACCAGTCACCGTAGGGACTTCCCGCGCAACATGTATGTATGCGAAAACATTATCTTAACATATATTAGCCAAATTGCCACAAATATGAATTTTAATGAGTCAAAGTATGGCATTTTTAATATATGTATCTGTTCTCTAGCAACTGAAGTTCGTTTCATTGCATCAAAACCGGTAATCTGACCGTGGTTGCTGTATCTCTTCACACACGATTTCACCTACCTTAATGAAAACAATATTGAAGGAAATTTTGAGATAAAATTAATAAAATATATTACAAACACAAGTCCATATATACAATGAACACGTTTTAATAACAAGATAGTATTATAATGGTATTGAATTGTGTACTTCAGTTCGGATTTGCTGACTGGTATTTCCGGTGTTATGTGCTTGCTGGTATTTCCGGTGTTATGTGCTTGAGTTGATCAGCTGATAATGTTTTTTGAGATGGGGAAAAACATCTTCCAGTGTAAAATCTGAGCTTATTAAAAATGTAAGTATGTTTTGGGGAGTGATGCGTTACTGCACGCTATAACCAAGTTAGCGGTTTATTGAAAGGCACAATAGCGAGGAAACGATGTAATTGAGATTTGCGTTCTGTATCGTGGCGTATTGATAAATGGGCCCACCTCTATCGTATATTGTATCGTTGGTCAAGTATCGCAATGCATCGGAATATCGGTGTATTGTTTCACCCTGAAGGCGTAGAGTGTACAAGCTTTATGAGCAGAAGGTAACCCTGTCTTATAGTAGAATTTGGGAGGAATGAAAGATACAATTAATGTTTCCCGGACTGCACTAACTATTGCTCTCCAAGAAATGGGATTTCGATACACTGCGTGTGCATGGCGATAACCGAGAATATTCCATCCTGTCTATGAGGTCACATTATCTCCAAACCATTCTTAACTATCACAGTCAGGGCATCCAGATACATGTGGCTATCGGCAGATGGACAAAAAGCACCAATGGTACATAGAATCAGGTAAACGTAATCATGTCATTGTTTTGCACTCTGCAACTTATGATATGGGGCTTATTGATGGATGTGTTCTATTTTTCGAGGTGAAAAGAAAACTGGTGATTTTCAGAAGGAAATTATAGGAGGTGATGTGTTCATAGACTGGTTGGAACTTCAGCTATTGCCCATTTTAAACAACGTCAGTGTCATTGTCATGGATAACGCCAGTTAATATAATGTAAAACAAAGTATGTGATCTCAACTACCACTTGTCAGACTTTTATTTTTGTGGAAGCCTCGGTGGCTCAGTGAGATGGCTGATATTGTGTGATGGCGATGAGGTGCCTCATTCTGGCAGTGTAGGTTTGAACCCCGGAAGGGAATCAATCCAAAAATAGTATGAGAATCTGTACTATACTAAGAAAGTGTTATACATATTGTTTGAAGAAGCAGAACAACAATAACATATGTATCTCTTTCTCATATTTGTTTCTTGCCAGGATCAGTGTTTGAATAATATTTTGAATGCTTGACTGTGTGTATGTTTTGTAATATTTCTTAAAAATTACCTTGGCACCATTTCCAATACTTGTATTTAATTTTTCTCAAATGTATACATACATTGTCTTCAGAATGACCATCCTCCTCATGTAACAGGGAAAAGGTGAAATAAAATGTAGAAAAAAAAGAAGAAAAAAAGTGTTATATCCCAAGTATAACATGTGTTCTATTATGATCCTTTATGGCAATGATTGTCAACATTATGGGTTAAATGTAGCGTTTGAAAGATGATAGGAACAAATTGTATGGCATAAGAAAAATATACCTCCTCAGTAAGGCGTTTACAAAATCAGAGTCGAAACGTGGGAAAGGTAAATTAAGCTTGTTGCAGATTAAAACATATTGCTGAAATTTGATACTTGTTACATTCTTCCCAATGTTTTCATTCTCAATATTCACAGTTTTTCTTGACATTTAACTGGTAATAACTCATCCAGGTGATCTACAGTGTTTTGGCACTATCTGCCATCTATGAATCCCAGTTAGCTTGAAATTTGGAGAAAAAAATCGTTATGTATCCTCTTGTGACCTTGACCGTATTTGCAGGTCACCTAAATGTGATGTGATGATCCTCTTGAGAGGTCATGTATATACCAGATTTCTTCAAATTCAAATTAGAAATTAAATGTTCAATATAGAGTACACAAGCTACTTTACACTTTGTGACTGTGGCCTTCAATGCCATCCAATCAAATGTAATTGGAAAATGCTTTGATTTTTCAGGAATTTATCCAAAATTTCCAAACATTTAAGCTATTTTGAACTTGCATGCCTGAAAGTCAAATGATCTTATATCAATGGCTTGCTTGTCCGGCATCTGATTTTCATCAGTTCATGTTTTGCCTTAAGTGTGTCAGGATAAGCATAATGCATAAGCTCACAGAAGTGATTCAGGTCTAAGTTAAAATAAACCAGACAGCTATTTACAGGTGATGCCTTTGATCAGTAAATATAGATGTACATAAATGAACATGCTACATTGGGTAATTGTTGTTGAACTGTTTTGCATTTTCATGAATTTGTCATACACATTTGTATGGGTTATGGTAATATATTCTGCCTATCTTATGCAAATATGCAGCTTATCTGGATCTCTGTGTAGCTGTCTTTGTTGACAAATTGACTGTTGACTTTATATCCTGGTGAGCTTCATGCAGTGCCATAGACCTGTGTTTATTCAATATACAACCCATAGCTATATTCGTCGGTCATTTTCAGTTGACGTGTGTGTGAGATGAAATGTACAGTTTGATTTCTTTTGTAGTTGAGGTTACGCACACGAAGGAAGACTTTGCTGGAATACCAAAGAAGACACAAGGAGCTGTATCCTTGAATACCTGAATACCTTTGTCATACGTCTTCTAGACAACAGTACCACATGATTATATAATAAGCAATGGTACACTATAAATATCTTCAGATTTTCAACAGAAGACCTCATCAATGTCAACTATCCATAATCAATTTTGATACTAGTGTGTAAGAACTTTCTGATATTTGCACATGTCCATTTTGGCAATTCTCAATGCTGATTGGTCATTTAAAGCCCCAATGTGTCAGTGCTTCATTGTTGACAAAATATGAATATCGATCATGATGCCATGTAGTCATTGTCACCATAGCTTGCCTCCTTTGAAATGTGTCTGGGTTGACGTTTCATTCATACTTCTTGGTTTTAAAATGTCAATGAGTAATATATAGAAAAGCTTAGTCAAAACTGATAATCTGTCCCTCGTGAGTGAATGCTGTTAGTCCCTTGCCACTGACTCGAAACTTACATAATTTATTCACTCATGACATGTGCTCTGTAATTCCTCGTTGCTCATTGGTTATTCTCTAAGTATCTCTCTTCTGAAACCTCTGCACATGTGAAGTATTCACTTCTTTCCTGTGTGTGCTACTTTCAACATGAAAATTATTTGGGAGTTGTTCTAGCACAAAATTTTATCATTTTTCACACTGTAATAAAGTTTGGATCTTCAGTTTATGTTGTTTACAAGAAGAATAGATTGCGCTTCTCATTTATGTGGAAGGTGAAGAGGTTTAGTTTACCTTAAGTTTAGTTCTAAGTGGTGAACGTATAGTTGAAGGTGTGTAGGCTCTTCAAGACCCTAGATTACCCACACATCTCCTGCTGGTGTTGGTCAAACGTTCAGGGGAGTCTAGATGCACCCAGTGTGTTTCTCTCCCATGAGATAAATGGATCGCTGAGTCCTGGAAGAAGTCAAGATGGAGGGATGCAGAAAGAGAATGGTGGTGATTTTGAATACGTTAAATTCAGTCAGGGACAACTGCCAGGCCTCAACCGGATCCAAAGATGAAGTCTACCCACCATTGGGATTGACTCTCTGTACTGTCAGATCCCCACTGCTTAGTTGGACAGGATGGCTGTGCCGACCAGTTTGATAATGGAAGACAGGGCATGTAGCCTTTCCCACCACTTTCAAGGAAACTCTAAATGGGATTACCATGGATAACACGCCCATATGGAGTGAAAGCAACATATGACCTGTTTGTGCCATGGTCACCAGTGTTATGATAACTTTAGATACTGACCCACTATCTTTTCATCCAATGACCCAGTCAAGTAGAGGACAGGAGGCCGTGCATTAACAACTTATGCTCAGATCGTGGCCCTCAGCTAGTAGCCTTTGGGCTAGATCCTGGTCGCGAGTTTATGGGATCAGTAACTAAACTGTTAACAAAGCACGAGGTGGAAATCAGGCGTGGTGAAAAAGAGGCCCACCGTAGTCAAGCTATCGTTGAAAGATTTAACCGGACAGAACGTTTGTTTGGCTATCAGTATTGGATCGAAATGAAATCGGAACGATTAAGATCAACTGAATGGGTGACACGATTATCAGCTGTTGTATCAGCGCTGAATAATGAAGTAACGAGATTAATCGGGAAGAAACCATCCGATGCGATTAAAATGAAATCTGTGACTTCCGAATCTTCAGCACCGAGGAAAGGCAAAGAACGAAAACTTCGGGATAGAGTAAGCGTAAGATATTTATACCAGCCTGGTTAACTCAAAGGAGGCCTACGTTATGCAACCGATTCGATTTGGTCCCTTAAGATATATAACATTAGTCGGTTGGTTATGAAAGAAGGAGAGCCTATTCTTTATTATCTTAAAGATGGACCAGCAGGGCATTTGTACGAGAAGAGTTGCTCATATTTCCCAACGATACAGTATTACCACCATAACCATAAGCATAGGTAGTTACACC
Organism: Haliotis cracherodii; assembly: GCF_022045235.1. Classification (NCBI taxonomy): domain Eukaryota; kingdom Metazoa; phylum Mollusca; class Gastropoda; order Lepetellida; family Haliotidae; genus Haliotis; species Haliotis cracherodii. The sequence continues at coordinate 24,832,636 of NW_027266265.1, forward strand.
AACCTTATCAATCCATCTCTTTGTATCTAAGGGGGATAATGATGTCTTGTTCATTCTTAATCCATATATCCTGTGATTGACACTTCTTAAAGTGTTCATCTCATGTTTGAATGCTCTACCATTGAATAATGCTTCTTTATACTGTTCGTGTTTGATATGCTTTTTTACCACATACTTCTTAACACCCCATTATCGGACTTCTTTATAGAATACATCTTAGGTCTTAATCCGACATAATCCACACTAGGGGTCCCAGCAAATTCATCCTTCATTTTACCTAACACCTTTTTGTTTACTACGCTGTGCAGTGGATTATCTTTTGGGTAATCGCTCATGTCGTACATATCTATTTTTCTCTGCCATATCTTTATACACATCCTCGGTTTGTATTTCCATCAACAAATTTTCATGCCTAACGATAGACATAACTGGAGATTTCTGTAGTGAACTATATATTTTGTCTTATCCATCAAATTTGGTATGAGTTTTTCTACGTTAGCTAACCTAGTATCACCTATCAAGGAGTGTTGATATTCCGACATCCAATCTTTATTAACCATTAATCTTTCGGGAGCTAGCGGATAACTGTTATGATCTTTATGTAACTCTGTTAAATATTCCACGTCAACTTCTAGTATGTACCCTTTATCAGAGTCTGTTGGGATCGATATCACATTGATATCAATCACATCGATCCACTCAAAACCACCCATAGGTAAAGGTTAACTCATAGCCCATCAGTACAAATTGTTGGCGTCAAGATATAATATATGTGTATTGGGTTTACTCGGATCATATGCTTCCACTAATTTATTATTAGCCTTAGAATACCTTTTCGCTGTCATCGATATACCACCTCTTAATCCTTTCTCAACAAACAAGTGCATATCATAATTGGTGAGTAGTTTTATTTCTACACTGGTCTTCTTCAACAATGCATCCCACGATAGTCCGGGACTGGAATAGTACCATGCCGGGTCCAAACTGTATTGTTTTAAACATGTCTTTCTAAATATCTCGAATATATTGGCGAGTAACAGTACAGATGGTGATAATCACCTACATTCTTACAACCTAATTTATCCCAGACCGTCAGAGCGTGTTCATAATTGGCATCGGTTATTTTAGATTCTGTTAAGTTACTATAGAATGATTCAAGGGGTGGTAATTTAGTTTCGTCAAATCTAGACCAATCATCCATATATTCGTAAGGATATACACCTATTCTCAACAACAAATGACGAGTGTATCGGTATATTGATTTGTTATTGCAAAGTCATCGGGATTGTTGCCATTAGCTAAATTGTCCAGGGAAGATAACAGAAACTGTACTGAGTCTATGAATCTAAGTCCATTATTTTGTTTTGGCTTTCCCATCCTTGTCCGTATAATGTATAGTTTTAGTCAATGAGAATGATATGTATTTTTCCATTAGGAATGCACGTTAAGCCGCCATCAGTCTTTGAGATATAGTTTGCATAATGAGATGAGAATCATATCCCCTAAGGTTATGATACACAACGGGATTGGTATTTTTTTTAGAATTCATTTTTAGTTTCAAGTTACACTCGTTATGCGCTGCTCCCCGATAACTACCCATGACGTGACAATGATCTCTTACAGAATTCCCATTCAGGGGTTTGTTACAAACATGACAAATCGTTGACTTCATCGCACTTCAATCATCCCTCGTCATACACATGAGTTTCTTACGCGATGCATTTTCTCTGATTAATCTCTCTTTATTTTGTAGGTATTCTAGGAACTTTCCCATCATATCTTACAACTATTTATCCAAACCCACAAGGAATATGTTCTTGATTTTTGTATGTAAAACTACATTCAGTATTGTGTTCGGTATTTTCTATAGGATTGATAAGTGCTTCAAAGTCAGCGTAAATTATGTACGGTACTGGCATTTGATTACAATAATGTTCAAATTTTAATATATTTCCCTCTTTAGGCATATCGATCTTGATAGCAGTATGTCCAATACCTCTGCAGTCTTCTTTATGCGCTTTTAATAGATCTTGTCTTCTGTACACATGCAGGCATCTTTCGCAGAAATATTTCTTTCCATCATGTTTTGTTTGATCGCATAATAGCCTGCTTAAACTCTATATAAAGATTTATATATATGTTTATGATAAATATACGCTTCTAGGATCATTTGTCTAAATATGTGTCGTCAGCCGAGTCTCTGCCCAGCAGTCAGCCAGTCAGTGTGACATAGCTGATAAGACTCAGTCCGACATAGCTGATACATAATAGATCATAGCTTATGCGTAATTGTGTAGCTGAAAATCGCAATTACCGACAACCCAAACATTATAAATACTATCGGTCTTTCTGAGCCTCTGAGGGTGTATAAGACTGACTTATTGTTGGCCTTGGTATTGGGTCAAGCGTCTTTCCATAAACAAGAAGTATTCATGCATGGCAGATTCAACATCCTAAAACGTTTGAATTGAATGTCCTTGTTTACACAGTTCATCATAAATAAATAAATGAATAAATAAAATCTAATCTCTCCATTCTGCGTCTGGCCGTTTCTGACTGAGCTGTTTCGAGTTGTTCTAATGCTTTATTATGTCATATACGCTCCTCTTCAATTTCTTTAGTGTTTGATTCCCCCATAGTAGTAAATAAATAATTACTCCCCGAAAAAGCTAGAGCATTAACAATAACTCCACCAACCATCATCAAAATTGATGCCATACTATGTTTATAAAATATTCAAATGTTTAATTACTTCATTATGTCTTCTGGAATAAGCCCTTGTTTGATTAGTATATCTTTTGTGGCCATTGCTAGTCCTACATCTAGAACCATCATACCAATATCATAACCATTAGAATCTGGCTTGGGTGGTGTGGCTTTAGTAATCATTTTAGCTATACTGGCATAGCCAATGGCCAAGCCGCTGACCACCGCTGAATGCTATGTTGCGTTTACCAACATTTTACCGTCTGTAACTGGAGTAGTCATGCTTTTATAACATTACATGAGGGTTTAACTCTAATTGAACCTTATGTCATTTTTGAACTTGTGGTGTTTTCTCTTCTCCGGTCTTAAAAAACAACCATACCACTGCTATGATGCCTATAGCATAGTGAGCCCAAGTTTTAATCGGGCTATGTTCAGTGTTTGAATTGTGGGCCTTTGCCTCTCTCGTTAGCGCACCCTTCCTACCAGCTGCGACATTTCGAGGATTCTTAGTCACTCTGAATTGTGATGCAATAGGGGCTTGTGGTGTTACCACAATCGCTTGTGTTTCCTCAGTCACTTGTTGTGCATTCGGGGATTGTGCTTGTTGTATTTCCGTCTCCATTATTAGTAAGTTGGCACGTATGTTTATATTGACAATACCTAGCTGTTATTAAAGCGGTGGTAAGTGGCGCTAAGAACATTCCTTATCTATGATAAAACTCACAGCTTACTGCGCTTATAGTATGTTCGATGAAAGGGTCTTTCTCTAGAGATTCACATAAATACATGCGATTTTCTGCCGGAATAGGAAGATTCGTAGCAGCTACAACTGTGTATAGTGGTAACATGGCCGAACCTATTGTTTTAATCATGGTAGCTCCCAGTCTAGACTCGTAACTCGCGTACAGTTTTTAAATTTCTTCATCGGCCATGTTATCAATTTTTTGAGTAGTATAATTTTCCCCAAAATATTGGGAACATTTTCCATCGGCTACCAAAGCCACAAGTCTTTCTCTATGTTTATCGAAAGATTTATCTACCATAGGTTCTGGCTCATTTTGGAGCAGTTGTTCGATAAGTTCATTACATTCCATGATGTAATACCTAAGGAGATATTTAAGTCTAACATAATAAGATATTGTATATACAGCCCAAAATAATAAACTGTTACAAAAGAGTATTTCAAACCACATTTTTATATATTCTACCATGACATTGATGAATGCTTCATTCTAATTGGTTAAAAAGAGGTTTCCTTTTTGCTACGGAAACCCCTTTCAAATATATTAAGCCTATTCACATAAAAACGTGGGTAAGAATACATAGATAGCCTACATATCAATTCATAGAAAATCCGCCGTGATATTGCTGGAATATTGCTAAAAGCGGCGTAAAACCATACTCACTCATTCACTCATAGAAAATGGCTGCTGATCGATCACCCGATATAAACTGTAAAATGCGGTAGTTTGATATCGGATGTTTTGGGCGTTGGCTAGGCCTCAACCTTGACTGCTTCAATGATGATATTAAAAGATTTAACGAAGGCATATCTATTGCATACAGATGAAATGTTTATGAAACTGTTAGGGAATTGTTCTATGGTGACCAGAATCGGAACAATTTAAGCTATTTCCTCATTGAAACAACCGACAATGAAAGTAAAATATAAAATATAAATTATAAAAATTGTTTGAAAACACTTTATTCATCACAACCTGTTGTTTACAAACCATCTTGTGATTGATATTAGCGCTATGTCAGTCAACCACCATCGTAAGGATTTGGCAGAAGAGGATTTGAAATTCCATCACTCAGAAAACACTTTTCCATTCGCAAATCCACGAAAACAATGTCCCCCTATCATTGAAGTCAAACTTGATGAAATTCATTACAGAACACGGACAATTAAGAAAATCATACACGACCCACTATGTCTGGGCCACGAATGTTTCATTCCATTCACACACTGGCTTTGGAATACATGAAATTGACAGGTCACACTATGCAGATTCTAAGATAGGCCCTACCTCGTGTAAAAAATGTCTGGCTCGTCTGCAGGCTAAAAAGCGGCTGTTCAGTCATACTCAGTTCCATTGGTAATCGTTTTGTACCAGCAGGCTCGATCATTCCCAGTAAATCTACAGGTTAATGTTGAACCACATCATAGATCGGGGTTGTCATCTTGCTTACGGAGCAACAGAGAATGTAAACAAGATTGTCAGCCATTGACAGCTGCGAGGTGTGAGTAACCGTGATGTAGGTCAAGTTCTGCCACATCCAATTTCGGGGTGGAGAGGCATTTATTTTGATGTTATTATTGTTTACTGGGGGTAATTGCTAACTAACTAATAACACTTACACATGTTAAATGTGTTATAGAATGTTAATTCACAAAGTTTGCTGTAGAAATATATTTGTTTAGCATTTTAAAACCTTTATCTACAACCTGTCACCCCTACAATAGAAATGATGTCATGCTCGATTTCCAAGAAATGACCTCTCTCGCAACTTCCGAGAATATTGACAGTCAGTCCACAGTGTTCAACAGTGTACAACAAGTTGGTAGAGATTAAAACATCTGTGTTTGGACTAAGTTTGGAGTGTTATTTGTCAACTTCTTTTGAAAAACTATGTGTTTTGAACACTTATTTTGAACTACTCACGACTATGGTGTTTTTAGTCTTGAAGTTAAATAATAATTGTTACATATAACTTCCTGTGACCACTTTTCGGAATGTTCTAAGATTGCGAACCTGTGTGCCTGTGTTGTTACGCGTTGCAAGAGAGCGCCTTTTTTCAAAGCGTTGTTGCCGTCATGGTAGAATGAAGATAAACCTACTGTGTTTTGAAATTTGATGTAGTCCAACTGGAGAATAGATACCTCTTTATATTAATTTTGAACCGAGCGCTTTAGCTTTTAGTATGTTTATCTCCTGAATAATGTTCAATTTATCGTATTTTGCTTAATTTTGCTATATTTGCTAAATTTGGCTATAATTTGCTATATTGTGCTTAGCAGTTGCTATATTTTGCTCAGTAGTTGCTATAATTTTGCTAAGCAATTGTATAAGCAGCTGGTTGGTCAGTTTTCAATTCAAGCTTACAGTGCTTCGTTTCCGCTAACAGTTTTATCACTTTATCTCGCTCTAGCTTGGTAGAACTAACATCATTTTCGTGTAGACATTCCTCAAATGAATCTAGGTCTTTGCAATGAAACAGGGCTACCTATTTGGTCTGCTCTCTCAGATCTTTCAGAACAGAGTTGTATTTTTGAGTAAGTACCCAAATGCTATGCTCCATATGTCGTCCGGAGAATGCTAAATATGAAAGCATATCTTTCTTTTTGGTAAGTTCTTTTCTCGCACTGCAATCATCTATTATAAAAAGGGTTGATTCCCCTTTGTATTTTTCATGACATACTTGTAAACAGTCTTGTAAACGATCACTCTGATCAACTTTGTACACCCCGGGATCATTCATTACCCTATCTTTCGATAGGTATGTTTTATTAACGTTTATAGTCGGGCACAAAATAATAATATGGGCAAAAACATCCTGATAATGACTTTGTAAAATGTCTAGAATAAAAGTTGTTTTTCTGCAACCCGTTTGCCCGCAGATGATAGCTCAGTGTGGTTCTTTAGGTAGAAGATTATTAAAAGATCACTTGCACGAATCTTCCATTCTGTATATTAAGTTGCGCGTCCATAATCACATACAAATATATGTTTAATTTACCAGCCGTTTTGGCGAGCTTCATTATCTGTATAGTAACACCCTCACTGGCATTTTCTAATCTCCGCCCACTACCGTGTAGTTGGTCATCATCTGTGGTTCGCATGTCGAGCCATAGTGCATACTTCGTTGTAAGGAATTCAGCCATCGATACATCCCCAAGAGACAGATCTTTCACGACCGTGTTAACTTCTGGGCTTCATTTTATAGAAGGGAGTTTTTTAATCTCATCCCACTGTTGATATGCTTGAATGCCTTGACTATATAATTGATTAGGCACGCCCTCGATAGTCAATTCTACTTTTATAATCTTGGGATTGTAGAACTTCTCGGTATCTCTTGCAATTTTTTCAGAAGGGGCCTCGAACAACATTAAAATACCCTTCAACGATCTCGTGGGGATGTTTAGATTGATATTCCACGTTGTATCTCTTTTGTTGTGATCTTTCGGTGTCGAAGCCACGAAATGGCTAAACTTCCGGTATACTGGTTACAAATTTGTCTGGCTAATTCAGGATCTGTTATCATATCATACTCCAGTGAGATATTGTCAATAGAATAGCAAGTATCATCTTCAGTAGCTTTGATTACTCTGCTGTAGTCATTAAAAGTGAGTTCGTATTGTAACCTATCGCCTAGGGATGCTTGATAGAAGGGCATGTGACTATCTAGTAATTCAAAGTCGAGTGGAATATAGGATCGGTTACCTAATGCATCAGCAACTGCCTTATCTTCTACGACGGTATTATCACCACTATCAGCACCTACACGCAGTCTCAATGTGTTCTGATTACAAATACCTTGGTACTGTAAGTTTCCCATTCTTTAGCCGTTCTCCAGAGATCCATGTAACAGAAGTATACATCGCTATCGTCGATACTCAAAACCTCATTACCACTAATTTTAATAGCAATTTTCTTAACAATCGCATGACCTATGTTCTGAACGAGCTCTCTGTTAGCGACTAGAAGTCAAATTAATTGTAAATGATAGTCATGCCGTTCCTGGAACTAACACATCATGAGCGCCTAGATTAGGAAAGCGAACCAGAAGTGTTTGATTCTGATCAATGGTACTCAGGTTATTAGTTATAGTTACAGACTGGCGAATTGCTTTGACCCCTAATGGATCCCAAAGTCTACGTTGTGGGTTTAACTTGCGTCTATATTGCGAAGACATTGTTTATATTGAAATTATGTAACCTTATGTTTAATATAAAAAATGGATGATTTCAATCTGGATAACATAACTGATACCAGTACAATCGAAGAGGGTACTGATGAAACCAGCTTTATGAATCTTAACGATGAACTTTTGAAACCAGCCATTAATGATTATTACGATGCCTTAAAAGAAACTCCTATTGGTCGTGACTATTCAAAGTTTACGATAGATAGTAAAGGAATATTGCGACTGCGTGGCTCTCTGGATATTGATCTTATGAATTCTCGTACTCGTAAACCCCTAGCCTTGTCTACAATAGCCAGAAAACATGGCATCAACATTGTTCGGAATGAATTAGGTTTTGTAGACTACTCACGAGAAAAACTTTCTGCGAAGACTACTAAGGTTCTTCAGACTGTGCGTACTGAACTCAGTGCCATAGATAAAGAGAATTTGGATGAACACTCAAAGCCTGCCTTGGATGGACTGGGAGAAATCTTGGATACCTACTACGATTATTCCATGTTACAGCTACCATCCTCGGGGCTCAGTATTAGGGAATTACGAGGCCTTGACAAGGCAAAGCAAACAATGCAGGGAGAACTCATCAATAATATAGCCAAGCTGTCTGAAATCAACAAGCATATAGCTTATGAGAAAACAAAACTTGAACAAGTGGGCGATGAATTCAGTAGACGCCGCATTGCGGAAAGATTGCGTAACTTAGAAGACGAAGGATTGGCCTGCCAACATTGTTCAGAGAACAGGGGATAACCATAGCCAGTATTTTTACCGCATTGGGATTTATTTTATCGACTTTGACTCTCGCGTTATCCGGTGTAGGTGCACCACCCACACCGCCTACACCTCCTAGTGATACATATGGTGTAAAAAGTGGATAAAAAAGTATTTAAAAGCATAAGCAGAAGCACTGGGAAAGCTCGCTGGGAAAGCCGCGTCTGCACCTCCAGGTATAATAGGGAGTATTGATTCCTGGCTCTTGAATTTATTAGCTAAGACCACCACTTGGCTTAGTCAAAACTTGTGGACACTGATCGTAGCAATTGCTGGGCTGTTGTACTTATCCATTAAAGACTATTTATCCAAATCATGAGTAAACCAGCCGCGACTCCACCTACTATAAGCGCTGTTTTTTCATCGATATCTTTACTCGAAGAAATAGTAAATTCCTGACAAATACGCTCATACGCGAACCTATTGTACGGATTATTTGTGGAATTCCATGCTTGATCCTGCGGTAATGGGGCACTAATTTCTATAAGTATAAGTCTCATCTGATAGAACACAGGAAATGATAAAACAGACTTATTGAGTTCAGATCCAGGGGCATAAAGAGATACACCACATCCTGTTGTGGCACACCATATGACAAAGTTTAACTGGTTCTGCCAAAATTGCATTGGATTGTGGAACCAATCATGCACCATTTTATCGCTAGTTGTCATGCCCCTGTATTTTTCAAAGATATTAGGGAAATGAACAAAAGACTTAGCACCTGAGGCACTTACTAAAATTGACTGATTCATAATGTAAGTTGATTTCATATTTAAGTTATGATATAGTATCTTTGTATATTTGATATGTATGTTACACTCCCAGGAATAACAGATGGTCAGTCTATTCAACTACTTCATGCTATCGATAACTCGGCTGGGCAGCTTGAAGCCGCTCTATGAGATGCAACGTATTACCTGCGGTGGACCAATATAAGTGCTGCAAGAGGTAATAATGAGATATGGATAAATGGAGAAGTGCACACTATATCTGATGGGTATTACAGCGTATGCTCACTCAATGATGAAATTTTTAAGCCTTTTGGAGATAGTCTCACCCAAAATGAGTCGAATGGGATGCTGATTTTAAGCGCTGGAGAAAGGGTTGTAATTCTTTACGAGAACTTAGCAGATACACTTGGATTTTTTAGACAAAAAGTAATGATACGACCCAACAAAACAGAGGTTGGAGTTAAAGTGCCTGATTTAGTTCACTGTAAAGAGTTGTGCATCCATCTTGATCAGATCAGTACAACGGATAATATTCAACTTGAAAGTCCTTCAACTCTGCTAAGAGCTATTCCAGTGAAAAATGAAAAATACAATAGCGGTAGAACGGAATCTTTCAGATCATTGCAATATAAAAAGTTTAAACAGGGTTTTATTTCAGACCACAAAATTTCTGTATTAGATGTAAAACATCAACCTGCACATATAGGATACTTGAGTGTCACACTCCATATTATAAATAATGGTTAATTCATCAGGCCCTGGAACTCCTAACCTTAGACAATACAATTGCGCTTTCCGATCTCGGAGACACAAGATAAAGTATACAAGCGGAAAGAAGTTGTATTCACAGGTAATCTAGGAGATTTAAGTGATGTCAACGTTAGTAGACTCAATAAAAACACTTCATACAATCTCATAATGATAATAAGTCGACTATGGTAGAAGAAAAAATCGAGTGGCTACTGAATATCGTCATTACCCCACCATATGTGATGACGGGTAAGGGACATCATTTAATTAAGTTAATGAATAGTGGGATCGTACACAGGGTTTATATCCCCTCAACATAAAACGAAAAAGTGACTTAGTCACTCCCCTGCCAGAAAACCCAGGTCATGTTATTGAGTCGTCCAGCATTAAAAAATGTTAGTTTAAATTTGGTTACTGAATTCAATGATATAAAACAGAACTTGAATGCTATACCTGATCTTTCTACACTTATTATTGAAGTCTTGTTCGGAAATGCACCAGAAGATGCCTTCGAGATATTACCAGGTCTATTAATTAAATGGCTTAAGAAACATGAGTGTCAACGTTGCAGTATTATTCATATCGGAGCATAACCCGTTGCAACCCTAGAGGGGGTCCAAATTATTAAAAGTGACAGCATTTCTCTTATTAAGATATTCATGCCGTATAATATACATTTAATAAGGCTGATGTATACTCTCAAAACATTTAAGCAAGACCAATTGAAGACTATTATATGATATAATAATATACATTAGGAGTTTATATCCGGTGCTCGATGAAGCATCTGAAAAGATGGATACTGTTGATGGATTTCAATTACATCAAATAAGCGACATAAAACATTGAATAGAGAAGGAGAGGGAGTTGAGACTTGGATTGTATAAAAAGTATCGCAGAGCTGTGAATGTTCTCGATGGAGTTGACACTGCACTTGTAATGGCTGGCATGGGACTCGGTGTAGCCAGGGTTAGTTTATTATCAACTATAATCGCCGTGCCTATCGTACTTGGTATTGAAGTAGCAGCCGGAGTCTCAGGACTGGCAGGAATTGCGATAAAATGTATTTCTCGTAAGTTGCAAAAGAAAGCATTGAAACGTAATAATATTCGGATACTCGCCAAAGCATAGTTGAACAGCATCGAGGATCATATTTCAACACCACTGGCTGATTGTAAGATATCCAAGGATGAGTTTCGTCTAGTGCTGTCAGAACTCACCAAATACAACGCAATGAAGCAGGAGATTCGATCCAATTCTTGTAAGACCAGTGGTATTAGCGAAGACGAGAAAAAAAAGTTCATAGAACAGGGGAGACAACAAGTGCGTCAATTTTTCCATGCCAAAACCAAAGAACTGGTTGGAGATTAAAAATAGATTGTTTGATCACATTTAAATGAATGCTTACATAAGTCTATAATAATGGAGAATTACAAGCCAATCAAATGGCAAGAATTACCACAGGGTATATATTATATCAGTGATGTCAAACCAACCAAATACGGTCATCAATTGTTTCTTTCCAATTTCGAAAAAGAGTACATAGTCTGGTCTCCTAGTAAAATGAATGAAGAACTTAGTAAAAATATCAAACTTCTTCCTCAGTATATAACTCGTTGCTGGTAAGTATATTTGCCACATTGTTTGTTTCTTTAACCAATCCTTGGCCACATCTTTAGATATCTTAGCCGCAGTGGTTAATTTTTGTATTGCTCCTATACCTTTCCAATATCCTCGTGGGCTATAGTAAATTTTATCCTTTATTAATTGATATTGATATTGATATTGATGATTCTTTTTATACAATTGATGACGGTCATTGAATCACATCATCATTTTCACATAAAAAAATTCCCTCTGTAGTAGCAGTATAGGTATATAAATCTGGCTCTAGTGGGGTTGCGGCAGAACTGTCATTACTTATACTACTTGACTTGTTAGAAGTCATATTTGAGGAAGTTTGACTATCAAATGTCAACAAAACGTTTTCACAATCGAAATACATGTAGCGTGGGAAGTCCTATTGTTCCATACGTAAAAAAATATCCTGCATACCACCTGTACTAAAGTGCTATGCTTATGATTCTTATAATTTTAAGTATATATACAGTGGAAGCACTACAATAATACGATATTTGAATATATTATTCCTGATAAGATAATAATTTCAGATACAATTTCTTCCGACCATTGCATCAAAATTCTTTGAAGTTGTATCATTGGGTACTTTTTAACTGAAACACCAGTAGATTGGGAGGAAACACACTGATTGCCATTTCTAAGTTAATGAGAAAATACAAATGATAATCTCTGCATTTAAAACAAATACAACTTAAATGGTAAATCATTATGTCTAGTGATGTTTTATATCGAATTTCATACTTTTATTGACCAAGTTTGTTATACCTGTTTATTCACCTTAATTCACTGAAGAGATACAATCTGTTTTCTTGAAAGCACATGTTAATACTCGATAAATCTTTTTTACACTATGAATCATAAACGACTTCTATTCTATTCTTTTTTTAAACTCTGAAACATGCATCGTAGATTGTGTTAGGTATTCAGAGCATGTGTACTGTATTGTTGGTCATATCTACCACCTACGACTCGACCTTCGTTAAACTGCTGATCATCTGTAATGCTAACCCGAAGGTAGCGTTGTAGAGAGGGATCACTGGAGACATGGTTTTGAAGTGCATGTGCTGATACACTCAATATTCCGTGGCAAACATCTTGTTGATTACTGTTCTGAAAATGAATGTATATATATATTGAAATGTCTAATCAATATCAGTGGCATAATTTGATGTCAGAAGAATAAACCCACACCAATGGTTTGCTCAAAAGTGGTGCGGTGACTACAGACACTGAGAAAGCCAGTATGAGAAGTGTAGGGTGTTCATCAAACAAGCTCATCCTTGTTCCTTTTTGCATCAAGGCAGCTTTTAAAGAGGAGGTTCAAGGGACAAATTGCATCATTCATGTGAGATGCTTGTGGCTGGGTGCTGGTTAATTTTATTGACTGATTGAACATGTGGTATATGATTACAGATATATACAGCAATATCCAGGAGCTACAAAGCATGATCGTTCTTGGAAAATAATCTTAAATAGAAAGAATGTTTTGTTTTACTCTCTGCAGGAAGCACAGTGATTTCTCAGTGGAAATACTGGTTTTTATGGCTGTGAATGCTTTCCTCTAGACATGAAACATGTTTTTTAAGGAGATGTGAGTTTTCCATACATGTCAGTAAAAAGGATGTTTGACAGAAACATGACACAAGCCATTGAATAATTATTGTTTGTCACAAAATTATTTTTTATGACTTAACTCCTAATTCTCAGTCTTGATGAAAACATCCACCTGAAAAATGCCATTGATTCTGAAGAGATGCACAGCCACGGCACTGTGAAGGCATTCTTGAGGAAATATGAAAAGTACAGGGTAATTCATTTTGTTTTTTCATCAATGCTGAATATACCTGAGGTCAATCTAAGTAGAAATTACACCCAAATAGCCTATGTCATGATTGCAGACATTTTGATATTGGTGACCTTATATTGTTAAAAAATATTGTCTTTCAGAATGAGTCAGGTGAGTCTTGAGGTGAAGCAGAAAATATGATTTTGATGAATCCTAATGTCAATAAATGTAATATCCATGAATGCCTCTTTGCAATATTGTACAGGAATTTTATCATCAGTCTGTTTTTTGCTATTATCAGGATACTTAATGTTAGCTACTCTAAAAGAAAGAAAAATGGGGTTTTCAGATTAAAAACGATGTTTTACTGGTCTGTTTTCAGTCGTAGAAATGGGTATCTCTCATACCTCTAGTCGCACATTTAAAAGGAAGCCAGAAGCTGGAATGTAAACCTTAAACTTGTTTCCGTCCGGTTGAGCACGCACCTCCCTATGACATGTCACAAATCTCGAAGAATAAGCCATCAAGCAGACTGGACTGGATTACTTCCCTGTGGGGATGGCTGGTTGGGAACGTACGACTGAAAACAGACCAATGAAACATCATTTTTAATCTGGAAAACCCATGTTTTAGTCTGTTTTCAGTTGTACAAATGGGTAGAATTCGACGTAACACTGGAAGGAGGGTCGGGAAAGTAAACAGGAAGTGACCTCGTTCACGTCGAATTTACCAAGTTTCTCACCCCTGTAGTGACAATAGAACATTCGACCAGATGCACGGATGAGACAAGTTGTTCATCACGAACGCACAGCATGGTTAATGCTCTTCGACACACAACTAATTATCGATGCGACAGGTCAACTGCACGCATCAGTTAAACTGCAATCGAAGTGTGGTCGACGTATAGTTCAGTTACAGAGCAACTCGCAGTATACAAGGTAACTAAAACAGCATGTTTAATGCTCTCGAAGTAAGTATCGATGCGACAGGACAACTGCACACGTCAGTTGAATTGAACGTCAGTTACAGAACGACTCATAGATAAAGAGAATTTGGATGAACACTCGAAGCCTGCCTTGGATGGACTGGGAGAAATCTTGGATACCTACTACGATTATTCCATGTTACAGCTACCATCCTCGGGGCTCAGTATTAGGGAATTACGAGGCCTTGACAAGGCAAAGCAAACAATGCGGGGAGAACTCATCAATAATATAGCCAAGCTATCTGAACTCAACAAGCATATAGCTTATGAGAAAACAAAACTTGAACAGGCGGGCGATGAATTCAGTAGACGCCGCATTGCGGAAAGATTGCGTAACTTAGAAGACGAAGGATCGGCCTGCCAACATTGTTCAGAGAACAGGGGATAACCATAGCCAGTATTTTTACCGCATTGGGATTTATTTTATCGACTTTGACTCTCGCGTTATCCGGTGTAGGTGCACCACCCACACCGCCTACACCTCCTAGTGATACATATGGTGTAAAAAGTGGATAAAAAAGTATTTAAAAGCATAAGCAGAAGCACTGGGAAAGCTCGCTGGGAAAGCCGCGTCTGCACCTCCAGGTATAATAGGGAGTATTGATTCCTGGCTCTTGAATTTATTAGCTAAGACCACCACTTGGCTTAGTCAAAACTTGTGGACACTGATCGTAGCAATTGCTGGGCTGTTGTACTTATCCATTAAAGACTATTTATCCAAATCATGAGTAAACCAGCCGCGACTCCACCTACTATAAGCGCTGTTTTTTCATCGATATCTTTACTCGAAGAAATAGTAAATTCCTGACAAATACGCTCATACGCGAACCTATTGTACGGATTATTTGTGGAATTCCATGCTTGATCCTGCGGTAATGGGGCACTAATTTCTATAAGTATAAGTCTCATCTGATAGAACACAGGAAATGATAAAACAGACTTATTGAGTTCAGATCCAGGGGCATAAAGAGATACACCACATCCTGTTGTGGCACACCATATGACAAAGTTTAACTGGTTCTGCCAAAATTGCATTGGATTGTGGAACCAATCATGCACCATTTTATCGCTAGTTGTCATGCCCCTGTATTTTTCAAAGATATTAGGGAAATGAACAAAAGACTTAGCACCTGAGGCACTTACTAAAATTGACTGATTCATAATGTAAGTTGATTTCATATTTAAGTTATGATATAGTATCTTTGTATATTTGATATGTATGTTACACTCCCAGGAATAACAGATGGTCAGTCTATTCAACTACTTCATGCTATCGATAACTCGGCTGGGCAGCTTGAAGCCGCTCTATGAGATGCAACGTATTACCTGCGGTGGACCAATATAAGTGCTGCAAGAGGTAATAATGAGATATGGATAAATGGAGAAGTGCACACTATATCTGATGGGTATTACAGCGTATGCTCACTCAATGATGAAATTTTTAAGCCTTTTGGAGATAGTCTCACCCAAAATGAGTCGAATGGGATGCTGATTTTAAGCGCTGGAGAAAGGGTTGTAATTCTTTACGAGAACTTAGCAGATACACTTGGATTTTTTAGACAAAAAGTAATGATACGACCCAACAAAACAGAGGTTGGAGTTAAAGTGCCTGATTTAGTTCACTGTAAAGAGTTGTGCATCCATCTTGATCAGATCAGTACAACGGATAATATTCAACTTGAAAGTCCTTCAACTCTGCTAAGAGCTATTCCAGTGAAAAATGAAAAATACAATAGCGGTAGAACGGAATCTTTCAGATCATTGCAATATAAAAAGTTTAAACAGGGTTTTATTTCAGACCACAAAATTTCTGTATTAGATGTAAAACATCAACCTGCACATATAGGATACTTGAGTGTCACACTCCATATTATAAATAATGGTTAATTCATCAGGCCCTGGAACTCCTAACCTTAGACAATACAATTGCGCTTTCCGATCTCGGAGACACAAGATAAAGTATACAAGCGGAAAGAAGTTGTATTCACAGGTAATCTAGGAGATTTAAGTGATGTCAACGTTAGTAGACTCAATAAAAACACTTCATACAATCTCATAATGATAATAAGTCGACTATGGTAGAAGAAAAAATCGAGTGGCTACTGAATATCGTCATTACCCCACCATATGTGATGACGGGTAAGGGACATCATTTAATTAAGTTAATGAATAGTGGGATCGTACACAGGGCTTATATCCCCTCAACATAAAACGAAAAAGTGACTTAGTCACTCCCCTGCCAGAAAACCCAGGTCATGTTATTGAGTCGTCCAGCATTAAAAAATGTTAGTTTAAATTTGGTTACTGAATTCAATGATATAAAACAGAACTTGAATGCTATACCTGATCTTTCTACACTTATTATTGAAGTCTTGTTCGGAAATGCACCAGAAGATGCCTTCGAGATATTACCAGGTCTATTAATTAAATGGCTTAAGAAACATGAGTGTCAACGTTGCAGTATTATTCATATCGGAGCATAACCCGTTGCAACCCTAGAGGGGGTCCAAATTATTAAAAGTGACAGCATTTCTCTTATTAAGATATTCATGCCGTATAATATACATTTAATAAGGCTGATGTATACTCTCAAAACATTTAAGCAAGACCAATTGAAGACTATTATATGATATAATAATATACATTAGGAGTTTATATCCGGTGCTCGATGAAGCATCTGAAAAGATGGATACTGTTGATGGATTTCAATTACATCAAATAAGCGACATAAAACATTGAATAGAGAAGGAGAGGGAGTTGAGACTTGGATTGTATAAAAAGTATCGCAGAGCTGTGAATGTTCTCGATGGAGTTGACACTGCACTTGTAATGGCTGGCATGGGACTCGGTGTAGCCAGGGTTAGTTTATTATCAACTATAATCGCCGTGCCTATCGTACTTGGTATTGAAGTAGCAGCCGGAGTCTCAGGACTGGCAGGAATTGCGATAAAATGTATTTCTCGTAAGTTGCAAAAGAAAGCATTGAAACGTAATAATATTCGGATACTCGCCAAAGCATAGTTGAACAGCATCGAGGATCATATTTCAACACCACTGGCTGATTGTAAGATATCCAAGGATGAGTTTCGTCTAGTGCTGTCAGAACTCACCAAATACAACGCAATGAAGCAGGAGATTCGATCCAATTCTTGTAAGACCAGTGGTATTAGCGAAGACGAGAAAAAAAAGTTCATAGAACAGGGGAGACAACAAGTGCGTCAATTTTTCCATGCCAAAACCAAAGAACTGGTTGGAGATTAAAAATAGATTGTTTGATCACATTTAAATGAATGCTTACATAAGTCTATAATAATGGAGAATTACAAGCCAATCAAATGGCAAGAATTACCACAGGGTATATATTATATCAGTGATGTCAAACCAACCAAATACGGTCATCAATTGTTTCTTTCCAATTTCGAAAAAGAGTACATAGTCTGGTCTCCTAGTAAAATGAATGAAGAACTTAGTAAAAATATCAAACTTCTTCCTCAGTATATAACTCGTTGCTGGTAAGTATATTTGCCACATTGTTTGTTTCTTTAACCAATCCTTGGCCACATCTTTAGATATCTTAGCCGCAGTGGTTAATTTTTGTATTGCTCCTATACCTTTCCAATATCCTCGTGGGCTATAGTAAATTTTATCCTTTATTAATTGAAATTGATATTGATATTGATGATTCTTTTTATACAATTGATGACGGTCATTGAATCACATCATCATTTTCACATAAAAAAATTCCCTCTGTAGTAGCAGTATAGGTATATAAATCTGGCTCTAGTGGGGTTGCGGCAGAACTGTCATTACTTATACTACTTGACTTGTTAGAAGTCATATTTGAGGAAGTTTGACTATTAAATGTCACCAAAACCTTTTTACAATCAAAATACATGTAGCGTGGGAAGTCCCTATTGTTCCATACGTAAAAAAATATCCTGCATACCACCTGTACTAAAGTGCTATGCTTATGATTCTTATAATTTTAAGTATATATACAGTGGAAGCTGCAACTACAATAATACGATATTTGAATATATTATTCCTGATAAGATAATAATTTCAGATACAATTTCTTCCGACCATTGCATCAAACTTCTTTGAAGTTGTATCATTGGGTACTTTTTAACTGAAACACCAGTAGATTGGGAGGAAACACACTGATCATGCTGATTGCCATTTCTAAGTTAACGAGAAAATACAAATGATAATCTCTGCATTTAAAACAGTGCCTTGGATCGCTTTACTCCTACATCAAGCTCACACGCCATAATATAGCTGGAATACTGTTGAAAGTGGCGTTAGGCCCAACTCAATCATTTGCTCAGAAGTCACTCAGAAATCACAGAACCAATGATGCTGAAACTTCATATCCTTGTTACCAGCAATGATAACACCGCTATTTATTCAAAGATTGGAATCCCATTTTCAGTATGGCAGCCATAATTGAAATATAAATATTCTTAAACTTATCCTATATCACACTATGCATTTCATCCTTCTTCGATCCTGGTGTTGAAACAATCCTAGAACAAAGTTTCCAGCTTCAAAAAACACCTCACCCCAACAGCCCAGCATTCATCACCATAGTCATCACCCAACAAATAGCTCATGCACCACGGCAACCTGACCCCACCTGACAATCCCTGCTCCCTCATTCTCTTTCACATCGCTCAAATGTGAGGACGTTTAAGAACACAGAGCAAAAGTTTTTTGGTGAGATTACTCATATCTGTCTCTGTATTTACAACAGCTACACACATTCCTCATGCATTATGGAGTCGGTACGCCCATCTAGTCGAGAATGCAAGTGTACTTACTCTCCTTACAACCCACACAGAGTTTGTTTTGACTGCCTTGGTTTGTATGTGCGTGCATTACCTCCAATTCATATTCCAAGGGGAACTCTATCAGTGGATGGTGCTCCCATTTGGAATTTCTACAGTGCGGCATTGCTTTTCACTCATATCACGAACAAGTCAAGCAGTTTCTACATAGCTGAGGGATCATGTTTGAGGCTTTCATAGATGCTTGCTTCCAGTCTCATGCCAACCAAATGACAGCAAGCATCTTCAGTTCACACAGTCACTGTATATCAACTCAACATTTCCAATTCATCAGTGCTCTGTTCGACACCAGGCTGGGGAAAATGTTTGTTCTGCCAGACAGATGGGCGAAGATCCAACATATAGTACTGTTGGCTATCAAACAACCATTGCTTCTTCACCAGTGGCAGAAACTTCTCAGTCTTCTGATGTCAGCACAAACTGAATGGGGCCAATTACATCCCCCACCTATGCAGTGCTTTCTTGGACCCTTTTTTCGAGAGGACAATTGCAGGGTCAAGGTTTTCTTGCAGCCGGCTTGACATCTCTTTGTCGACACTTCAACTGTCGGCTGGGGAGCTCATCTTCAAGATTGTCAAGTGGCAGGGTGTTGGTCAGACGAAGAACGAAACTGCATATGAACAATCTGCAGTTCAAAGCGGTGATCCTTGCTGTCAACGTTTGTTCAGATCTTCTCCGAGCATCTCCACTCATGATCCAGTCCAAAACATATTCTGTGGTTTGTTACATCAATACGATGGGGTCAGTCAAGTCAATATCACTCCTCTGAACGATCATTAATCCAAATTGTGTGGATTGATGCTCATGATATTAATCACTGGATTGTCTGGACTCAATTATTTACAGACCACCGTCGTAAAGCTGGAATATTGCTGAGTGCGGCGCTAAACAACATACCAACCAACCAACCTCTGAACAATGATGCAGTCCTCGACCTGCCTTTCCACCAGTTGGTCTTCTTCCTCGAGTACTGCAGAAGATCGTGGACACCAAACACCTTCATCTTGTTTAGGTCATGACCTTTTGACCGTCGAGGAGTTGGTTCACTGCCCTCGTTAATGTTGCAGATCAAAGATACCATCCTCTTCCTCTACAACCTGACCTACTAATCCAACCCCACTCAAGCTGCACCCATCTCTGGACACACTTTGCTTTTGTCTCATCTCCAGAAGTCTCTCACAGCTTAGGGTTTTTCTTGGAGGGTGTCTCAGACTATTACTGAGGCACATTGTACTTCCACTAAAACTCTCCAAGATCATGAGTGGAAGACATTTGAGAGTTATTGCACAGCTCGGGGTATTTCCTCTCCAACTACAGCATCACTTCAAAAGATTGCTGAATATCTTCAACATTTACGATACATTAAGAAACTGAAGGGATCCACGTTAGTTACCTACTTGGCTGCTATCAACTCCATCATTGCCACAACCATGGGGTCCAAGATTTCCATGGTTGCTGAACTAAAGGCTTTAATTGGCTTGTACCGTCTTACGTATCAGCCCTCTAGGTTCTGACCTCGTCATCTATCTTCTGAGGATTATGAGCCTTCGGGGGACAAAGACCTCGAGCATGTGATGTTCAAAGCGATATTTCTTCTGGCCCCTGCTACAGCAGCTTGCTTTAGTGAGATACATGCCCTAAATGTAAAGAGTCCAGTTTGAGAGACAGCACCATGGCAAAGTTTCCTTTCCCTTATGGTGGGATTTTATCGCCAAAAATCAACTAGCTGGGCAACCAAATCAAGTGTTTACTATTCAACCGCTTTCCTCAATCTTGGTCCCTGATGATGTTGAAGATCTATTATGCATCTGCCTAAAGTCATCTGTAGTCATGCGATGTTCATGCAAATGACTCATCACCTTATCAACGGCTGCAAGTTGCTGCATCTCCAATGGCCTCCAACCCTAATGAGACCAGGAAGATTGCCTCTACCATGGTCCTACACAGTAACTGCTCTTTAATGGCCATCATGGAGGGCTGTTACTGGAGGTCCAAAACAATGTTTGCTTCCCACTACCAATGAGACATCTTGGTCACAGACATCCAAGGACTTTTTCTATTTGGCCCCCTTGTGTTAGCACAGCAACTAACAGCAGCCTGTCAGCACAGATAAGAGAGGCTACCAGCATATCAAGCACCATGGTTCATCTCTTGTACATACAGCAGTCAGTCATTGAAGATATTTTATTGTTGTGTTTCGTGAAGCAGATCACGTCTGTCAAAGCCTATGTCTAAGTCACTGAAGCCACCAACTGATGTGGCCATTTGTTTTAATTGTGTCCCAACTTTCTACCTGTTCACCATTGCCTTGTGTACATGATATCTCAGTGGTTGGTTGGAGACCTAGAGGTGTTGTCAGTCGTTTTCTTTTCTCTTTCTTAGCTTACTCATTAACTGAAGTTGTGTTTGATAGGTTTGATGAAGTGAAAAAAGAGATGCCAAGCTGATCTGCCTTGCAGCCTTGGGCGTGCATTGTGTAGAGTCTGTTTTGTAGAACGAACCAGCTCTCCTGAGGTAGTTTATATTGTGGCTGAATAGGTTTGCCTTTGTTTACAGTGCATTAATACACATGACAATGAAGTGATTTTTCTATTATTCTCAGAATATTAAAGATCAGAAGTTGGGTATTGTGTTGTGTAGGGTCGTTAGTGGTTCAACAAACAAAAGTACCAAGCGTCAATTCTTCAAATTTCCAAGCAAAAAGACTGATTTAGTGAGGAGGAAAGTTTGAATACAGAAAATTTCAGCATGGAGAAAAGAAATGGAACCAGACTGGACATGTTGTTTTGTGTTCCTTGCAATTTGAGGCATCTGCCTAGGAGAAAGATCCACACAAACTGAAGGAACATGGTTACAAAAATGCAAGAACAAAATTACATTTTAATATGAATATAAAACTGGTTAATACTCACCACCACGTACATTACATAAACCTTTTTAAATATAAAAACAGGATAACTGATATAAATGACGATGTGTTAACATTGATTTAAACAAAAATATGAACACATTTTTGCCTTAGAATGGTTTTCAGGTAAATGACAATGTGAAAAATGAAAGTGTCAGGGTTTTTTATATATGTATTTTATTGGATATAGTTTTTTTATTGATTATTAATGATAGGTCAGAGGGGATCCAGGGTTTTTCAAATGGGTTACTGTATGACAAAAAGCTGTTGTCGGATAGACTTGTGAATGTGGTGTACATTTTTCAAGAAATTATGTCATGACAGGTATATTTGAATGTAACGTCAATTTTATTTAATTTATTTGTTGTTCAATACATTGTCTGTGTTTATTTAATTGTTCGTTTGTGTCTCTGTCTCATATATGGTAGTCCATGATATAATGATTGATGTTTAGAGTGTGTGTATGTGCTAGTAGAGTGTATGTACTAAGCTAATGCCAGCAATTAATATCCCTCTATTGGTCAATGAAGTACATATTATTACAACTGTTTAAATGGCAGCATTAACTGAACCAACCTTTGCTTGACAAGACAATTAGTACATACCGGGGTAACATTCATTTGTTCAAATAACAAATTTAGCCTTAACACTATGCTTATTGCTAATAAACATTCATTTTATTTAGAAATATGAGGATAGTGCTTACAATGTTTTATTTTTTATATTATAATAAATCTACAATTTCTTGGTATTTGTACATCAAGTACAACGAAGATGGAATAGGAAGGAGTGTTAAGGATATTTTTTTTCATATTTTCCTCCCTGATTATAGACCTCACAGACAAGGTGTTCTATTCAACATCTAAATGAAAGGTATTCATTGCAAATTTGAAAACTTTCCAGTTTGTGTTCCCTAGTCTTTCCATGTTGACATCAGATTGATTGTCTTCACTCATTACAGGTCTATTCTTTTACCTATCAGTGATAATTACACCCGGCCTCCCGTTTGCCCTTTGCCAATTACCAGTCAGTGATAATTTTGTCCTTAACTATCAGCACTAATTACTGTAAAGTGTTGGTTTCCATTGTCCATTGCTAATCACCTATCAGCACCAATTATCTCTTGGCTTCCCTTGTTAAGTTTCCACCTTTTGTTGTCCTATTACTTTTATTGTTCTTACAGGTACATATATAGGCTCTCTGCCTCATAGTATTCATTCACCTGATGAAGGAGTAAGCACATACTCCAAAATGTTGTGTTCCTCATAATAAAGAAGTTGACATTCATAAATTCTCTTCCTTCACTCAATAGGTCTACCTTGCCTTCCTCACTGCTGTCAAGACTATTTTGACTAACTATGGGCTCATTTATATGGATGAATATGTGTAAGGCTATTGAGCAAAACTACCGAACAAAATACTGAAACAGATACTTAATTCAATATGCTTTATAAATGATTTAGTCCCATATTTAGGACTGTATATCTCCTTCAACTAATTTTGTTGGATTTAGTGTTTTCTCAATATTTATCCAGAAAATATTTGAATATTAATTCTTACAGCAACTTCTGTCAGGTGGCTGTCATTGTGGTCAGGTTAAACTGTTGACTACATATTTTGTGGCCTCCTCACAGACATATTGAAGTAGCTATTGTGGCAATTAATCTGACATTTTTGTTCAAAAATTGGTATATGTGCAGCAGTTTAGTAGTTGAGCTCAACATACGAAAAGTTCTCAGCCTGATTATGAAGGATGTAGAGTACACCCTCAGTAGTTTGCATGTACAATACTTTCTATGCTTAATACAAACTGCATTTAACGCAACCAGAAAGCACATTATTGCAGGCATCAAAGTAACTAGATATTGCCTGTTCATGAAAATGAAAAAACTTGGCTACCAGGCTGTCATCAAGTAGCTCCAACTGAAAGAGATAACTCCAACAGCCATCCATGCTAATGTTGTGTCAACTTTAAGGATGATGCGCTGTTGTTTGCCACTGTTAAGAGGTGGGCAGCAGAGTTTAAGAAGGGAAGAAGGGCCCCAAAGATATTCCAAGATCATGAAGACTTTCAACTGTCACCGCTAAGAAAATGTTTATAAAATACATGATGTGATTATGGATGATCGGTGACACACCACACTTCATATGACCAATACAGTAGACATCTATCCTGAGGAATTAACTGCACATTGCACAGTTTTCAGCTCCAAGGTTTCTGTCTCTTGACAAAAACAAACTTCACATCTCGTCCCACCTGTCCCAAGGGAAACGAGCTGACATCATACTTTGGATTGAGTTCTGTCAGGGGTCCTGACCTGCAGGATAAGTGGCCCCCCTGGGTGTGGAAGAAGTCTCTGAGGATCACCTGATGCCCTCTGTTCCTTTTAATCTGAGTGAATTCTCAAAGTGAATGGAGTCATAACTTTGTCTATGACTGCACTTTTCCAACATCAATTTGCTTGCATGGCTCATGACATTTGGGACATCTCAACATAATCAACAACAAACTCTCAGGGTTTATCAACCTGATATTTTGAGACTTCATGGAAAATCCCCTGCTGCTTCTGTGAAGCCAAAAAGAAGTGTGCCTTCATCCACCACTACACAAGACCGTCAATAATACAGAGATGGCTCGGACGACTTACTCTCATCAATGAATCACCGTTTCTCTACATTCAGCACATGCAAGTTGAGATCTGATCCGGCTGATAGCAATAGAACACCCCTACATCATCATGTCCCACCCAAAAGCAGGCTTCCTGTGGGGTATGACAGAGATAGCAATAGGCCATGGGCTACTTAGGTCCACCGTGCAATTCCCCCACCTCCCAACAAAACATACTTTTCCTGAAGCCTTAGAGTGTCCTGAACATGGAATCATATGTTAACATTGAAAATATAGGGATGCACTTCCTGTTTTCATCATATTTGTGGAGGTACCCTAAAAATCACGATTTTGCATTCTATGTCAGCGTCATTTTTGTACTGCAACAAAAAGGTCAATAAATATCTTTGAAATTGTCCAATTTCCATGTGTAATATATCAAAATAAAGCTGAAGTTATTCCGGTTACGATTATGTTATTTTCATATAAATATAATGACAAGTATAGTGGTTATTAAACTTTTACTTAGTAGAACACACATATGCAAATTCACTCCACGCAGATCGCTCAAACTTTCCATAATTTTCTATTATATGGAGAAATAAATACAAGGTAATCACAAAAACAAATACAGGCAATAATCTAGTGATTAATAACTTTATCTTGAAAAAAAATCATTTGAATAAACATGATAATTGGACACATGAGAATTCAAACTATACATGGTACAATCCATAGAATTACCATTTACATTATAGATTACTTTTCACTTAGAAACGCTTTTGTTTGGCAATATAGAATATCTGGAATTACATTTGGGTCAAACAAATTAAATTTCAAAAAGACTCTTGGCCACATAAGTAGATATCAAATTAGGTATTACAGTGCATGTTTTACATATCATAAGTATAGTTTTCCATTAAAATGACAACGGTCAAATTTACCAGTCTAGTGTTCCTGTCAACATATATACATATATCTCTGATTTCAGATTTTTAGTCATATCTGGAAAATACATATTTATCAATACATGATTGCATCAGGACAAATAAGAAACAAGCATTGATGTAAGTTCATGACAATAAAACAATTAACAAAATTTCAAACATGTGTAGGCAGACTAAATGTTCATTCTAGTCACTGTCTGAACTATCCACAAGATAGTCTACTGCATCAGGAAGAGATATATACTAGCCACATAAAGAAACTGTGCACGGAGAAAATATAGATATAAGGGCACACCGTCCATATATGAAAGATTACACAGCAATTATTGGAGACATTCAAACGCTCATGCACGTGCCATGCGATATGACATCATTGATGGGGGCCCATGGACGTGCAATGTGTTACTGCATGTGCATCCTGTGCAGCTGTACACAGCATGTGCAACTCAAAATTCGCTGTCACTTTGGAAAGCATGATCTGTGGTCATTCAAAAATTCAAAACTTCTCAGCCGCAGACACAAGCATATCATAAGCAAATCATGCCAAGATTGACAGCTGCACAGCGTCATGAAGCCATTAGAATGATCCGAGCGGGAATGAGGCAACAACAGGTGGCAACACATTTCCAATGCCATCGTAACATGATATCGGCATTGGTGAGGCGTTATCAGAACACAAATGATGTGCCAACCACCCACGTTCAGGACGTCCCCGAGTAACGACGCCAAGACAGGACAGATGGATTCGAGTTACACATCTCCGACACAGGTTCCAAACGGCAGTAACGACATCCCAGACAATTCCTGGACTGCGCCGTATCCATCCCAACACTGTCAGGAATCGTTTACGTCAGTACGGGATTCGACCACGACGCCCTGCCATACGTCCCATCCTGACACACCGCCATCGAGTCAACCGTCTAAGAAGGTGTCGAAATCATGTTTGCCAACATCGAATATGGTGGAGAAATGTTGTCTTTACAGATGAATCGAGGTTCAACATTTCCCACAGTGACGGGCGCCAACGTGTCTACCGGCATTTGGGAGAACGTTATGCACGCAACTGTATTGTGGAGAGGAATCGTTTTGGAGGTGGCTCTGTGATGATTTGGGGTGGGATAAGAGCACGGCACCGAACCCCTTTGGTGGTTGTTCAGGGCAATCTCAACGGTTTTGGCTACAGAGATCAGATGCTAAGGCCTGTGGTCATTCCTTTCCTGCAACGTCATGGCCCGGGATTGACATTTCAACAGGACAACGCTCGTCATCACACGGCTAGGGTCGCAATGGATTTCCTTCACCATAACAATGTCATGTTACTGCCATGGCCTGCAATTTCTCCAGATCTCTCCGAAATAGAGCATGTGTGGGATGAAATGGAGCACCGTCTGCGTCGTCTTCCACATCCTCCAGATAACGTCTGTGACTTGGCACAGGATTTGAGGAGGATATGGCAGGCCATTCCCCAGAACTTCCATGCCCATTTGGTGGACTCCATGCGTCGCCGATGCACTGCTGTGATTCACGCACAGGGTGGTCATACCCGTTATTGACTTTGTGACTTTGTCGTTTGACCCCCTACTCCATTTTGATCTTCTGACGTCATCTTAACAGATGTTGTTCAGGTCCCGTTGACATTTTCTTATGGTCCGATCATTCAGCTGCTACAGCGTCTGCATCATTTTGTTCTTGCTGTGTTGTATTTCAATCCAGAATATATTTTCTCCGTGCACAGTTTCTTTATGTGGCTAGTATATCATCAGAGTCAGACTCCTCATCACTGCTTGTATCCCCTGTTACAGTTATACCTACCAGTCGCTGTGGCAACACGTCTCCTTCACACCACAGTGGTTGGAGTTTCCCTCCAATCATCACCCAACTATGACCATCAACAGGAGCTGGAACATGTGGATCGGCAATGTGTGCTATCTACCATATGCCAACTTGATATTTGACCCTTCTTATGTGTTGATCAATACTCTTTCGACAGGGAGGTAGGGTTCCCATATCAACATTGTGACAAGGGCCAGGTAGATCATCTTTGGCCCATAGCTCATTCATACTGAGGGAGCGTAGATCGTTGACACTCAGTATACGAGGTTTCCCATACCAAGCACGATCCACATATTCTAGCTCCTGTTGATGGTCATGGTTGGGTGATGATTGGAGGGAAACTCCAACCACTGTGGTGTGATTGTTAGGGTACCTCCACAAATATGATGAAAACAGGAAGTGCATCCCTATATTTTCAATGTTAACATATGATTCCATGTTCAGGACACTCTAAGGCTTCAGGAAAAGTATGTTTTGTTGGGAGGTGGGGGGGTTGCACGGTGGACCTAAGTAGCCCATGGTCTACAATGCCTCCTCTCATTACGATGCAGATATGATGTCTGTGGACTGTTTCAATCATATTGGATGTTCATTTGGAGACATTTTACATGAACTGTGTCATCTTATACCGGACTTACAGCAATCATGTACAGAAGAACCGACAACCTAGCTAAGTGAGCTGACAGGGCTTTCTCAACCTGTCATTAAGGTGGTTGACTTGCTTAAGAGCACCATATTTTGGGGATTTCAAATAACCTTTTCTGCAAATAAGGAAGTCCATCTATAAGACACATGACTGTCCTTTCTCTCCGTGTCCTTCCACTGATGATGCCTATTTCAAACTCGTAAAATCTCATTTGCCAAGAATACTAATCAATATGATCTAATTCAAGAATTTAGATACAGTAAACAATCAGATGAAGAACATAAGTGCATACATTAAGTGGTTCACTGCAGGAATCAGGCATGTACTACCTCCCATCATCACACAATATTCAGGCCTACCTGTTGACATGAAGCTGGACCAGGTGTGTTTCATCCACCTTGGATCACATTCTCAACATGCAGGAAGATCTTCAGTCTGCCCAAGTGTGGATGTCTTTCCAAATCGTGCTCACCATATTAGCACTGCCAGACAAGGGAGTTATTTGTGCATTGAAGAAGCAGACTCCACCAAAAGTTTCTACTCCCCCGTTTTCCTGGTACCAAAGGAACACTTTGGACCTGCACATGATTATCGATCTGAAATTGCTCAACAAGGAATACCCAGTATGTCTTTCCGGATTCTTGATGGAGTGAGTGAGTGAGTGAGTATGGTTTTACGCCGCTTTTAGCAATATTCGAGCAATATCACGGCGGGGGACACCAGAAATGGGCTTCACACATTGTACCCATGTCGGGAATCGAACCCGGGTCTTCGGCGTGACGAGCGAACGCTTTAACCACTAGGCTACCCGACCGCCCCGATTCTTGATGGAATCAATCAAGAAATTATGGAGCTCTCTCAGACTAGGAGATTGGTTAATCAGTCTGGACCTACAGGATGCCTATTTGCATGTCAGCCAAGTTAATGACATTACCTACATTGTTCAGTCAACAGACAAAGGTTACAGTTCAGTGTACTACCTTTCGGCATACCAGTCCCATCATCGGGTTTGCCCATCAAAGTCTAGTAAGACATCATGGCTAAATCAATGACTTCCTATCAGCCAATCAGGACAAGTTGCAGATAAAACAATATGAACTTCCTGATTCAGCTTCTCTTGTACCTGGGCTTCCTGGTACATCCTGCGAAGTCAGAAATAAAACCAGCTCAAGACATAGTCTGCAGAGGAGCAAGGTTTCAGCTTCACAAAGGCGATCTGCTACATCAGCCAGGACCGGACATATTTTACAAAGCCTCCACCTTCATGCCTGGAAACTATCTGGGAAATGTAGGCCTCCAGATTCAGAAGCAATAGCATGATCCTTGGGACCCTCTTCATCAGCCATCTATGACAACCGATGATATAAGTTCTGTTAGTGGCATAGAGGAAGTGGTTTACAAGACATGGATGTAACTACCAATTGTTGCAGATTTCTTACTCCATGTGAGAGAGGAAAAGAACTTCCGGCTCTATTGAGGGTACAGGTCAGGATTGATCTCTGTACTCCAACACGATGACATCTCTATATGTACTTACCTTGTACTATTCGACTTATGAAGTCATTCTCACTGGAAGATCTCAAAATGCTACACACCTTCCCAAAATGGAATTTATCAATCGCACTGTCACCCTTGATGAAATCACCATGAGAGATGCCCACTTCAACTATTTCAAAACAGACACCTTTCCTCCTAGCTATGGTGTCAGAACTACTCGCAAATTGATATATCGTCACTCATTCACACACAACACTGGAGCACCATAAATATGAGGTCCCCACCAGAATTTGCTGCCCAGAATCCCTATCCCTGCTTTGAGCAGAACTGTGGATTTTCCAGACAGAATACTGTGTCCCGTTAGAGCTCTGAAATAGTATGTCGCAGCTACTCAAATATCGCAGAAAACACAGACAACAGCTCTTTATCTCGGGCAAGTATTTTTCAGAAAAGGACAAAACTAAGGCTACAGTGGCGGGATGCTATAAGATAGCTATTGCCAAGTGCATATTTCTACACCTTGATGGGGAAGTTCCTTAGCCCTAGGCCCAGCAACAAGCCTGTCTACAATGGAACTCAGTATCCACTGAGCAAGTGGTATCAAGCTGTTAATGGAAATGCCACTTCTACTTGCATGATGTACGGCCTGATCTTGAGGGACTTTTCTCTAGGACCCTCGGTAGCCTCCCCATCCCTTTTCTAAGGTGAAGCCTTTGGGTCATTGTCAGCTAGGGGATGGACCATAGGCTAACAGCTGGAATCATAAGATCAAAGTTGATATATTTGCCTACATCCTCGGCCAAAGGCGCTACAGGTGACCTCAGAACCTGAAGTGACATTTTCCCGCCTCACCAATGCACAGTTGCATTGGCCTGAGAATAGGGTTTATCTCAAAACTAATTAAAAGATAGCTGACAGTGAAGAGGCCATCTATTGAAAATCTAATAGTGTGGTGACAGCCAACATAGGGAATTTATGGCTATGATGTACTATAGGTAGTATTCATAGAATTATACACAATGATAGCTATTGTTTGATATCTGTCAGCATGACATAGTTGGGTCCATCTTCCCAGTTTCCCCCCTTGCCAAATTAGGCTGGAATTATGGAGTTATATTTTGGCTGGACTGATGAGTCTATGCATTGTCCAATCAAAATCCTGTAGTGAAATTGACATCTGGTTCATTAACTACAGGTCAAGTGCCATGCAGAATTCGTTCGATTGCAGGATTTGCAGAGCATGTGTACCGTCAACTGGGCATGGACAGATATGTTCCAAATCTTTTCATGTATTTAATCAAGGTGCTCAAGTGATTTGATGAACTTCGCGAAGTAAAACCCGTTAGATTACAATAAGGATCTTTTTGTCAATGAATCGTTGTGACTAGGTGCCGCCATTTTGTTTGAAGCAAGTGCAAGAGATAAGAGAGGGGGAATCTGATTGGTCAATAGGAGGAACATAGAAGGGACAACTTGTAATAGCCACTGGTGGCGCTACAATCGAGCCCAGTAATTTCAGCCTAGTTCAGCGAGGGTGGAAGCTGGACTTTTAGAGTCAGTTATCTCCCTTGCCTTTGGAAGATGATTTGGCTCTGAGGGAAATGGACTTTGGCTTCAAATTTGTTGACATTTTAGACAGTTGACTTTTTATATCCAGGTGAGCAAGAGTTCTGCAGTACTATTTTTCTGTGTTTAAGGTTTCTGTAATAGTCAGCCTCAGTAAATTCAGACTTTCAGTTTTCTCCCATGTTCACGAAATCATTTTGAAGTTTTTATAGCTGTTAAAGATATGATTATTTATCATTACATTTACGTCTTGTGTGTAAAAACTACCGTATTCATTCCATTAAGCGCCCCTCCCCCAATAAACGCCCCCCTCACGGTTCCGAAAATTTATATAGTAATTATTTCATTTTAAATGAAAATCGTCCAGGAACCGAGGTTTCCGGATATTTGAAGTCCGTATAAGCGGGGCATGACTGTATTCTGTTTATTTAAGATATTTGTGAGTTTGAATGTTATGCGCAGAAAAAAATTACACCGTACCCTTTCAGCGAAGTCCAGCAAACGAACGGGTGATGAGAAACTTCGTCAGTACAAATTCGAAATTTGAGATAAAAAAATCACCAGACATGTTGATTTACCGTTGAAATTGTATTTTTTGTTCAGCTAGGCATTGTTTTATATCCAGGGATTAAGATTACCTTGTGCATTTTCTCATAAACTAAGCCGGACACAGCAATCAGCTGTACACATGTTTTCTTGGAATCTACCGGTATTTGGTCAAGACACACCCAATGATATACCTTTACAGGATTTTAAATGCAAGGATCGGCAAAAGTTGTATCTGAAACTATTTTTTTATCAGGAATAATATATTCCAATATCTTGTTAATTTAGATGCAGCTTTTACTAAACATATTTAAAATAATAATAACCCTAAGCGAAGCAGCTGATCGCTATTGCTGGGTATTATTTTTTACATTGAACCAGTCTGACCAGTCACCGTCAAGGCTCCCGTGCACGTGATCGCGAGAATTACGTGTTGACATAGAATCGTCCAACAAAAACAAATATGACTTTTACCGAATCAAAGTATGGCATTAACTTAAGTTCGTTTCAAGGCGTCAATAGCGGTAATCTGACCGTGGTTGCTGTTAATAACGGTGAGTTGTGCCATCTTCCGATCGCTTCACACACTATTTCACCGAAATTAATTAAAACAATATTAAAAGGAATTTTGAATAAAATGAATGAAATAAGTTACAGACAAAAGTTCAGATATACAAAGAACACTTTTTATAGCCAGACAGTGTAATTACATGAATATTTTGTGAACTTCAGTATGGATTTGTTGACATGGTATTTCCGGTGTTACGTGCTCACAGTAATGTCTTTCCATGGGGGAAAAAACATCAAAACTCATTAATTCGTGTATAATGCGCACCCCCTTCTACACAGCTGTGTTTTTTGGAAAAAAGTGCGAACTATTCTCAAGAAAATATGGTAAGGCTTACTCATGAATTTACGCCAATTTGACTCTGAATTGGTCCCAATAAGCGCCCACCCCTTCTGTCTTTTTTTAAGCGCCCTGGGCGCTTAATGGGTCGAATGCGGTATGTATCTCGTAGTTATACGATCAATTAAATGTATCATCATAATATTTAACAGTTATAGTTAGCTCCAGTGATCGGCTGAAATAGTCCTGTGATATACTGGTGCTTACGTCATCAAAAGTTGTGTAGTTCAATCCGAGATTTTATGCTTCAAATCCACCAAAGTATGAATACTTGTTCCAAAATACTTACGTAGAAACCTTCCTGGACATGTTATTGGGTAGATTTCATCCATGTTAATTACAGTCACATCTTGTATTTGGTGTTTAATCGCATTCTTCTCGCTCTAACTTTTGGCGTCTTCTGCAACATGTATTTCTGGATGTGACATCACCAAGATTATAATCTCATTCCAAATGAGTTGCAGAAATAACAGACTCAACGTGAGTTGTAGTTTTTTGGCCAAGCAAATTTTTTGAAATTTTATAATGATTCCATAAACAAATATTATTATTTTTATGATAATTACCTTGCAGCTTTATTGGCTCTGCCTTTGTGCATAGTAATTATTCTTTTTAAGTGGATTAAACAATAGCTAGAATTTGTAGAAATTTATAATCTGTCAAAACTGACCAGTGTTAAATTAGCATACGTGTTGCAGTTAGTTCATTTATATGTTGCAAGTGTAAATCATAAATAACAACAAGTATAGATTTCCATTGACTTTTATTATTTGTTATAGTTTTCTTTAAATCTGTTTTTTTACAATATCCCTTTGAAACTAATGGTTGGGATGGGACATCAAACATCCTGACGACCACGTCCCCCACTCCCAACCCGTTACAGTTTCTGTTTGAAACTGAGTTGAGGGAGTGGCTGTCATTTCTGGAGCAGAACTCAAAAACGTTTTTGGCTTTATTTATGAACTTAAGGCACACATTCAACATGAACAGCACTTGTACCTTTTGTTATTATTGTTATACGTTAAGTTTGGGCTAAGTGGAGAGTGGCTGTTTTTCTGGAGCAGAAATTTTATACAATTAGGGCTACATTTAAAAAATATGGTTCACCCATTCACTATAAACTGTTTGGTATTTGCCATATGGTTTCCTATTTTTTTCCATGGATACTACTGATACGTTTCGATTTAATGTCTGAAACTGAGAGGAGAACTCTCTCCATCTGTTGTCTTTATTTTAAGTGAAGGTATGTCTTCTCATGGTCTTGTGACCTCTTGTGGCTCTATCTCTATCTAGATTTCATAGAATGGTTTGATGTTTTGTGCCAAAATGTGTTTTTTTTTAATGGCAGGGTGGTATGACAACATTGAGCACTAATTTTGTGAAGGAGCTTGAGGATGCATTGAGGGACCTGGAGGAGACTAAGACAAAACTGTCTGAAAGTATATCAGGTTAGTGAGTTATTATTTTAGTATTTACTCTGGATTATGCTTTGACATGAAGTACTATTTATATCTGTCATCGAGCTCTATACAAACATGTTCTTTTTTTGTTTGTCAGTCAGAGGGGTGATGTTTGACAAGCACAAATTTTTAGGCACATGAAAGTGTGAGATTCAAATGTTGAATTGGTAGGTCATCCCACCCATCTGACTGTATTTCATACATGACAGACCAGACAATTCAGTTGCTAAGTTACTGTTACCCTTTTACAAATATTTTAGATTTTCAAGGGCAAAAAATGAGCACACTTCATAGTTAAATCTCAACATTTCGGCTCATTTGTTTAACATGAACCACACAGTTTATTGTCTATTTTATTTTTTTCAAGAGCCTAGTTGGTTCTTGATGTTTAACCACGTTACTAACTCACCTGACTGAAAGTTATTGTCAGTGTAAATAAATATCAACTTGACTATATAATATTAACGACAAAACCAATGCAGTTAAAAACTTCACATTTTCATTCCCACCAATGATGACACCAAATTTTGTTCAAGACGTTTGAATCTAATTTGTAATATTGGCCACCATGGCAGCCATATGAATAAGCTATTTATGACCATTGTTTTCAAAATGTATTGAAATTTGCTACATGTGCAGTTAGCAGTAGAACTCACCATACTGAAAGCTGAAAGTGTTTATGGACATTACGTAGCCATTAGCTTTCAATGCTGAATAATTAAATTTTTGTTGTGTTCATGGAGATTCCTGCATTCTGATTAGCTGATTTGGTCACGTGTTATTGCATTCATTTCCCAATGAATGTAAAAAATTAAGCCACGCCCACCGCGGCGCACTACTTTTATTACTGCGGAATGTCGGGGAAGCCCAATATTACAGTCGAGGGAATTCCCTTTCTGCTCACGTTTATCGTCATGCACAGGACATTTAGCGACTTTCATGCATATTCATTGTCCACACTACCCTTTCAAACCGAAGGCCGAGAATGAATGAAACAGCAAACGTGCAGGCTCGCTCGTCTGTTTTTTCCCCGCTCGCCTCAGTTCAACTTTCATGTCTTCGGGTTTCATTTCTAACTAGCATTTCTCCAACTGTGTTTTACAGTAATCATGGAAGTATTGTTTGAATCACGCAGTAAATGGCCATGTTATTTGAAACAGACGCCTTCTCTCGGACATATTTCTTCCGGTTCGTTACAGTCTGACTGTTGCAGTTCTTTTCGCCTCTTGACATAATTGACAGGTCCAGTGAACATTGTTTTAATCCCACTCTCCGTTGATTGGCTACTGACTGTGTAGGCGTGTCAAGTTATTTGCATAAATTAAACGATCACCTGATTCATGTCACGCCACTGTATGTATTCCTACACCAGGAATGTTTATAAATGTCGTCATTTTTGTCTGTTTTGATATATGCAACTGTTTTGGGTTAAACTATTGTAGATAAAACATGTTTTACGTTGTCGAATTTAATTATAAACTTTGACTGTATATTTTTTTCGGTTCATTGAGGTATGAATCGAAAAACCGATGTGCAAACTTTTGTAAGAATCCGCTATGCGGATTCATACACTTTGCACATCGGTTTTTCGATTCATACCTCAATGAATCGAAAAAAAGACACAGTCAATCCTTAACACCTTATTATGTCAAGATGGTGTGAATCCCATTTTCAATATGGCTGTCACCAAAATGTAATGAAATTTGGTACATTGCTATGTAGTTAGTAATGGGGCTTTCACAACATGGAGTAATAACACAACCCAACTATAGATTAAGATTTATTAAATAAAGTTAAGAATTATGTTGATAATGATTTAACCTACATACTCACACCCATTCAGTTACCTTCCACTATCACCCTTAACACTTCACATACTTCACATCCTTCATATACTTCACACACACTGTCACTCTAACATACACTTTCCAAATACTTAGGGTTACTTAACCCTACTAACAAATACACTAATATTGCACTAACACTATCTCCTAAATCCCTACTATTACATCAATATATCAATTCATCAATATCAGAACATCAATACATCTCAACATCAACATCAATACATCTCAACATCAGCACCTCAATACATTAACATCTTAAGGCAATAATACTTCAACACTTCAATACCGGTACATGCATGTCAACAATCAATTCTGTCACATTACACATTATTATGTACACAATATGTACAAAGTCATTTTCTCCATGCCTCCTTCCACATCATCGCACATTGTACATTGTTTAAAGCTCTGCACTCTAACGTCGAACCCATTCAACAGAGGTGTCACTTCCCGTGCATGGATGTTGAACCCATTTGACAGGCCGATAGCATAACAACACCCCAAAATAAAACTCGCCATATCTATTTACCAAGAAGGCTTTGCGGAACATTTGAATTACGTATGACATGCATAAATGCTCAGCTTGCTCAATATCAAAACTTTCAGTCATTTATTTACCTCAAAAAGAAAATATCGCAAGTTAAAAAAGTTTCGGCCAAACTTCTCAGCATACAACTACCAGAAACGGCCATTGGTGACTTTTGGCACTTCATGTTGATCGGCATGCACTCTGATATTTTCTTTATAATTTCATCATTTTTCCTATTCGATCATAATTTTTTGTTTGCTGACGAAAGGAAAACACTCATGTTCCTTAATTTCTAAAAATTAGCAACTTTCGGTGTAACTAAATGTAAACAAAAACAATCTGAATCGTAACATCATCGATTGGATGAAACTTTTATGATCATGGCAACGGCGGTAAACAAACAACTCCACATGCATGTTTATCCCGTTAGATGTAACAAAATGATTGTAAAAGTCTAACTTAATTTTCTAGAATTATTGACACGCATGTATAAATCTTTGTAAAAAAAATCATTTTGAAAGAGTGTGCAAATGATTTCATTTGATAAACTTTCGGACACATTGACAAGCCGACAAAAGTCAGTGACACGTTTGGGTGTGGCCTAACTCTCGATTGGTTGAGTTGAACAAAGTCAACAAACACTGCAAAAAATGGCAAATATTGGATGATACACAAAATCTGAACTGATATTCATTCTAGGTAAACCATTCAATAGCAAAATAATGCAGTTTACGAGAAATATTCAAAATTCTTGCAATTTTAGCAGTCATTTCTGAAACCGGAAGCACGTACCGCATGTGACACATGGGGTTATAGCTAAAATGGCACCTCAGCAAAACGTCACTGGGCGAAATCGGCACCGATTGGCGAAACGTAACCTCGCCTCAAGGGATAACAGCTACTATTGCCTGGTGAAAACGGTACCTTTTTTTTTTTTTTTAACTTGGTCAAATAAATGAAAGTATACTTACATGGTAACTTGCAAACACCAATAATTGTGAAATGTTAAAACAAGTTTACATTAGAAATTAGCCTCTACTGCAACTATATTCCAACATCACATCTAGTGACCTTTGCACTTAATGATATATTGCTGTCTGAATTTCTCGACCTTTTTTCGTTTTCTTTCGTCATATTATCGGAAAATGACAAATTAAACATTCGATTGAGAAGATCGTCAACATTCGCCAATGTATATTAATAAAGGCAATGTAAACTTTGTTGATATTAAAATAGCAATAAGTTATGCGGAGGTCAGGCGAAGTGCGCCATGTTTGATTTAAGGTTGTCTGCTAGCATCATGACACAGGTTATTTATTTTTGTATGTCGTAATTATTCAACCAAAACACTTGAAATTAGGATTGGTAAATGTTCATAAGTCATTAATTGTTTCCTGCAAATTTTAGTACATGACATGTTAGATGAACCCGAATGTTCGTATTTCTGCAACCGACATGATGACCATGAAAATTAAGGGTTTTTCTGTTTAACGTTTGGATAATAAATTTACTGAAATGGTTCATAATTTACCATCGCGCTGTTGTTTGCCGATAAATTTTTCTCTTCGAATTTATACTCAATTAAAATTCAGATATCGGAGATATGATTATTGAAGTCAATTTGCACAAATGTAACGATTTAAAAAGGTTCAAAGCATGAAACGCAAACCACCTTCATTAACGCCATTCAGGTAAGTTCTAGAAAATTTACAAATTGTCTGTTCACTTTGGTCTTAACCTTGGTATGATTGAAAACATCGGGATATATTTATATAATAGTGTGTATTTTTCTATGAGGAATAAATGTGGATAATATTTCTTCAATTGGCCCTTGTTTAATGAGGCACCGACTGTTTGAAATCACCCACTCTCTTTAGCGCACCGTATGCTAAAATTAATCCAGCAGGCAAGGGTAAGAAGTTTGAAAATAATTCAGCAGGCTAAAGGTTATGAGTCTCACACAGGCCTCTTCCAGTCCAGATTCACATTCTAATATTCTTGGCCATCTTTCACCCTGGGGTCAGGCTTCATACAACGAATGTCCCTGCCTGCTCATATTACAAACAGGTGCCCCTATGGGTCCCCCGGACACTATACAACAAACATATACATGTAAGTTTATATACAAGTGACCATTCACCTTACATCAAGTATTATATACTCAGAATGGTACACACATAGTTATTCAACATACAGACGAGCATGGGAGCATGCTCAGAATAACTACACACGATTATTCAACATACATCAAGCATGTACAATACTCAGAATAACTGAAAAAGCATAGAGTTATTCAACATACATTGAGCAGGTATTACTTAGAATAACCAATGTCAATATAAAAAATAAATGTACATAATCATATTATTATGGTGGTTGTTTTTAATACAACGACGACTGCCAAATCACGGCCAAATCACGACTTTGTTTGTGTGAGATCTCTAAGATTGTGTTGACTTAATTCACGATGACTATACACTACAAAAGACGTGTTCCTACATCTGTTTACTATTCTATCATTACATATATATACATGTAACTATACAGATGATACATACATGACCAAGGTACAAGAATATAAGCAAACAATATTCAAATAACTTGTAACTTACGCCATAAGATTGGGACAACGCACCAAAACAAAAACCATCCAACCATGGTCAGAATTCTCATAGACTGCACTGAATTTTAGTTCACAGTCTTTTTAAATACCCATTCAATCACACAGCTCATACAACAAAAGACATTTACTCCTGACCCAAGCACTCTTACATAACACCTTTAAAGCTCACAGCTTACATACAGTCCAACCACACTCTAATACAATCAAACCAACTTAAGAGAAATATATACATTGTGACCTTGACAGGGGCTCAACACATATGTTCCAGTTTTTGCTATAATTTTGTAAATTTTGAGCTTGATTTGGCCTTTGCATTTGGACCATCAAATTTTGAATAAAATGCTAATTTTTCGTCCCATCTGGGGATAAGAGACAGTCTTCTTTTACACTTGCTAATGAATATCAGATAATGTATTCGTTCTTCAAACATAAGTATAAGCTTTTGTGAGGTGCGTTGTAGGTCATAATGGAGTCTCCCTTTACTCCTTCTAAAAAGTTATTTGAGACTGTAACTGAGGCTAAAAGGCGTGAAGCAGCCAAGAAGAAAGTTTAAGCCATTACAGCTGTCGACAATGATCAGACCTCTGACTCTACCCCAGTGCCTCCTACAACTACTCCAGCAAGAACTCATCTCCTGCGATCTCTATGAGCCTGATACAACAATTACTGAAGAATAGACAGACAGCTCTAGCTAAGAAGAGCTCCCAGGTCAAGAGACCGCATGGGGGACAGCCATCTGTCTTTGCAACACACACAGCCATAGGGCCTCCCCAAGCCAACTATACTGACCAGCCAAACCATCCAGACAGCCAGCCTGCCAGCTGCCCAGCCAACTAATCAGACATATGGCCAGCCGTTTGACCAGCCGGCCGACCAGTGGGGTATAAGCTCACACTCTTTTCCCTACTGTGATACATGGTCAGCTAAATCTTCGCTTGGGTCCCAGCAGGGCCATACTGACGGTTACCACATGGACTCCACAGTAAACCTGCTGACCATCCAGCCGACCAGCCTACCATATGATCACCATCAACCAACGGTACCCAATCCAGCCGTACGGACCACACGGGACTGTCCAACCGACCAAGACAAAGATTACGGTACGGGTTCCCTTATACATGGGCAGCAATCACAAGTCATGACCATCACTTAATCAACCGCACAGGGAACACGTGGAGTGTATGGAATATTATGAAAATCCAACCCGGGAGCTACCCACGGTCACTCGAAGGAAGCAGAGTTTTATGAAGAGATTATTTAGGCTGAAGACCCACCCCAGCGAGATTATACGGAGGGATATACGTTTGTGGAACTCATGCCTGTACTCCATCCTCCTATGACAAATATTGCCACCTAAGATGCTGGAATATGGGGGATGTCATGCCCCTACATCATCTCAACACATTCACCAGACATTGCCTTGGCCGAGTTATGCAGGAAAGGTAGTAGACAAGATGTCAGAAAGCCTACTCAAGCTCAGACATGATGAACAACTACCCTTACCTCCATTGAAGTGGAAGTTGTATAGAACACATGATCCTCCACTTCCGGATTATCAAAGTTTGGTCTGAGACTTTATGAAGCCTTCACATGACTGGCAACCAATTACAGAGATCACGTGGTGCATTCAAGGCTATAAGTTGTGACTGACACGGAGATTCGGGGTTCGGCGTTTGGTTTGGAAAGAGTGTACGCCTCTCAGGAGTTGACGTGGGACGCACGTGCAGGGCGGGCAACATGTGCTCTGTTGCACTAGTTGGGTGTCTAAGTTCTTGGTGAGTTTTGATGTTATAGAAGTGCCTCCTATTTTATAGTGATTAAGTGCTCAGTGCCCACGTATGGAGGGAAACCCTCCTAGTTTTTCATGTGGTTTCGCTATTCTATTGTAGATGAAATGTCTGAATATTGAACTAGTGTGGTTGAATAAATATTTTAGTTGAACCCTTGTTGTGCTATTTTTAAGTATGTATATTGCCTACTGCTTGTGTCCGGATAGCATCTTTATGGTTCAGAGGACCTGTAAGTCACTTTAACATTTGATTGTTTTTGTAACGTGGCGGAAAAATCTGGGTGCTTGTCAGGTATTCACCCTAGCCCCACTTCCGGCGTTACATATGCAACCCTAACACTAATGTCACGTTACCTGCTTCACGGATTAAGGATCTGTCCTCCATATCCAGATATTCAATGGACATTTGCGCTTATATCAACTGTTTTGTTGCCGGAATCAGACACATCATTCTGCCATTACAGACATCATATGCAGGCATACCTGGACAGATCAAGTCAGACTCATCCACAGCCTGCTAGACACCATAGTCAGAATGCAGGAAGACTTACCGTATATGACCACGGATAAGCCGACACGTAGATAAGCCGAGGTGTTAACTTGACCCTTGAAATACGAAAGAAAATGATATGACCCGCAAATAAGCCGAACTAGGAAGTGAAAGGCAAAAAACACTGCTAAGTCGGACTGCAAGACATGTGCCGGTACTCGCAGATATTCAATAATATAAGATGAGAAACTTTGTAATTATATTGAAAAAGTCATTATTATTTCTATGAAGATTTAACAAACCAGTCATCCACTTTCATAATGTGGGAAGCTGTTTATCCTGTCTTTTTTTAATCTAATTATGATTGTTTTTTGTAGCCATCAACAACGAAGCACCATTTTGTGAATCAGTGTATATAGAATTATGAACCCGTGAGAAAATGTACCAACAAATGTTAGTGTTGTCTTTTCTTTCCTCCAATTTCTAACTTTCTCGTTGATGTCAAACTGTCGTGCAGCCCCACTGTTGTTCGTTGACTCAGCAACAGTGACGACTCGCAGTTTGAATGCAGCATCGTAGGCGTGGCGTTTTTGTTTTGAAGTCATGATGAGAATGCCAGTCAATAAAAATATTCCAACTTTTATACACCTATGCAGAAACTCACCAATTTGCTTCAGTTCAACTTCAAACATTGCCACTACTATAGTATCCAATAATTGAATTAAATAAACTATGAACAAAAATTAAATGACCATCACTTACTCACAGGCTTCTCCCGTTTACTAACTAACTAATCTCTCGAAAACAAAGGAATTAAGCCCCTACTGCTAACACGATTGCCAAGCACCCACAACTTGAAAGTGTTTGTGTAAACAACATAACAATACCAATCGGTCCGTTATTGCCAGTGCTCATTTCCTTGTATACTGTGTTGTTTTTTAACAACAGGAAGCAATCACAGTGTTCACCGTTTGTGACGTCAACGGAAACAGCTGATCACGATTTTGCAAATGGTGAACGGATTAACTCACCGTTATAGTTGTTTGTTTGCCTCTTTCAATAAAGGGAGATACTTGTTCACTTTCAATTTATGAACTTTGCAAAACGTACATAATAGCTATTGGCGATTTTATCTGTGGATTATATATTATAGCTGTGTATTACATACATTGTTACATGTAAAGATTGTGGAGTTTATGAAGAACGATAAACTTTGAACATTCAATTGAAAACTTATTATCGGAAGTAGTAACATGCATAACATTTTTTTAAAATAATGACAACATTGGTGTATAATAATAACTTTATTGATAATTTATAATAATAAAGGTTCTAGTTGTGGCAACTTCCAAACTTTCAGGAAGTTGTAATCTATCTGACCGTCATTCAAGCGATGTTTCTGACAGATCACAATCTGAAAAATACTATCATGAAAGTGTATCCTGTGGATAAGCCGACCCCTTTCTACACCCTTTTTTTCTGGTCCTCAAATTTGGCTTATACGCGGTCATATATGGTACCCTCCACCCAAGTCTGATGCTCGTGATATCAATCACTGGATTGTCTGGTCCAGACTTGATTATTCCCAAGTCTGGATGTCTTCACAGCTATTATGGGTTCCGCGTCAACACATACTAGCACAAATTTGTTAAAGAGCTGTTTCCAGCCAAACCAAGAGGTTGATAATGTCACAACCAATTTCTGCTTCCAAGACATCCAACGGCAAATTGGGACCTATCATAGACGAAGTCAGACAAGAAAAAAGGAATGATTCCAAGCATCAACTACCAGCCTAACTTCCAAGGCACATGGATCTTCCCATCCCCAGAAGCGTCCCTGGGATCAGAAGGACTCGTCATATAAGCAGCCTCCTGAGAAGACGTTTGTCCCCCCTGGGTAGGATTCGTTCCAACCAAGTCGGGGTACTACAGGCGTCAGTCTTCTCAGGAATAAATGTGCATTTCAAGAAACATCCTATCTTGAAATCTCAAGCCGTCAGACGCAGATTTCATCTAGTTGGAGCCAAGCTATCGGCAGCAGATCTTCCTGTCAGGAAACTACTAAAGAAGCAAGCCATTCAGAGACTAGAAGAGACCAATAAGGCCAAGGTTTTATTCTCAAGTATTCCGAATAAGAACAAGACTGACATGAGAATGAAAATCGACCTAAAGACCCTCAACTGGGTCATCGTTCACAACATTGAACCAGTT
This sequence comes from Haliotis cracherodii, assembly GCF_022045235.1. Taxonomy (NCBI): domain Eukaryota; kingdom Metazoa; phylum Mollusca; class Gastropoda; order Lepetellida; family Haliotidae; genus Haliotis; species Haliotis cracherodii. The sequence goes on from NW_027266265.1 coordinate 24,876,188, forward strand.
GTCACTTTTTTCATGAGGATCAACTTGCTCCTACACTGGCAACATCACAGTTCCTACTCAGAACTTGGACACACCAATCGTCAGTCAACCACAGTGTTCACAGAGGATTAGCTGTGTGTGGAGCTTGAACCTAGTTGACTCAGCATAAGGGATTACAGTTTACTGCGCAGGAAGAATTACATGTCACATGTCAAGACTGACTGTAAACATCTGTGACCGTAATCAGGTCAACTGACCTAGTGGGATCTGTCACAACTACAGTGGACATCCGATGCCTACACGCTCAGCGAGCAAGACACCACGCACCATCGTCCCCCGATATAACAACAGGAACACTTATGTGAAGCCCAAGGGATGGAAATGATTTGTACTAAATGATTTGTACCATACGATCTTCAGACCAAGGAATTTTTATATATTCAACCTGTCCTACACGGTACATTGTTGTATTCTTCCCATGGCTGCTACCTGATACAAAATGGGCGTGCCTATACTTCTACCAGGGATTTGGCATTGGTTCACTGACAACAAAGTTTTTTCTCGTTTCGTCATGTCCCGACACGGGCGGAGAATCAACTGAAATGGATGAGCTGACTCCATCAGTTGTCGGATGAAAGCGACATATTCTCGGGAAACTGAACATCCTTCCCGACAGCTTTTCCCGCCAAGGGAGAATGGTGGCAACAGAATGGATCTTACATCCCCAGATCTTTGCTTGGATAACCACGTTATGGGACACACCACCCAAGGGCCCACCAGATCGATGCGCTATCGATGAATTGGACGGATCTATTTGCATTCCTACCATGATCCCTCCTAGACAAGGTCATTCACAATTGGAAACCATCCCATTCTAAACAGACTAATGAGATCCTTTCTACTAAAAGATGTTCGCACACCTTCTATCTTCCCCAAGTGGAAGCTATCTGTTGGACTATCGGTACTTTCAACTGAACCTTACGAGCCCATGGCTAAAGCTACCCTACTCCAAAAATCCAGGAAAGCATCCTTCCTCCTAGCCATGGCGACAGCAGCAAGAGTTTCAGAATTCCATACCTTGGACTATTCTAGTTTCACTCAGGATCAACATTGATCAGTCTAAGATCCCTCCTAGATTTTGTAGCCAAGAATCAATCTACCACAATGGGGCCGTTGGGTCATAGACACTCTACCATTCCTGCATTGGGACCCACAGTGGATCACCCAGATAGACTTTTATGTCCCATCAGAGCTCTCAAGTTCTATCTCGTGGCTACAGACCCATGTAGATGCCATCGAAGGAGACTCTTCTTATCTTGTAAGATTGATTCCAACAAGGACATCACCAAGGCTACAATAGCGGGTTGGCCAAAAACTACCATTACAGCAAGTTATACACAAGCTCAGAATTCCACACCACGTCTCAGATTCTGCTCAGTTCATGAAATCAGAACCATAGCCACGAGTCTCGCTTCATGGACATCAGTCTCAGTAGATCAAGTAGTTTTTAGCTGTCAGTGGGCCTCACAAAACACCTTCACCAGTTGTTACTTGCGTGACGTACAAACGGACCTAGGAGGGCATATATTCTCTTTGTTGTTCTCCACCAATAGTTTTTCCCCTTCTATCAACAAATAAAGGGGGGAGGAGGATACGACACCAGCAGCATCAGTGGGTGAGTACACCCTTGTTTATCCTATCTATTAGGTGTAAGATGCATTAGAAGCACCTTGAGTATTAACTGCCTCCAGTGATGAAAATGACGTCATCACCAGAAGTGATATCATAACCAGAAGTGCCGTCAGCACCGGCAATAGGCCACCTAATCAGGAAATGACGTCTTTTGTAGAATAGACCTTGAGAGACGTCATTATCCAATAAAAAGGAAGTGACAAACCAGAAGTGATGTCAGCATCAGATTTTCAAGTCCTCAAGGGGAATTTCGGAAGGAATTATCTCAAGTTAGGATTAGAATCAGAGAATAATGAGATTACTGTCAATTACACGGGGAGTTACTGGAGGCAGATCCCACCGGGTCCCTCTGGTATATTCTGGCAGAGATGTAATAGACGTAGAAGTTTCGTAAAACTTATCAATTCTAAGAGCACTACCTCTATTACATCAGAAGTACTCCCAGCCACCTCCCCAATTCATCTACCTCAAGTGGTTACATGTGGGTAAAGAAGTGAGATTCCCACCATTACGCCTGTCACAGCTTGGGGTGCTATTACACTATATGGGGAACAACTAATTGTGTCATTGACAGTGAAGTGGACGTCTCTTGAAAATCTGAAAATTTTAGTTAGTGTGACTGAAGCCAAAATACAGGATTTATGGCAAAGATGTAATAGAGGTAGTATTCTCAGAATTATTAACAATGATAACTATTGTTTGATATTCTTCAATGACCTTCCACATTATATCAAATTTGATAGTAATAATATAACACTTAATGGTTTTAACATGTGTCATTTGTTGTTTGCCGATGACTTAATACTATTTGTCGATTCAAAAGAAAACTACAAGTGTTACTAGATGGTCTTAGAGTATTTTGTGCCTAAAATAACTTTATGATTGATAGTGACAAAACAAATGTTGTAGTGTTTAAAAAATCAAGTAAAATAGAAGAAAAGAATACTTGGACCGTGGGTGATGTAAGGTAATAGTTATGGGTAGATATAATTATTTAGGAATAAGAATTGAAGCAAATGGTAAACTTAAAAATAGTGCTAAACCTCTCTTGAAAAAAGTTTCAGTCTACAATTTTTAATCAGGATATACCTATAGCTCTTGCTTGTAAATTATTTAAAACATTAATCCAGTAATCTAAGACTATATTCTTTTAGCCAAAATAAACTTGTGTTTATGTTTAGTAATTCAATACAACATAATTCAATCTTATTTACAACATAATTCAATCTTAGGCATGTTACAACTTCATGCGCTTATACAAACAGTACTGCAACTATTTTTATTTTTTTACAATTTTGATTCATTTTTGGAGAAAAGATGTGAATTCTGTGGTCAACCATACAAGCGTCAATATATTTGGCACAATAAAATGCCACTAATGATAAACTAACCCTTTGTTGACTGTACAAAAAGTACGAAATCTTTTTGCAACCGGACAAAGCAAAACAAATCAAATCTGCAAACACTACAACCAATAGACGAATTGGAAAACTATATCATGACCTGGTTTAAAAAAAAACCCTGTTCTATAATCACATTCATCCAGACATTCACACTGGGATCCGAACAAACTGCTTGAACCATACAAAAAAAAAATGAAAACTAAACCTATGTGACATAGTCTCTGTATCTGCGATTTGGTATAATGCTTCGTCCAACTCTCGTAGTCCTGTTTGGATCTCTCACTGCTGGAACTAAGTCATCACTCATATAAGTCACCTGATACGCAAAACGAACCCTCTTGCCCGACCTACCACTGGGCGAGCTTGTGGTCCTATCACCCCCCTCTCCTCCAATAGCAATTGACTCTCCAGAGTCATCCAAATGATTCACAGACAAATTTAACGGCATCTCATGAGAATCATCAACAACATCACTGGCCAATCCAGTATCATAACTGGACAAAATGAACACTTCCGCATCACTACCTGTTGCCGAAAAACTAGATGCATTATCAAATAGATAACGTACATCTTCCATTCCCATTGAACCTGAAGAATCTAGATCAAACACATTCTGGTCCTGCCTTACTCTATCCACCTTTTTCAACCTGTTGACGTGTAAAACTAGATTTTTCTTTCTACCCTTATTGGTACTGTGTACTCTGGCCACCATGTCATTTATCTTCTCAACCACCGGAAACGGTCCTGACCATGGTCCCACTAGTTTTTTCGATCTACCTCTCTTTACACGGCTCATGTGTACCCAAAGAGAATCACCGACTTGGATGCTATGTCCTGTACTCCTACGATCATAATGAAGCTTTGTTTCCGATGGCTTCCGTCTAATCGATCAGCCACAATCTTAAAGGCATCAACAAATCCTTGCTTGGTATTTCTCACGTACGAACATATGTCAGGCTCAGAGCGTGGGGGTAAACCAATAACCAACTCCACAGGTAATGAAACCTCTCTACCAAAAACAAGAAAGTTAGGAGAAAACCCAGTAGATTCCTGAGATCCACACCGAAATGCCATCATAACTTTGGGAAGATGAATGTCCCAGTCAGTATGCGACTCATTCACATACTGACTCAACATGGTACCTAAAGTCCTATTGTAACACTCTACCAAACCATCACTCATCGGATGATAAGGAGACGTTCTCGTTTTCTGGATCCCTAACTCCTGACAAATCTCCTGGAAAATCCTGGATTCGAAATTTCTACCTTGATCTGAGTGTATACTGAATGGTGCACCAAATCTACAAATAAATTCATCAACCACCCTTTCAACAGTACTAGCCTCCTGATCTGGGATACCATATGCTTCACTCCATTTCGTGAAATAATCCTGAACCACCAAGATATATTTATTTCCTCCAGCAGTAATAGGAAAAGGGCCTGTGATGTCAATTCCAATTCGTTCAAAAGGGTACCTAGAAATCACAGGGTTTTACGCTAAACACAGGACGGACAAGACTTACACCAAACTTCTACATCCTTTCTCCATCCTGGCCAAAAGTATTTTGCCCGAACCTTTCATTCTGTCTTTTTGATTCCTAAGTGACCTCCACCTGCTGCAATGTCATGAACTCCTGATAACACGTCCTTAACCTTTGAGGGTGGTATTACTGTTTGATCTATACCATCATCAAGTGACCTGACCAAAATATCTCCAACTAACCTCAATGATTGACGTTGATTCCACAAATCTTTCATGTATTTGGTCTTCAAAGGTATTGTATCAACTCCTGTGTTAGACTGAACTGCCTGATAAATGACACCTAACTCATTATCATCTCTTTGAACTTGGCTAAACGATGGATCTACCTGCATTGCAAATACTCCCAGTTTCTTACAATGTTTGCAATCATCAACACATGACCTTCTAGACAAAGCATCTGCATTACCATGTTGATTCCCTGGCCTATAGTGAATCTCAAAGTCATATTCTGACAACTTCTATCCATCATGCAATCTGTCCCTCTGGTTCCTTGCGTTTTATGAGCCAAGACAAAGATCCATGATCAGTTCGAATTTTAAACTTCGACCCTAACAGATAGTGTCTAAAATGTTTGACTCCCTCTACAACCGCTAACAGCTCACACCTCGTAACACAGTAATTCCTTTCCGGTATAGACAAAGTACAACTTCCATACGCAACAACATGTTCCTTCCCGTCTCTTTCTTGACTTAACACATATCCAATACCAGTGTTACTTGCATCAGTATCAAGAATGAAAGGACGACTGAAATCTGGAAATGTCAAAAATGGTGAACTTGCCAAAGCTGTTTTTAAATTCTCAAATGCACTTGAACACTCCTCACTCCACTCAAAAGGTACATCTTTTTCTAACAAACGAGTTAGAGGCCTGGCGATAGCTGAAAAGCTTTTAACAAATTTCCTATAGTAGGAAGCTAAACCTAGAAAACTTCGTACTTCCTTAACGTCCCTAGGTATAGGCCAGTCTCTAACTTCAGCCAATTTAGCTGGATTTGGAGATATACCTCCCTGATATCTTATGTCCCAGATAAACAACTTCCCTCACATACAAATGACACTTAGACTTGGGTTTAACCTTTAGCCCACTTTCATGCAACCGTTCAAAGACGAATTCCAAATGTTCTAAGTGATACTCAAACGTACAAGAATAGATGATAATATTATCAATGTAAACCAAACAGACGTTCCATTTTAACCCAGACAAAACGCAATCCATCAATCGCTTAAATGTTCCTGGGGCGTTACATAACCCAAATGGCATAACATTGAATTCATACAAAGCCCCCATAGTTGTAAAAGCTGTTTTGGGCCTATCCTAAGGTTTAACTTCAACTTGCCAGTAACCAGAAGCTAAGTCAAGCGACGAATACCAACTTGCACCTGCTAATTGGTCTAACGTATCATCAATCCTCGGCAAAGGGTACGCATCCTTAACTGTGATATCATTCAACCGTCTCATGACAATGCAAACTCTAAGAGTGGAATCTGGCTTTGTAACTAAAACTATTGGGGAGGCCCATGGAGAAACAGAAGGTCTAATTTCATCCTGTTTATGAAAAGGTAAATGACGTGAAATAACGTGAAATAATAAGCTGCCAACAGCATATCTAACCGCTGACGTTAATCTAAAGACACGTCTCCTATCACACACTTTCCATAAGATTTCTCTTCCTCAACATGTTTAGGGCTAACCTGATCACTAAGTTCTGTAAAACAACCTATCTTTGTGCCTTTGTGAATTGGAATATCCACATCTGATGTATTCACCACACGAACAGGATTTGTTCCTTGAACTGAATTCACAACTACTCTAGCCACCATAATACTTGAGGATTTCTCAAATGTTGACTGTCCCTCAATAAAACCTTCGCCTTCAAAATCACCATCCAATTTAGAAGGAAAAATCATTTCATGTCAAGCAGGAACTACCACAGAATTTGTCACAACTCCAAATGTCAGTTTCTTTCCAACTTGATGTATGGGAACACTACCAGAAGTAAGTCTAAGTCTGTTACGCTTACAATCTACTACTACCTGATGTTTTGCAGTAAATTTGGCCCCTAAATAAACATCACCCGGAAGATTTACTAGCACCATAAGGACACAAAGTCTATTTTTACCTAACGTATCATGCCTGAATGGCCCAACTCTCCCCCAAGAACTGTCAAACTCATATCTATAGGTAACAGAGTAGGTTTAGGTATACATAAGACTTTCCACCTTATACTGCCTTATCATACTGATCCCACATCCCATGTCCACTATCATCCTCATAATACTACCATTTACTTTTCCTGTAACCTCATAGTCGGACAGTATACCTTCCCAGAAGACCCTGGTACAGAAAAATGAGCTGAACAGTGGGTCTCATCCACAGCTCCTAAACTTTTGGGGTAGAAGAAGTATCCTTTGAAACTTCTACCGGACACTCCCACTTAAAGTGACCTAATCCATCACACCAAAAACAATGCACTCCCTCTTTGTTACGCTGATAACACCTTTCAACTAAATGGCCTTTCTTATTACAATGAGTACATTTCCTTGACTCTGAGGGTTGTTTATCCTTTCTCAACTGCTTTTTCAAATCCCTATTCCTCCACCTCGCTAGTCTTATTAGAATCTAATTCTACAGCGGCTTGTACTACCTGTCTGCATCTACTATCCGCTAATTCTACAGCCTCCCACTGTACACAAAGAGGAACGACCTCATCTAGGGTCTTACAATTTGAATGACACAATTTCAATCTCAAATCTTTTCTGTCTATGTTACTGATGAACTCATCTACAACCATTTGTTCCCTTTCTTGGTGATCAAAAGAAGGATAAGCCAATCTTGCCAACCTCCTCATCTCTATACCGTAGTCTGAGTAACTCTTGTTAGCCTTTCTACGTCTCGATCTGAACTCAACTGTTGGTAACATCCTTGAACCTCTGACGTTCAGTTTTAGATCTAAAGCCTGAACTATAGTCTTGAAGTTAATTTAAGGTACTGACATTTACTACAATATCTGAAAAACTATTGGACCTACTCCAGTCAAAGTTGGTATGAGATTATTAAACAGTCATACAACATTTAAAGACAATCGGTGCATGAATAAAAAATCTGTATATTTAGCTATCACTATATTTCATCAACAACCAGACCTGTTCGTCACGGGTGGAACGAGCATTCATTGTAACAGCCATCTGCATAATGCTACCCCTGCGTCACAGGGCCATATGACACAGTTGAACCAATCAACTCAACTTGAAAAGTTGCACAGGAATCACGCACGCACGAATACGGTGTTAGCGTTGGGCGTCTCAAGCAGTTATTTAATAATATTTATCCAATTATTTTTGCATTCTTTTTCAGGTCAGTTTTATTGACCTGAATGTATCATTCCTTGCCATATTATTATATTTCATGCATCATGTTATTAGGTGTAATATATCATACGTAATTATTCATTTAGACAAATCATTGCTTTATGGTTTCGAAGAAAATATTTTGATATTTTTGTAGATGACTCGAGACTTTCGGGGCTGTTTCAGGTGAAAGAGAATAAAATTCTGAGCCAAGAATTGCACAAAGTGGACAAGATCCGATTACGACATGTACTACAAAGCACGAACCTGAAATTCGTAGATGATTCCTAGAAATTCTTTGATAAACAATATTTTTCTCACGAATCCCACAAACTACAAGAATGTTTGGGAATCAGATAAGACATATTTAAGATTCTTAAGAAATGATTAAGAATATGTAGGTATATGTAAGAATTCATATCCGTGGTAATTCGGGCTATTACATGTCAAAGTGAAATAGGGGTATATGTATTGCACTATTCTTGGTCCCACGAAATGCCCTCGTCGTCAAATTCAGAGTCTGTGCTGTCACCTAAATGAACAACTACAGGCTGGACAGTGTCTGGTCGGATACAGTCTTGTTTCCAATACTCTTCCACTTTGATAACATGTTGGCCACAGTCTGCCCAATGTACATCTGTAATTTCTCCCATCCCTTTCAAGACAATCTGCTTGACGTCAGCAAGCTTGAAGGTCTTATTTTGCTGTGCGACCATATTTTTCAAATCACCCCAGATTAGTTCGATGGGATTCAAGTCACAATGGTAAGAAAGAAGTCTAAGCTCTGCGTGACCGTGTTCTCTCAACATGTTGTCATTCAAATAAGAGGGCGGGGGTTTGTTCTGAAGAACCAGTTGGTAGTAGTCAGTTTTTTTGGCTTTCGTGGGCCGATCAATGCGGTTGTTGTCCAACCACTGACATATCTCACCTTTGCTGGAATTTGAGGTTGGACAACGGTTAATAGGATCTCGACAACTGTGATAGGGAGCATTGTCCATAACCACCAAGGATTTATCAGGCAGTGCTAAGAGGAGCTGCTCCTCAACATATGCAGTGAAAACCTGACTATTCATCTCGGTATGGTAGTCTCTGCCATCTGTAGATCTGGATCTGAACACCCAGGGAGGAAACCTCTGTGGGAGCCTGCATGAAGGACAATCAGGTGCTCCCCTTTACCACTGGTGATCTTGCGCTGTGGCCCTCCGGTATCTGGGTGAGACCATTGGTAAGCCACTTTGTGGCAGGCGTTAACCCAGGTTTCCTCCAAACAGACAGGCTCATAGCCTTCTTCTCGTTTCTTTTTAATAGTGCGCAAATAATTGATACGCAAACGAATGATATCTGGTCGTTCACACATTGCTAGTTTTGATCCTTTCGTCTTTTTGTACTGATATCCAAATTTGGAAAGGAGTTTACAAATGGTCCATTTGGAAATATCTAAGTCATGCTTTATAAGGAGAATTTGTTTTAGTTTTCGTGTTGAAATAAATTCAATTTCTCGTGTTAACCGCCGAATCACGTCCCTGACAACTTTCCTATCAAAGGAATCTAACTTTAATTTCCTATCCTGTTTTGAGATGCCCCCTAAGGGATGTGCAGGGGAGCATGTGTTTTTATGAGAGTTCAAAATCTTAACTACGGTTTGTTTGGGAAGCTGTAACGCATGAATTGTTCTTTTCATGTACTTTGAAATGTCAAAGAAGGGCGAACGTCTTTCACTTTCAGCCTTAAAGTATTCAAATATTTTAACAACGAAACCTTTCGCATCAGCGGAAAGATGCTTGCGCTGAGACATCATGAAATAATGCTAACACCGTATTCGAGTGTGCGTGATTCCCGTGCAACCTTTCGAGTTGAGTTGATTGGTTCAACTGTGTCATATGGCCCTGTGACGCAGGGTTAGCAATATGCAGGTGGCTGTTACAATGAATGCTCTTCCACCCATGACTAACAGGTCTGGTTGTTGATGAAATATAGTCATAGTTAAATAGACAGATTTTTTATTCATGCACCGATTGTCTTTAAATGTAATATCCAGTTATGTATGACTGTTTAATAATCTCATACCAACTTTGACTGAAGTAGGTCCAATAGTTTTTAAGATATTGTAGTAAACGTTGGTACCTTAAATTAACTTCCAGACTATAGTGCAGTATTACTCTCTCTAACCTCCTGTGGCATGTCAAAATATATTCTCCTTGCTCTACCTCGTAACTGAATGCCCAAATAAGCGGCTTTCTCAGTTATCGACCACTTATTCACAACTGAATAAGATTCAAACACTGGAATCCATTCGTCCCACTCATCTCCCTTCTCACCACTAAAAACTTCAGACAAAATCATATGGGTAGTCGAAAGGTCATTCACACTATCACTCACCACAGATCGGCTTGCAAATCTATCACAACCACGATTAACAACCAAAGGGAGTAGAAGTAACAGGACCTGTAGATAACGAATGTCCCATTCCAGCACCGACAGTCCCTGATCTTTCTAACAAATCACAACGTACACCCCTACCTACAGTAGTATACCTAGTTGTAGCCCCCAGCATACTATCCTCCATGTTTGTAACAATATCAAACAAAATAATATAGCAGATAGGAAATTATTACACCCTATCCCGGCCAAATGTCCTTAGGCTAAGACCTACACTTGTAACAAATCTCCACAAAAATAATTCACATTTTACACAAATTAAATTCCAAAACGTATATAAAAGGTGCCTTGTATAAATAACAAGGTGTGTGGTAAACCCTACATACTTCCCAATTGGTGTGGACAACTAAATCCTAACAGAGTACTCAGGGAAATAATTGCCTACGCTAAACAAGAGGACCAATTGGTAAGGATAACCCTAAGTATTATACGCTAAACCCACTTATCAACTATAAAATCCTGTCAAGTATTACGCTGTGATATCCTGGAATAATGTTAAAAGCGGCGTTAAACCCACCTCACTCACTCACTGTCAAGTATCAAATAAACCTATCAACTGTGAAAATATCTTACCAACTGTCAATACTGCCGACGATGCCATTTGTAACGCCAGAAGTGGGGCTAAGGTGAATACCTGAACAGCACCCAGAATTTTCCCGCCACGTTACAAAAACAAACAAATGTTATAGTAACTTACAGGTCCTCTAAAGCGTAAAGACGCTGTCTGGACGCAAGCAATAGGCAATAAACATACTTAAAAATAGCACAACAAGGGTTAAACTAAAATATTTATTCAACCACACTAATTCGCGAGTGTGAAAATGAGACAGCATGCATGCGAACACGACTTCAAAACATTTAAACAATTTGATTTATCAGCCACATATTCAAAATTCAGACATTTCATCTACACCAATATACTAGTGAAACCACATGAAAAATTTGAAAGGTTTCCCTTCATATGTGAACACTGAACTATGTAGACTAATCACTATAAAATAGGAGACACTTCTATAACATCAAAACTCACCAAGAATTTAGACTATAAATTCTATTCAATACAGTCCAACACCCAACCACGTGCAACAGAGCACATGTTGGCCGCCCTGCACGTGCGTCCCACGTCAACTCCTGAGAGGTGTACACTCTTTCCAAACCAAACGCCGAACCCCGAATCTCCGTGTCAGTCACAACTTATAGCCTTGAATGCACCACGTGATCTCTGTAATTGGCTGCCAGTCATGTGAAGGCTTTCCACTCAACCGGAGATGGCCGAACTAAGACGGACACAGCCGATCGTCGTTACACATGACACGGACACATTCTTCTCCATCTGATTGTCAAGGAGCAGACCAGTCCATTCCAAGAGCGGGGGAGTAGGTTTGTCAGCTGTCACCTTGACTTGTGTAAGACGGACACAGCTGATAATAGTTACATTATTCCCTCCTAAAACATTGCTGTCTCCTGGCAGCATCGATGATGGATCTTTACCACCGCTGTTCTGTCACAGTTCAGAAAAATAATAACGTTTCAGGGGATGAATACAGACAGTCCTCTCAGGTGAGTTGTCACACTATTACTTATGTTACTAGGAATCACCAATGTCACCAGCCTCTGTGCTAGATCGTCGTTACACATGACACGGACACATTCTTCTCCATCTGATTGTCAAGGAGCAGACCAGTCCATTCCGAGAGCGGCGGAGTGGATTTGTTAGCTGTTTCCTTGAGTTAGTTTAAGACGGACACAGCCGATCGTCGTTACATATGTGTTGTGTATAAATAAGTGAGGCAACAGAAACACATCTGAGGACCACTTGTGTGTAATATTCAAGAATTCTGTCTACAATAAATGGACTTGAGCAACAAATCTAACTTACACTTTGAATGAGCGACATCATCCCTGGACCAAGGAGTGATGTGACTAAGTGGCCGGGGAAGAAGGGTAGAGCACCCCCAACACCTATGGTTACAGGTTGACTTATATATTTGAACTCTTGTATTCTTTCTCTGCAACATTTTGGTACAGGTACTTGTATTTCTATCAGCCATTCATATTTTTATCCCCCGCCCAACGAAGTTGGCGGGTATATACAAACGGGCTCCGTCCGTCCGTCCGTCCGTCCGTCACGTTTCGTTTCCGGAGCATAACTCATAAACCGTTCAATATCTTTTCATCAAGCTTTGCAGGTCTGTCAGGTACATGCTGAACTGGTGCCTTTTGCTATTTAGAAATTTTAGAAAAGTTTATTTTATAAGTTTCTAACAAAGCGTGTCGGTCCGACGTTGATTAATGAATAATTTGCATACTCGTATATGCAAGGAGCCGACGTATGGTTCCTGTAGGAAGTGACAACTTGGAGACAATGGCTTGCAGTATATACAGTTTTACTTTATACATGTTGATATACACCTACTAAAAACACTATGTGCCAGGTCAGCACATAGTGGTAGTGGTTGTTGTCTAGGTGACCTGGAGCACCCAGCCTAACCCTAGCTAGGCTAAGGGTAAGACCTTTCTTCTCTCCTGCTCTCCTTTTTGGACCAAGGCTTATAAAGCCAAGGTCACCTGACATTTAGTAAGTAATAAATATAAATGTAAACAGTAAATCATCAGTGACATACTTGCACATCTCGTTCAGGATGGCAGACGGTCGATGTACACAAAAATGGGGATTAACAAATAGGATTAGCATCTTATAAATAACAGCAATAAGTGTTTCAAGGCATAAAGATGTCATAGCTTCAGGGTAATGAGCCTTTGCAATCAAATGTTCTTCAGACAATGGATGTCGTAAATCAGTCGCTATGACATTTCCATGGCAACAAGATGGACTTAGGTTCTGTGAGGGTAGGGTTTGTTTCCGGAGCATAACTCATAAACCATTCAATATTTTTTCATCAAACTTTGCAGGTCTGTCAGGTACATGCTAAACTGGTGCCTTTTGCTATTTAGAAATTTTAGAAATATTTATTTTTTATGTTTCCATGGCGACAAGATGGACTTAGGTTCTGTGAGGGTAGGGTTCGTTTCCGGATCATAACTCGTAAACCATTCAATATTTTTTTATCAAACTTTGCAGGTCTGTCAGGTACATGCTGAACTGGTACCTTTTGCTATTAAGAAATGTTAGAAATATTTATTTTTTACGTTTCCATGGCAACAAGATGGACTTAGGTTCCAAACTCATCTTTTTTTTACAATTGCCATGACAAGTTCCACCTCGGTTAAAAAAGGTTAGGGTTTGTTTAGATTTAATTATGTCATAAATTCTGCAACAGGGGCGGGGGATATAGCCACGTTAGTGGCAAACTCTTGTTATAACCAAAATGTTGAACAGAAAGAATGAAAAAGTTTGAAATCTGTATGGACAATAATGTTCTATTTTTCAGGTCTTGAGCAACAAGTGACGATTGTTGATGAGCAGCTGAAGAGTCAGCAGAACCAGCTGCATGTTCTGAACAGCTATAAGGTGAACTTCACTTTCTTCCTTCTTACTAAGAATCTTAGCTCAAATCTAAGCGGCGTGCAGCAACTGCATAATAGTGTATCGCTTGACACAGCCCAGGGGATAATCGCTTAAGGCTATAAGTGTCATGAATAATATAAATAACAGTAATTAATGAAAAGGGACACAGTAGCGCCGGTTGTCTGACAGTCAATATACAATGCAACTGAGATAAGCATCATATGAATACTGACAATTAAATGATGGAAACATATACATATCATGGCTACACGGTAATTACCCATAGGGGTAAAATGTTCATTCGTACAATGGTTGTCCTGAATCTGTTGCTGTGACAATACCATACCACCCATACCATGTATGAATCTAAGAAACCTATGCTAACACATTAAACAGGGACCTTTACGAAAGAACTGACACGTTACTTTACTTTTACATGTGTATCAAATACCAACAATTAATTTTCCACATACAATAACAAATCTCAAATTGCAATCTGCAAAATCATTAATGTTTATGTCTGCAATGACTTTATTGATCCCAAAGCACGGCAAGAATCAAACTAAACCATTTTCATTTATAATTCTTGATGATATATTCATTCTTTGATTAAATGCTTTGCAAATATACATGCCTCCCTGCTATTCACAATGGATAGTCCATTATATATGTAAAGATAGGCAAAGTGAAACCAGTGACTAAGGATATCAGTTAACTGCCCTTGACAACTGCACCTTCATTGCAATAGCATGCAAACACACAGCTGGTGTTTCAACTGAAATTAATGAAAAGGATATGTTGATTCCCATAACTTTTGTAGTATGACGCTATCAACTCAACACTCAAAAGTTACAGGAGCTTCAAGTTAGTTATGAAATAATGTTATACTTTGTAAACATGTTTGTCATTTGGGGGTATTCTCACGATAAAGGAGGCAATGTACATAACTGAGTATCAGTCATGCCCAAACAAGGGATACTTTCAGCTTATGATGAAACATGTTACCACTAAACACCAGGGTACCAAGCTGTATCAATCTGTTGGGATCAATTGTTGATAGTGGTATAACTCTTGGTTTTGACAATCGACTGAACAAAAAGTAGCCTGTATGCATCTTTCTTTACTAATGCAATCTATTGCAAACTATCTCCTAATGATGACTAATGGGGTACAAATGCCAGAATTTGAAGACATACATTACATTTTCATACCTGAGAAGATTATACCAAAGTGCTATGTTGTGCTTAGAAGCTTGTAGCGCAATGACTTGTCAAGGATTTGCTACTGAACACATGAGTTTGGTGATGGATTCTTTAGATGTTCTTATATAATAATCTGAAGACCGAGGACCTAAAGTCTTAATCATATCAACCAGAATATTAGCCTTTGATGCTGTTACTGCACTGATCCAAAATGAATGGGCATATTACTTGCTATGGTCTTAACCTGCTGATGTGAACATTTGTTTCAGCTTTTGAATGATCAAGGTAGTAGTTGTCCATGGTTGGTGACAAACAGAACATCTTGCAGTTGTGTTCTCACAAGTTCATAGCCTGCAACTAATGTATTGTGTGTTTTGTTTGTTTGTTATTTGGCGCCGCACTCAGCAATATTCCAGACGGCTGTCTGTAAATAATCAAGTCTTGACCGACCATCCAGTGATTAACATCATGAGCATTGATCCATGCAATTGGGATACGATGACATGCTTCAACCAAATCAGCGAGCCTGACCACCCAATCCCGTTAGTCGCCTCTTACGACATGCATAGTCGCCTTTTACAGCAAGCATGGGTTGCTGAAGGCCTATTCTACCCTGGATCTTCACGGGTAGGCAGCTATTACTGTAATTTGGTTGTCATCACACAACAAAACTTTCAGATTTTCAACAGATGTCCACTTCATGATCAGCTATCCACAGCTTGTTCTTAAGGAAAATGTACCCCACGTTAAGTGCCATTTCAGCTCGAACGATGTCATATCAGCTGTAGATAACTCTTTGCGCAGCCAAAAGAAGGTCTACGAAACTGGAAAAAATCCCTCCAACTTCCCTGGCAAAAGCCTATCAATTTGGAAGGGGATTATATTGAAAAATAAGTCCTTTTAGAGTCTTTCTATGTGAGTCTGAGAACATATCAATCAACCCTCATACAGTCAAAAGGTGTAAGGAAGGTGCATGAGGAGCAGAGAATGTTCACCAGCAATAGAGTATGCAGCTGCCAATATGGACAGGAGAGAGCTGGCTAGTTCAGAGATGGCATTGTCATTGTGCAATAAAATATTCTGCTAAATTCCTTCTTTACAGTAATTTGTGTTTTTGCTTATTGCAGGACAAAGAATATCCTGTGAAAGCAATGAAAATATCAAATCTGCAGAAAGACATGGAAGGCTTAAAAATATCTAATCAGGTAAGTCACTGATCCAGAAACATCAAACCTTAAAGGCATGTGTAAATCATGAAATCAGAATTCCATTTTCTTATTAGTTTTATCTCAGACATCAAGACCCTGTGGGCCTATTCACAGAGCTGTTGCAGCGACTTATGACAACAACTGCAATTGCCTATTCTTGAAGCTATCTTAAACCATTCACAATAGTATCCTCCTTGCAAACCAAACTTATGGCAGAGAGCTGTTTTGTGATGAGACAAAATAAGCTGGATTTCCCAATTATGTCATTGTTCAGGACATTCCCCAGCTCAAAATTCACAAGAGTATTAGATATTTTCCAAGATAATTAAACTACATCTGAACAGGGATTTACTTGCATGTCTCTATCTATGCATGGGTCTATCTATGCATGGGTCTATCTATGCATGGGTCTATCTATGAGTAGAGTAGACAAATAACCTAGGATGGATAAGGATTCCAATGTTCTATTAAGAAACTGACACATTGGCACCATGGATTTGGAGGTTATTTCTTACTAGAATAGAGATATCCTCCAGTAATATGTAACATGCAATTTACAGATTTTTTAAACTTATCCCTCCACAACAGTTAGTAGTATTCCTTCTTGCTTTGATCATATAACAGTGGAGAACATTGTGAAAACAATACTCACCATAACACACCTTCCGACCACCTCACTCCCAGCATGCTCTTGCACTACTCATCACTTTTTCCTTCATCGCCCATAGTGAACGGACGTGTTTTGCTTCCACTCCACATTTACAATTGGATTTGTTTGTCATGTCAGTTTGAGTTGTATATCTACCTATTTACATTTATCAACGGTTTCCTAGGCACTCCTTATCAATAAATATCAAACAAACGGCTATTTACCTTCCATCCACATTCTTTCCCTGCCATTGTTTACATAACTTTCAGTATGTGAAAGCTCCGTTTGGGTTTCTATTATCATGTTTTGTCCACCTCCCTCGTTTCATGCGATCAGCTGTGTTTCATTTAATGTTCGGGATATTGTCTGTATTATATTATCTTTTTCCGTTTTAGATTCTAAGATACTATGGACGATGTGATCACTTCGGAGATGGTGTCAGGGGTTGACGATGACCTTCGCCATCTTTGAAAGTGTGTTGACTGCCAGGACAAGATTCCTCTTCCAGCGCATCCTCACGTGGCGCAGATGCAAGCATGCCTCCATGCACCTTACCAGACAATTTATACTCAGGTGCAGCTACAGCATAGTGTTGCTACTTCTAAGGCTGAGGACAGGTACTCTACACCTCAAGGGATCGGATCCTATGGATCATGGATGTCCTTAGACTAAAGGAACCTGTCCCACTGCCTTCTGAGAATGCTCCTTCGATCCCAAGAATACTACGCCATCTTACACTGTCCCTGTTCATCATTTGGTCAACAGTATTCCTGCGCTGATGCAACAGGCTTTGGATAAGGTAACCCTTAAGGGTTTGCTTCCAAAACCTGCCATTACGTTGTCCCACTTTAATTTGCATTGGATTTCCTTTCAAACTTCGCTGCTCCCCTGGATGAAGACGATGATAAGACTTTGAGTCGTTCCATGTCATGGCGCCTCAAGATGGATGATAGATCCCTTATGTCTGTTGATTCTGACATTCGTTTGTCCCTCCTACCATTGTCACTTATCACTACCTTCATCCAGGTTGTGGTTTTACGGGGATTGCCCCGCCGAAAGCAGAGCGTTGCTTTCCGCTCTGGATGAAATCATTCGTCTCTTGGAGGACTTAACTCAACTCCTTATGCATGCTCACTCCTTACAATGTGGGCGACTGGGTTCTTTCGCCACTGGTCATCCCTCCTCATGACTCTCCTGTCAGTGGACACTTCCAGCAGTTCTGGAAAAATTGGGATCATCTCTTCTCGGACTGATTGTTGGTTACGGGTACCAATTACCCTTAATTGCACAACCACCTCTCACTGTCTCGCCCCTTCAACTACCTTATCCGGACGCGCACTTGGAGCAGTTACAGGACAACATTCGGATTCTTCTGGACAAGGGGGCTTTAGATTTCCAACGGATCTAACTCTGGGATTTTACAGACACATTTTCATCATCCTGAAGAAAAATTTGTTGAAGCTTCGTATAACCTACAACTTGCATGAGTTCAACCACAATTTTTGGGACCCCCTGCTGGTTTTGGATGGTCACATTACCGATGGCTCCGATCAACCATGCAACATGGTGACTTCCTAGCCTCCCTCAACCTCCAGGATGCCTACTTACATGCCCCCATCTTTCCGGCACAACGTCCGTATCTCTGGTTTGTTTTCAATGGTCGTCCTTACCACTGAAAATGCCTTCCGTTTGGCATCTCTACGGCCCCATGGCTTTTCACTCGTATCACCAAGTCGGTAGGGACGTTCCTACACCAGTGGGGGATCCTCTTCAGTTCGTACATAGATGACTGTCTGATGAGTGATCCCTAGCCTCGGTTGCTTCACGACCAGATAAGCGAACTCGCCTCATGATAGTGATGGTCAATGTCTCAGTTGCTCATTACGTCAACCAGATGGGATCCACTCACTCACAGAGTCCTGGACCTCACGTTCACATTCTATCGTCTCATAGATGACATCCCACTGTAGGTGAGAGCTCTTTCCGGACATTTCCAACATTCTCGCTGACGCCCTATCTCGACCCAGTCACTCGCCCCCACAGAGTGACAGTTACACAGTATCTCTGATACCAGATGCTCTGGCTTTGGATCATGATGCACTCGCCATCGAGTAGAACGGCCTACATGCGTACACATTTCCACCTCTGACGCTCCTTCCCCATTTTCTCCAGAAACTGGCCTCCACAGGGAACATCCAGATTTGTCGGACGTGGTTCCTGCACCTGCTCCACCTCGTCGGAGAGCAAGACTTAAGACTCCCTATATATTTCTCTGTCTGCTCAGAAATCCACATTCATCAACAACACCTGTGTCCAGAGTTGTGGGATCTACATGTGTGGTCTATTTGCAGTATGCATTGACAGCTAGGGGGGTTTCTCTACACCAGGTGTTGCTGTCCACAATACCTCTCCACACCAACAGCTCCATCACAGACATCGTCCAAGGTTGTTTTTGCCAATTTCTACCTCCGAGATCTGTCCATTGAGGATGTTGTAGAAATCCACCAGGTGGGTCCTCTCGTCTTGTGCAGCAACTCCTCGCCTCTCTCTTGGAACGGAGTGCCTGCCGTACTGGATGCCCATACTGGTATACCTGCAAGTTTTTTCTCTCTTTCTGCGGAATGATGGGGTGGTCATTTAGCCTAGTGGTTAAAGAGTTCATTCAGCACGCCAAAGACCCGGGTTCGATTCTCGACATGGGTACAATGTGTGAAGCCCATTTCTGGTGTCTCTCGCTGGAATATTGTAAAAATGGCGTAAAACCATACTCACTCACTCTACAGAATGACTGCATTAAACTCTGTACTGTACATGTACTGTACATGGTGGTCATGTATTACAGAACAAGTGAATCTGATCACACCCATGGGGTGAAGACAAAGTGGCAGTCTAGTCTAGTCCGTACTCTGGTCCGACCACGCAATTTTAAATGGGGATATGCAGCTTATCCATTTCACCGTCCTACTGTAGGATAATTACATACTGTTGTGGAGAGATAAGTTAAAAATAGGGAATCAGAGTATTCCCCTTATTTATATACTTATCCTGACACATCAGGTCCTGACTGCCTGCCTGTCCATCAGCTCACATTGGATCCACTTGTCAACTGCCTTCGGGCGACGAAGGAAAAAAGTGATGAGTTGTGCAGGAGCATGCTGGGAGCGAGGTGGTGGTTCTGTTGAGGGTTGTTTTCACAATGTTCTACACTGTTATATGATCAAAGCAAGAAGGAATATTGCATACTGTTGTGTCAGGATAAGTATATAAATAAGGGGAATACTCTGATTCCCTATTTTTTCTTAGATTTAATGATTGAAGCAGCCACATGTTTTTGTGTCCCGATGGACTTAGTGTAAATTATTTGTGTCCCTTCTAAATTCGTAAGAGAGTAGGATGCCTGGAAAACCCTGACTGAAGATAAATTTTGATTGTCAGTGTCCTTTTCCCCACAGTACCACCTTTGTTATCTATACTGCAATGATGCATATTGTTGTAAAACTGTTTTACTTAAATTGTTTAAATAAATTTGAAGTTTTATAGAATATGGAACACAAAAAATACCAGTAACAGTAAATATGACCAAACATATGCACAAACACCTGTGTTTGTCAGTGCAAATATTAAATCAGTTTGAGAAGAGGACTCTGCTAAGTGTTGTCCGAGAATGTATTCTGCTTTGAAAAACAGCAAATTTCGCCACTTTTTATCGTATACTGATAAAAGTACTGTGCAACGATTTTTTTTATTTAGCAGTTTTACAGAAACTGTGAGCGAACAAAATACTGCCTTATATGTGAACGCCATAAATATATATCAAATGGATTTCTATGCTTATGTAATACGTAATACATTCAACAGACGACAGAGAGGTTACACACGTACAAAGACAAGGGGGCATAACTCCGCTATACATAACACTAGTTTGATGTCACTTGGTAAGAACTAGCTGTGGATAAGGACAATAGATTTTCATGGTGATTTGTTGACGAGGAAGCAAACTATTCCAAAACAAATATCGATATTGAAACTGTATACGTTTAGGCATAAACAAACCCGTAAGAAATAGTGAAATCATACTTCATAAAGGAGGAAGTTAAAGCGAAATAGATGGCCCTACCTAACCGATAAATTAGTCCTTAGATTCCAACATTCTCCTGATTGTGCAAGTGTAATTTAACTAATGTTGCACCATTATTAATGGAGCACTATCCTTTTCATTATATGTAATGAATTACTTTAAAACATGACACCATTCTATTTGATGTCATGGCTGTTTTTATGACAACGTCAGAGAAGGATAACACTGGCGTTTTGATTAATATATATCTCCCCTACTTTTCGTTCATGGTATGGAAAATCTTGATGTATAAAATGGAATTTGACGCTTTTTTGACACAACATAAAATGACTGCTTTTACAATGTAAATAAATTCTTGAATATATAAACAATTTAACAGTTTACCTTGTATCTTAATTGGACAAGACACGCACCTGTTTTGTATCAATTTTACGTAATCAAATACCCAAAAGAATATTTCAAAACAACTAAAATTATATTCAATATTGGACATGTATTTGTTCATTATTATGTGATTTTTTCTCTTCATCACATCTCAGAATCATACAATAAAAGATGCGAAGAAAAATCCTTTGGTATAGAAAATATCAGGATAATCGTATAAATCTCGACCAACGGGGTACATGACACGGTTTATATTTTTTATACTTTTCACAATTCTTGGAGAAATAAAGTAAACAGTTCAAAATCCTGTGATCACAATATTGAAAAAAGGGTGAACCCATTGATTATATAATACAATATATCACATTTCTGTATATCAGTAACGACATGAGCAACAATTCCAAGACCCAGATAATTCCTCCTACATTGAGCACATATTTTAACAACAAATATTATCCATTTTGTTAAAGTAATATATTCAGTTGTAATTTTAGAATAAAATGAAACGGCTGCTCATTAACCTGTTTTTATTACAATATTGACTATAACACTCCAAAGGAAGACATATGCGTTGCAGTTACATTTTCATTTCATATTGTAACACTTGTCTAAAGGGAAAAAATATCTTATACGACACTATAAACTTATAAATTTCTTACGTAAACAATGTTCAAACAAACAGGAGATTATCAAATGGTCATATATTGTGTGGCCAAAATCTATGTATGATATCATATTGAACATTGATAAATATCCATAGTGAAATTTATTGCGTGAAAAAATGTATAAAAGATATGCAAAATCAACATCATAATTGAAACTGTCCACAGCAGGATACAATGATTGTGTGTACCTATATTCAAGAACATTCACCTCAAAGAAATTACCAAATACGTACAACAATGTTGACATATGACATCACTACCGTCAGAAACATTCTGACAATTTGTGTACTGTTATTTGTTGTTATATTTTTCATTGAAACCAAGAGAAATAGTCCAAAATTCTGTTAAATACCATTGTTGTCGTGCATGATTGTGCGTCAGTCACGGCGTCACGCAGGACGGAAACTTTGACTATTTCTGTTGAATTTATCAATTCATTGCAATGTTTCAAGTTTTAATTCCCTAATTCTTCCTACGATTCTCTTCCCATGCATTTTCTGAAAATGTTGAGCCAATGTATGCAACAAATAGACAAATGGATAGCTCAAAATAGGAGAAAATGCTACACTGTGTAAAATCTGAATTTTTGCATTGTTTACATTTCAAACAAGTGCAGTTTTCCGAACACAGCTTCGTTTTCACACCTAATTTATTTTGCTTGATTTCATCTAGACACTTCTTATTGGTGACAAAGACCATTAGTCATTTGATTCTACTCTGTATGAGGAATTCACGGATGTATATATCACAGCTGAGTTTGACATTAAGGTGATGTTACAGGCGTCTCATAACCGGTATGCGGAAGCAGGATTGTGTAAACACTATCCAATATGGCGGAAAGTTCACTTCAGCATTCGTGTTTGCTTATTTTCCAAAACATTATAATCAATTTAAGGTTATCGGCGACATGTTGGAATAATCATTGGTGATTTCATAAAAGACAGATACCTGTGATCACTAATATGATTTCAAAACATGCTGTAAATAACACTGCGAGTGGTGATTTAGTAATGTGTAAAAAATGGCAACATTTACGATGTACCTAATTTTCAGAGGTCATATTCAGTACTTTTGTTTGGCCTAAAATGCCAGTGGATGATATCACAGAACAGGGAATTTCCCACCTTATTCAAAACTGTGAAGTGTATCTGTGTGGGTGATTTATTTTGAATTTTACACGACTTTAAAGTGAGGGTTGAAGAGGAGTGACATATATGTCCCTCTGGCATCCAGGGGGTTAAAATATTCAAGAGCAGAAAGGTTTTTAATAACATTTGATTGATTAAATGTGCTGTCCTTCAAATAACTGTATCATAACTTTACCAGAATATACAATGATCCATTTCTGTTATGCCTGAACGAAGTTAGATCTTGTGCAACTTTGACAAATATTTACACCATTCTCAATTTAATTACTTGAAATTATTGTCATTGTATAATTAGTACCTTAGGATTTTGACACGGTCATTGTCTTGAATTGCTCAACAAGGGAAAACAAGGGAATTTGTCCGAGAGGTTTTAGCTTTAGGTATGTCGATGATCTGTTATTGTTCAGTGGTGGTCAAATAACTGATTCCCTTCCCTTCCACATTTTTATCATATAATGGGTAGGTTTCTCGGCAGGATAAAGCCAAAGGATAAATTGATATCTGATGGGGTCATATGCAGATAGAGATGCAAATATCAAAGGTACTGTAGGGAGTCGGGACTACTTTCAGTATTTACGAACAAACATGTTGCCCTTGTCAATTAACCATCGGGAGAAACTGCTGGTATATATGCTATATACCGAAAATCAGTGTCTAACTGTGACTTAGCTAAGGCGTTTTACAAGTTTGGGCAACTTTGGGTGATGTAAATTGTGAAACAATTTAGCGAGGACAGTAGCCTAGCAGGATCAGTTTCCATCTGTGTGACCGCTGCAGCTTTGAACCTTTTCCCCAAAATAAAACAGTTGGATTTGGCTGAAATATGTACGAATTGTTACCTTGTTTCGTTTTGTCGTTGTGTGTACATCTGATTGCGCTTCATAATTTTATGACAGAAAAGGCAGACTCTGTCAAAAACGTGACGTCTCATAGACTAAGGTTAAAGTAGCTTCCCTTTGATAAAGGGCACTGTCCGACTGTCACATCACTTACCTTCTGATGTGATATATATTAATGTGCACATTCCAGGAAAACTTGCAATGTTTAGGTAATGTTTGGGAGGGATGGGAGATTTTTCGAGCACAGAATTGAAGAATGACATTATATGATAAAGAGGTTATCATGCTTGTGTGTTTGGGGATGGTATATATCCTGCATTAGGAATAAGCACTATGTATTTAGCTTGTCAAGGCTCGCTAAATGCAATGCTTATTCCTAAAACAGGATATTTACCATCCCCAAACACACTCGCGTGATAACCTCTATTTATCCACCTGACATATAAATAAACCTAGAAATATAAGAGACCAGTGAGACCTCCTCACCTGTTTTTATATATTTAGATCTATGCATAAAGTTTCAGAGAGACAAAACGCTCTCCACAACACTGTTTGATGAGAGGAATGACTTTCCAATACTCAGCTTTCCTTTTATGTCGTGCAATATTCCAGCAGCTCCAGCCTTTTGTATCAACATTTCACAACTTTAGAGGTAAAATTGAACATACTCTTTCTACAATGATTTCAAAGAGCATTATATGACTGACTGACTGACTGACTGACTGTCAGGACAGTGCAAACCCATAAGAGTCCCACCCCACCCAATGCATTTAATTCTTAGGGACAGCTCTTTGTGCAAACCCTAGTAGTTCTGAAGCAGACCCTTTGAATCATTTTCATAAGCTCAAAGCACACGTATAAGGACACAAAATAATACCTGTGGTAATTAGATCAACTGTATATTATTATCAGTATAATAACGAAACAATGAATGGAAGTAATGTACATTATTATAAATCATTTATTTTATATTTTACCTGGTATAATAATACTGAAGTGGGTCTTTTGATATTTTATACTTCTTCACAAACAAATTGTTCAACATATTTAATGAAACTTGCTTTGCAGGAAGAGCAAGAAGAACTTCAACATATAATTAACACTGAGATTGGCAAGTACCATAAGAAGAGGTTGCACGTAGCCAACCAAATTACACACGCTGTCACAGAGGTGAGTAAATGATAAACCAGGGGCAGTATTCACAAAGATTCTAAGAATTTTCTGAGAAATTGAGTTTTTGAGTAAAATGTTTTCTTAAAAATTCTTAGCAATTAAAAAGTATCAATTCACAAACAGTCAAAAGCATGATTCTTAGCAGAGTATCAGTATAATATCTTAAGATTTTTCTTGCTCTAACCCGTTGCATTTGGCAATTATAAAACTTGGACTAAGAATTTTCTTAACCCTTCTTGAGTGATGTTTTGGAGAGTCCCTTATGTATAAAAGCTAAGAAAAACGACTCTTCATTGTTGAAAACGCGAAAGTCAAAGGTTTTGACAGACAACCTATTTTTGATCGACAAAAACATTGCCGGTAACCATCGACCATGTCTGACAAGAAAAAATGAAAACCTAACTGGACTGAGGACCAAACACTGCTTCTGACAAAGCTCGTTGAAGAAAATAAATGGTTTGTTGGGAAAATTTGACGCAGGCGGGACAGTGCAAAAGAAAAAGGAAAAGTGGGTGGAGTTGATCAATGCAGCATTCCAGGTACGGCAGACCATACTGATATATGATTATAAGGATAGTCTGCAGTATTAAAATATAATCAAGATTCTAATAATGTTTAATTCTATTTCCTTTTAAGATGTTTCACGGTTGATATTTTTATGATAGAACATATGTTTAGTTTCCATTTAAAACAACAGATAGTGCGTTGTTTAAGAAAACACGGAGTCAAAATATATCACCATGAATGATTATCTGAAACAATTTTATTCAAGATTTAAGTATTTAGGCAAATTTTCACAGCAGAAGCGCACATAAGATCTGAGGGATATATTTTAATAGATTATATTGTGTTATTTTTCATTTGACATTTATTTATTTTCAGTGAACGAAAGATTTAAATTGTATTGTACAAATTATCAGTTATATTACAGTGTCACATCCAGTACCTATGCGTTTATTTATGAAATTTAAAACACAGTTGTACTTTTTGTAGTTCACATTTTGCAAAACTGAAATGTAGTAGTACTTTCACTCCTCAGTAAAGTTGTCTTCAGTTGCTACTTAAGTATCATTCAACACATTAATTCGGAATAAAACTTTCTCTGTTTTTCCTAACATAAGTAACTTACTAAATTTTGATTTCCACAGGTAGTGGTCCATGACCATGCCCTACTTTGAGTGCCACATCTAAATACCACCAGCTATGGATACATCCCTCCTACACGTGGTCAGCCTTTCTGACACAGTTAATGCAAGGTAATTCTACTGATGTATTCCCTTGAGTATAATCATTCTTACAGCATAACTCTATTCAACAGAATTGCTATGAAAACTTCATGTTAGCAGACTACCTTCTATAGATAAGTGGTCATACACAAGTCTATTAACAGATCCATATTTAAGACTATAAACTATCAACGCCAGAGAATAACCAGTCTTGATTATCCACTGAAACAGATTCTGTAAAATGCAAGATAGTGGTTGAAGTATTTGAATGGATATCTATACATAGATACTCAAAAGTAACAATGACTTAATGTTTTCTGTCTATTTATACACAGTAAAGAAGAAAATAATTGAAATCCAACTTCAGAAACTGCCGAATCAATAGAATTAGTATTTAGCTATGATTATGTGTACCATACATACGTGTCACTTATAATGGCCAGAGAGTTCACCATGTTTTCAAAATGTGATGTTTTTGTTTGAATAGACAGATCTGAAACCTGACTTTCAAAAGAGCATTATTTTGACAGAACCATACTCCTTTTCATCAGTTTAAATTTATTGTCAGTATGATAATATTGGCCAATGTGTGAGGTAACAATGGGCAAAATTTCATATATCAATAGATACATTGATAACATTAGGTCAGAATTTGAATGTTTGACATTAAACCATATTCTTTTCAACATAGCATTTCAGGGTTCAAAATGACACAGTTAAAATGTAAGAACTTAGCTGACCAAGCTTGAAAACACTTTTTTCAGTTAAGTATTTTATTAATCAGTAGGGTGTATATGTGTTGAATGCCTTTCATATTTTTATAAGAAAATTGTTCCCAAAATATGGGGACATACGAGGGCTGGTCAAAAAGTTCTAAGCATGACTAACTTTCAACTATGAGCCATAACAAAGTGAACTGGGCAGTGTAGTACATTGTTTTGAGTAGTTCATTGCAAGTGTATTTGGTCTGATGAGAACGTTTGTATATTAGTGACAGACAGTGGAACGTGATAGGGGTCTAAATGGACAAAGGAATGGAAAAGAACGAGTACCGAGCAGTCATCATGTTTTTGACTTTAGAGAAAAGTACTCCCCAAGGAATTCATGACTCCATGTCACAAGATTATGGGAATAAGTGCCCTAGCTATTCCACTGTATAGCTATGTTTAAGGTTAGGAGAACAAGCCTTGATGATGACGCTAGGACTGGACGTCCCTTAACTTCCATCAATGAAAATTCAATCAAGGAGATAGAAAAACTTGTACTGTCAGAAAGACATATGACCATTGCTGAACTTGGGGAAGACACAGGTCCAAGCCATGGATCCATTAAAACTATTATTCATGAACATGTACAGATGAAAAAGATATCTGCTCATTGGGTGTAAAAATTTCTAAATTCTGATCTTAAGGAAAAAACTGACATTGCTAGTGAAAATTTACAGCTAATTGGGGAGGATTTCGACAAATTCAAAAAGAGATTAGTAACAGGTGATGAAACATGGGTCTACCACTATCATCCCGAGTCAAGACATCAATCCATGGAATGGCACCATTCCACTTCTCAATTCAAGTCTTCAAGATCAGTGAAAAATATTAAAGCCACTGTATTCTGAGATGAGATGCAAAGGATGTAATCCATATTGATTACTTAGGAAGTTCAAAAGACGATTACCAGCGTCTACTATGCTGATTTGGTTCATTGCCTAAGAGATTCTATCAAAGAAAAGGAACGAGGAATGCTGACTGCTGGAGTTCTATTACTTCATGACAATGCCTCTTCTCAAACCTCGCAACTTGCAAAGGCTGCTGTACGTGCAACAATGTAGGTTTGAATAGCTTTCTCACCCTCCATACTCAACAGACCTGGTACCAATTGATTTCCACCTGTTTCCTAACAGAACACCTTCGTGAAAAGCGCTATGACGACAACGATGACCTCAAAACTGTCGTTAATGGGTTTTTCAGGGTGGCTTCAGAAAACGTCTTCCTGACTGGAATTGAAAAGCATCACTATCCATTTGAGAAGTGTATTGAAAAGCAGGGAGATTATGTTGAAAAATAAAATTAAAAACTCTTTCACAATTGGTTTTGTTTGTTAGGCTTAGAACTTTTTGACCAGCCCTCGTACAGTTCATGATAATGTAGAAATGATCCACAGAAGAGTTTGTCAATTCATTTTAGAAATAGGGTATAAGTCATTAAATTGTGTTGCTTACTCAGAGAAACTGGAAGATGTCCATGGTATGGTGTCTGTGTCACTAAGTGCATAAAGTACTGGCTCTGTCTTTTGAGACTATCACCTGACAGGTATGTTTATAAGTGCTATACAATGTTGTTATCTGTGGCCAGCGTAACAGATGTACGTTGCCTGAGGACGAATATCATATTCTGTATAACAGTGTTTTATATAATGACAAAAAGGACCAGTTACTTCCATAAAATTGTGACATGTATTACTGCATTGCTTCTCTGTGTATTTAATCTCAACCAGAACTAGTTGTAAAATGTGCTAAGTTTGTAATGTACCGTATATCGCTGTGTATAAGGCGACTTTTTTCGTACCTAGAATTAGGGGGCTTTCAAGGGGGGTCGTCTTATACATAGGGTTGAAGAGTTTTTGATGTTTTTTTCCCCCAACACAAAGACATTACCATGAGCACGTAACACCGTAAATACCATGTCAACAAATCCATACTGAAGTATGCACACTAATCATGTAATTACACTATATAGTTATAAAAAGTGTTCATTTTTTATCTGGACTTGCGTTTGTAATCTATTTTATTAATTTTATTCAAAATGTCATTCAATATTGTTTACATTCATTTTGGCAAAATCGTATGTGAAGCAATCGGAAGATCGCACAACTCATGTTATTTACAGCAACCACGGTCAGATTACCGCTATTGATGCCTTGAAACAAACTTTAGTGGATAGAGAATGGATTTATATACCATAAATGCCATATATTGACTCACTGAAAGTCACATTTGTTGTAATGTGACTATTAACTGTCAACATAAAGTTCTTGCTATCGCAGACGGGAGAGCATCGATGGTAACTGGTCAGATTGAAGAATTTATGTAATATGTGTCTTGTTTTTACAACAATAAAATCTGTTTCTCTGTCATATAATGTTTCTTTTTGGAAGAGAGATGTCTTTTCATACAAGTAAACTGGGCAGATGCACTGTAAATGAGTACATGAGCATGCTTTATGAAACTGGGGATTCAGAAATTTTACATTATATTTTAACAATAACAGAAACAATTTTACTTTAAATAATCAGTTGTAATAAATTGTTTGTGAATTATTTAAAAAAAGAAAAACCATGTCAACTGATTCTTGTTTAATACATTCCTTAAATAGTTGTTTTATGCAATTAAAAGAAGAATTATCACTGACACTGAAAGTGACTGTTAGCAAAGTGATACCTGAAGGTCAAGTTGTGGCCAGGAATATCGCCCTCTCTGTAGGGGGCTCTCATGTCATCATTGGGAATATCAGACACACTATCAGATGATGGGATATTCCTTATCTTGTACATGTATATGTTATGCAGAAGTCCACAACATGTAACGATTTTACATGCTTTAATTGGAGAAAGGTGATTCTCTCCATCTGAGATGTGGAACCGTGACTTGAGATGGCCTATGCCTCTTTCCATGACACTCCGGATCCTTTTATGTGCTCTGTGAATCCAGTTCAGAAAATGTCTCATACACATATGCTCAACAACAAAAGTTCCTGTGACACCAATATTTTTGTGTATATTTCAAACAAGTAAAGTTTGGTTTTCAATATTGTGGTACATGTATGGAATCCACTGGATTCGAACAACACACCTACGAAATCGATTCCAGCCAGCAGTGACTGCATGAAGCATCTGTGGCCTTTGATGAATATCTTCACAAACCGTACATCGTCGCCTCAGATGTGCAGGAACTGTCGCTAGAAGACCCGCCAGACGTCCCATTTTCAAAGTAAACCACGGTCAAGCACGTCTACAGTGGTGCAGACAGCATCTACGCTGGACGGCCATGCAGTGGGTCAAGTTCTATTCACTGACGAGTCTCGTTTTCACCTCAGCCACAGTGATGGAACGGATTCAAGTGTACCGACGTCGAGGTGAACGTTACGTCAATCATTGTGTCATGGAAGAAGATCAGTTCGGGGCGGTAGCATTATGGTATGGGGTGGGATTACAGCGAGACAGAGGACCCGTTTGATAGTGGTAGAAGGAAATCTCAATGGACAGCGCTACCGCAACGAGATCATCGGCCCTGTTGGACTACCATTTTTGCGTCATCAATGGCCCAGGCATTACCTTTCAACATGACAACGCCCGGTCTCATATTGCTCGACTTGTTCAGGACTCTCTACAACAAAACAACGTGAATGTCATCCCCTGGCTGGCTGGCTGAACTGATCTCTCACCAATCGAGCACATGTGGGATGAGATGGATCGGCGTCTTTGACGTCAACCACGTGTTCCACAGACACTCAAGAAACTTCGAAAGATGCTCCAGCAGATATGGACAGATATCCCACAAGACTTTGTGCAATGCCTGGTCCATTCCATGAGACGAAGATGTTTTGCTTGCATCGCAACCAGAGGTGGACACACACGCTATTGATTTGTAAATTGACATTTTGGCATGTTCGTGTTTTTTATGAAATCACACATTTTCTGAAGTCAGTATGGCAAATTAAACCATTTGAACACTTACAGGAGTCTTTTATTTGTTGCAAACCGAAATTGTTTCAGTTTTGGTAAAAAACATAATTTTGCATTAAATCTTATTCAATGTCACAGGAACTTTTGTTGTTCAGTATATATATAATGTTACAGTCAGTGTGTAAAACAAAGTGAATGAAAAGTCTGCCCATTTAATTTATAATGATAATGAATTCCAAACATTTTTATGCTCTATTTCATCACACAGTGATTGAACATGATAGGATTAAAGAAAATGAAAGTTGATTTATTTTATCTTGTAATATCCTAACATAATTACTAAATTAGACAATTGTGGTGTGTGTAAGCCCTTTTGAACTCTTAATAATTTTTACCCAGTCTGTTAAATGGACCAATTTGTAAGTCACTTTTTATAATGACTGAACTATTTAGGCTTTTTTTAAACTGCCTAAGTGAATCACATTTTATGTGGTGGGAACAATATTCTTATAAAAATATGAAAGGCATTCAACACAGATACACAATACTGTTCAATGAAATACTTAACTGGAAAAAGTGTGTTACAAGCTTAGTCAGCTAAGGTCTTACATTTTATTGATTTTATCCATATCATTGGCACCCAAATACAAAGATTTTAGACCCTGAAATCAATGTTGCTGTAAGCAGTAGTAAAACATGAGAATATGGTTGAATGAAAACACATTCAAATTATGACATGTTATCAATGTATCTATTGATAGAAGTTACATTTCACAGACTGTTACCTCACACATTAACCAATATTATATTATTGAAGATAAATTTAAACTGAACAGTAGTATGGTTCTGTCAAAATAGGTTTCACATCTTTCTCTTCAAAGAATACATTACATTTTGAAAACATATGGTAAACTCTCTGACCTTAAAAAGTGATATGCATACATGGTAGAAATATAAATTCTATTCATTCTGCAGTTTTTGAAGTTGAATTTCCATAATTTTCTTCTTAAGACTTAAACATTCAGTTTCAAGTTTAAGTTTTTTTAAGAGTAACTCATCATAACTTTCCCCCAACAGGAATGTTTTGTCTCGAGGACTTTGGCTCCTGGATAGTGCTCCATCCTGCTGGTCTCTTCATGGATCCCAGTGCTGAGGATGCGGTATCTGGCACTGATGCTTCAGGCTGAGAAGGCACAGACACTGTTGATGCAGTAGGGACAGCTCCTCCCATGGCCTGGAGTGTCTGCAAGTCAAGTGCTGCCATGTCACTGTATTCACTGTATATAAATGGACAGAAAATGTTTTAGTCATTGTTATTTTTGGGTATCTATGTATCTGAATAGGGTAAAAAAAATGGGGGAATATCTTCAGTCTCAAACACATGGAGTCATCACTGATTTTTAGTGATCCCTTCAAATACTTTTCACCACAATCTTGCACTTTGCAGGATTTCTTTAGGTGGATAATCAAGATTGGTTATTCTCTGTCATTGATGTGTTATATAATTTAATATGGATGCTTTTATAGTAATGTGTATGACCACGTATACACAGAAGGTACTTTGCTAACATAATAGTTTTTCATAGCAAATCATTTAAGTAGAGTTATGGTATATGAATGATTATACTCAATACAAGGGCAAGGGAATACATCAGTAGAATTACCTTGCATTAACTGTGTCAGAAAGGCTGACCCCCTGTAGGAGGGATGTGTCCATAGCTGATGGTATTCCAGATATGGATACATTATTCTGTCCCAGAATATCCCACACTACCTCTGATGTGGCACTCAAAGTAGGGCATGGTGATAAACCACCACCTGTCGAAGTAAAAAATTATTGTTACTTTAATACATTAAAAAATTTAGAAAGTTTTATTCCGAATCAATGTGTTAAATAATACTTAAGTAACAATTGAAGACAACCTTAAAATTTGTTTCAAATTTAGGAATCTTTATAAATATGCACATTCATCATGACTAACCTAAGAATTGTATACATATGTAAATTCAAACTTTTAAGAATTGATTATACACTGTAAGGGACACCAAAATGTACTTAATGACACCAAATACAATTATTTTTACTTGAAAGCTAACTTAGACAATAATTGTATCACATTAAGATTAAATGTATCTCAGATCTGGTGATTTATGCACTGTAAAACTACTATTACAGTTCAGTGTTGCAAAATGTGAACTACAATAATTACCTGTGCTGATAACACCTTGCTTGTACCTTGCAATTTCTCCCCTGGCTTTACTTTGGATGTTATGCCATTTTTTCCCCACCTATTTAGGGGCTCTGATGCATCCTATGATTTACATAAAAATATTCAATTCTCAATTGTGTAATGTAAATTTCAGAAATAAACGAATAGGTACTGGATGTGGCACTGTGATATAACTGAAAACTTGTACAAGAACATTTATTTTTTCTTTCCCTGAAAATAAATTTATGTTAAATATGATACAATACAATACAATACAATCTAGTTCTATATATTTCAATACCAAAGAGTGGCACAAACTATCTTTATGGTCTGCCGTACCTGCTGTGTTGATCATGTGGGTCAACTCTACCCACATTTCCTTTTTCTTTTGTGCTGTCACACCTGCCCCGAACTTTCCTAACAAAACCGCTTTGTTTTCGTCCACAAGTTTTGTCAGGAGCAGGTTTTGGTCCTCAGACCAGTTGGGTTTTCGCTTTTTGTCAGGCATGTTCGCTGGCTGCCGTCAATATTCCCGCTGATCGAAAATAGGTTGTCTGCCAAAACTTTTGATTTTCGTGTTTTCAACACTGAAGAGTCGTGTTTTGTTGCTATTTATAGATAAGGGAATCTCCAAAACGTCACTCGAAAGGTGTTAAGAATATTCTTAGTCCAAACTTTATATCCCAAGATGCAACGGGGTAGACTAAGAAAAATCTTAGATATTATACCAATACATGTACTTTGCTAAGAATCATGCTTAGACTGTTTGTGAATTGATACTTAAGATTTTTTCTTAGCTAAGAATTTTTAAGAAAGCTTAAGTCAATTTCTTAGAAAATTCTAAGAAGCTTTGTTAATACCGCCCCTGGGGCCTGTTCCACAAAGCGATCATAGCGCTACTACAGTCGTAAGTCTATGATAAAGTATAGCAGTTTCTAGGTCCTAGAGCCATGACCGCTTTGTGGAACGTAGCCCTGAGGAGTGTGATGAAGTCTATCAGTGCGGGTTGGGTTGTGTCGGCCTTTGACGAAGTGTTGCATGGGTGGCGTCTGTCTGGACTGCTGAAGTGGTCAATGATGCCAAGTTTGACACGATTGGGTAGAACTCTTTATAACTCACCGGATGCCTATTGTGTAATTCCTATACTTTGAATGACATTTTTATGTACTTGTTACAACTGCTGCTCAATAAATCGTATTTGTGTTTATAGTCAAGTTAGAATTTAAGCTATCCAAAATGTGCAGTGATGTCGTCTTATTGTTGATAGTCATTTTGGAGACATAAATGCGAAGTTTCATTAATGCGAACAAAGACCACTCACATTTTCTCATTTAATTCATGCTCGCATTAATTTCAAGATCTACAGTACATCAGTGCCAGAAATCCTGTATCTCGGCTTGGATCACACCATAAGACGTTTAGAGTTTCAACAGAAGTCCTCTTCACTGTCAACTATCCACAAGTAGTTAAGATACCAATAAGTCAGGAAGTCTTCACTTCTTTCCTGTGTGTGCTACTGTTGACATCAACATTATTGTAAAACATCTGTGTTGTCATAGGATGGAACATGGTTTTTACATGGTAATAAAGTTTGGAATTTAAGTTGATGTAGTTGACAAGAAGGCTGCACCTGCTTCTCACCTCCCTGGACGCTGAGGAGGATTAGTTTACTTTAGGGTTTTAGTTTCTAAGGTGGTAAATGTGTTTTCTGGAACAAGATTGCGTCTCCTCCACCAAAATGTACAGTGAGGGGGCATTTAAGGACACACACATTCCAGCTGGAAGAGCTGATATGTTCAGTGTACAGAGGAGTTCAGGTGCACTCAGTGTGCTTCTCTCCCAGGGGATAATTTTCTCAAGGTCACTAAATCCTGGGTGTTTAATATCATGAGGCAGTTGAAAAGATACAGGCAAGCTATTTTTAATATTTTCTTTGAGTAGGTACATTCGCAGTTAACAAAGCTTTTCTGGGTGAAACTGGACATCATTGTATGTTTATAAATATGCAAATAAGGGACATCATATGTGAGACAAATGTTATTCAATAGTGGTTTTGCGTATGTCTGGCTATTCCAAGATGTTGGTGATAAGAACATGTTTTTTTCTACATTTAGAAGATGTTTAACAAAAATAACAGATATTCATTTCCTACCATGGCACCAAAGTTTAGAGTCTTCTACAATTTTAGTGCATTATGTTACTATAAAAGCTCCTCTGCAAGCTGAATTATATATTAATGTTTTCTGAGACAAATGGTAGTTAGAGCAGTGTGTAAATTTAGAATATCTCTTCTCAACATTTGAGGAAACATTATTCATTAAAAGTCAATGTTAAACATGTCATACAGAATCTGATGTAAAGACTGTGACCCATCATTTAGTAAAGGATGAATACCATGTCCTTTTTTGTATATAAGAAATATACTCACTTGAGAAATAGTTTTCTTACCTCATTGCAGAAATATTTTAAAGGTAGAATTATGTTTGCATACTGTGTTTAACTCATGTGATATTTTTTAAACACCCCATGTCAAGTAACCTGCCTTACCAAAAGTTGACAAGGCAAGAGAAATAAGAAATGTGTATATTGGGTTCAAGGTCAAAGGTGTGGTGGGACTTGTGGGCTGCATTAAGCTTTTATTAGAATGAGTTATAATGGGTGACTTGTGTTACCAGCAAGCAGCAACAGTAGTGGGCAAATATGTTGCCAGCTCCAAAATACTAAATCTCTGCTGAAACGCAGACCTTAATTAAGTAAAGCCAAAAGGTTGAGAGCAGGGATCTGATTAATTTGATGATTAGTTGCAGAGCTGCAATGGACAACTGTCAATCCACTGAACATGTTGAAAGATTTAGACGCCATTGTCATAGGTGGGAATTCAAGCCAAGACATAAGACTGTAGATCTCACTTTGTTACCTTTTTAGTACCTACAGTCAACATACCTTTCTCAATACATCAGTCTTGTTTTGCGGTATCCTAACCTGCATTGCCACAGTGTCAATTTGCAGTCATTGCCACTTCAAAGAGCTCAGGCATTTGCAAGCTTATATGAAGGTTATATCTCTACATTCCTGTGTACCTGCCTGACTGCCAGTTAAGGAATCATCTAAGTAGTGCATAATCTGTTGGTTTGAAAGTTGCTGCTGTATACACCACTGCAGAAAGGTACTAAAAGTTTCAAATATCAGACATGAAATTGAAAAACCAAACGGCAAACTTTTATCAGCATAAAAGCTACCTTGAAAGGAGATTCCCAGCAGTTCAAAATCTGGAACAATGCAAAATGCTGATTTAACATCAAATTTGGAAAGCAAGCGTCTAGACGTAACTGCTATGCCATCCTCACTGCTTCGTCAAGACAAGCGTATGTGACTCAGCAATCCTGTCGAGAAATGTTGTCATACTGCCCCTGCAGATAAGAAAGGTGATGTATTTGTCTGAAGCCATCAGGTGACTTGCCCTCAGAGGATGGTTACTGACTCCTGTTTTTTGGGTACTAGGTCTGTTGGTGACACCTGTATGTTCTGGAAATAAGGGCGATTGAAAGACCTGGCCATTCTTCCCAAGTCTATCTCCTTATCCAGTTTTGATTGAACAATGCACCTTGCTTCTGGGTGCTGCCAGCTATGGGCCTAATGGGCAAGGTGGATTGAATCAAACTGAGACAAGCTGACCTCCTCATTTTCCACATTTATATGGAAATGTACATGCAAACCTGAGGCATGAATCCTTGTTGAAATCCCAACAAATGGTGACAATTTGTTACTCTTCTGTAGACCAACAGTCACCCTAAATGTGATTGCTGTATTACATTTAGCCTACATGTAAGACACCAAAACCCTGTACTATATGAACAGGGGCTTGTATCTCAATGTATATTGAAAATGTGAAAGGAAGTTGTCCATGCCCGATGCCAAGCGACTTGGCAAGCTGTGCGGCTGTACTTGTGTCACACACTACACACTACCTGTCTGTCCACAGTCTAAAGGTTCCTTCATCATCCTCAGCTTCATTCTCTTTTGGGGTCAGCATAGCCAGGTCCACATATTCCCCTTTCCAAATCATTTCTACTGGTTTGCTTTACATATGCAGTGACCCATCATTCTCAGATCGTGACCCAAGGCATGGATCAACACATGTCACCTGTGGCCCAACCTATCATTTGATTCATCATCTGACTACGAACCAGGACAGTCATTCTCAGAGATAATTGAGGAACTTTATCATCAGTCCCACAGATGTTAAAGTATGGTGTGCTGTGGGCCCACCACCATCACACTGAAGAACTTACAGGCCACTTGTTGTCTACCAAGTTAACAAATGGATTGCGCAATCAGGAGTGATGATAACTTAAAACTACTCCATTGAAACAGAGAACATACTACACTCATGATTGCCCTTTACCTGGACGAGGAGTTCTACATTTTTGTCAAGTCCCCTTACATGACAACACCAATTCCATTGACAAGAGTTCGGGATATGGACCAACCAACTTTGGACATTGGGGCCTTTATCAATTTGTTCACCATGTTGTCCCACCACTGCTGGAATCTTATACTGGGTTACCAGGTATTGACTAGTTCGGTAGTATGCACTGATTAATGGACCATATTGTGAGGAAGCAGGAGGAGCTACTCACCGCCTAAATGTGAATGTCCACCCAGTTACCTTGGATGCAGAGGCAGCACCTTCTCTCCCCACAATGCTGGTCTCAGAGCAGACAAGGAAGACTGTCATGAAAGAACCCTCACCTATTTAATTAAGAAATAAACGATGAGAGGCTGTTGTTTATTGTACAATAAAACACAGCAGGGAGAATATACCATGAAGGGGGCACAGCCATTCGAATCTCCAGAAATGACGTCATGATAGAACAGTGTTTTATTGTTCTCTGGTCAATAGAAGAAGATATCAGATGGACAAGCCTCTGTGCTGACAAAACTACATTGGATGACTCAGGATGATTACCAACAACCTCATTATCATTTCTGGGGCCACTAGAAGGGAAAACCAGTTGGAAGTTGTGACACCTGGTACTGACTGTCAGGCACTTACATCATTTGGTCCAAACCCTATTGACCTGGCTATGTCTATGGATTCTTGTGTACCAAAATTCAAACTAACCCAAATAAGAGGACCAGTGGGGGACGATTGGTACCATTCGCTGAAAATCAAATGCATATCTTGTCCAACCACTGGATTCATACCTGGTTCTGGAAGGATACAAGTTCCTTTTCATTGATGACCAAATCTTGTCTCCCAGCCAGCAGGCCATCTGGTTCTATCTGGAAGGTCCCAAGCAGGCAGCCTCCTTGGCTATTCAGACACTATTATACAAGGGGTGTTCATTAAAGATTTCCCCTAAACCACTTAGGGTTATCATATTTGGTTGAAATTTCACATGTGTAATGATACATGTATCTATGGGTTATGTCTGAATTTGCAGCACCGAACTATTAATCTTACCACTTTTACAGGTGTTATGATCGAGTAGGGTGTGACAATGGAGCCAGTAGAATACCGAGCAGTGCTTAGGTTTTTATATTTGAAAGGTCGCACACCAAAAGAAACTTTCGATGAAATGAAAGCAACTTATGGGGAAGATGCCCCATCATATGACGTTGTTAAACACTGGCATCACCAGTCCAAGTGTGGTCGGTAATCTGTGGAAACAGCTGCCCTTCCTGGTCGCCCCCATTCAGCCATTGATGAGGACACTATCCATCAAGTGGAGACATTTTGGCAGACCGACGTATAACAGTTCGCCAGTTAGCACAAGATGTCAAGATCAGTGTAGGGTCTGTGGAAAAAATCATCCATGACAATTTGAACGTGCATAAGGTGTCTGCACGATGGATTCCCAGGTTGCTCACACCTTTCCAAAAGCAGGAACGAGTCAATTGCTCAAAGGATCTTTTGGACATGTGCCAAAAAAAACCAGGCAAACTTTTATGACAGACTTATCACACAGGATGAAACATGGGTCCATCACTATGATCCTGAGACTAAAATTCAGTGGATGCAATGGAAGCATGTGGAGTCACCAACCCCAAAGAAGGCACGTGTCCAACCCTCTGCAGGCAAGGTCATGCTCACGGTGTTTTGGGACCAGCACGGAGTAGTGATGATGGATTTCTTGGCAAAGGGTACCACAATTACAGGAGCTTATTATGCTTCACTGCTGCGGAAATTGCGGGATGCTATCAAGCTTAAGAGGCGTGGCATGCTGACCAAGGGAGTCCGTCTCCTGCTAGACAATGCTCCAGTACACAACTCTCATGTTGCCCAGACAGAAGCGTGGTCCTGTGGCTATGAAATCCTTCCACATCCTCCTTACTCTCCTGACCTTGCACCATCTGACTTCCACCTCTTTCCAACCATGAAGTCATTTTTGAAGGGAAAACGTTTCACAGATGATGAAACACTGATTTCTGAAGTCAAGTCCTGGTTTGAGACGCAAAATGAGGGCTTTAACAAGAAGGGAGAAGTGTGTAACTCTTGTTGGTTCCTATGTGGAGAAAGACTAATACCTATGCCAAGTTTCATTCCACTAGGTCCATCGGAAGTGGGTCAGGGGAAATCTTTAATGAACACCCCTCGTACAAGTATACTATACAGGAACTGGAGGATTAGTGATCACAGCAAAGTCTTTTTTTCTCTTGTCTTTGTTGTACCCAAGGAAAACACTATCGAAATGTGCATGATCATCAGTTTGAACAACAAGAAAAATCTTATATATGCCCACCAAAATTCCAGATGGAATCACTACTCATGTTCACATATGGCTTTGGACTGAGGATTGGATGATCAGCCTCGACCTCAATGATCCATACCTATTTGTGCCAATTCACTCTGGATCCAGGAAATATTTCTAATTCTCAGTCAACAGTACTTCCGGTCACTTCTAGATTATCCCCCTAGATAATCACACCAATTATGTTTTGCGAGCCTCCAACAAGTGCTTATCCATGGATATATCGACAACTTCCTGATCAGCCTGATCAGTACACGATAGCAGATTTGTCAGAACACCATCTTCCTGATCCAACTGCTGTTTCGGATTCCTGGTTCACACCACCATGTCGGAGCTCAACCTAGTAGAGGATATCACCCAAGTGGTGCCTTATGTCCAGAGACAGGGAGGAACCATGTTGATTGGATTGATGCACGAGACTACACATGTATTTGCCTTGGATGACTCGAGCCATTGCACGATGGATGCCTGCCACATTCCATGGGAAACTCAACATCTGGGCAGACAGCTTTTCTTGATGGAGGATAGAATGGGTCTCTCAGCGAAACTGTTGAAGTGGACGTGATTCCATGGAGTTGTTTGCATACAACTATCCCACTTGGTCTCTTCTAGACAGAGTACTTCGGAAGATGCAAAACGCAGACTGCACAATCATTCTTATAGCACAGGTATGTCAGACTGGCTGTTTTCCAGACGGTTCTGTTATTATGGGATGAATTCCTCTGACTGCTAAACACTAAGATCACCTCTTCCAACCCAGATCAGACATCATGTATGGCAGCCTACACTCCCTCCACCTGTACACTTGGAAGTAATTGCACATCTATTAACCTCACTTCATGGACAAATTTATAGTCTCCATGTGTCAGTGGTGCTCCTCCACTGCATTCACTACTACTATGGTATCAACAGCCTCTGTCCAGTCATCGCAGCCCAGTCGATCATCACCCAGTAGCTCCCCACCCCCTCGAAAAAGAGTTGTGTGGTTACAGCTGCAACAGCCTTGGAAGGCAGATTAAGCTTTTGTACTCTATTGGCTACAAGGTGAAGGACAGGTCATAGGTTAACAGCAAGTGATCATGCTCATAAGTCACAGGAATGATGTCAAGGCTGGAAGTCACGTCATTAGAAACTTATAGGTGTCACGGTCTGGAAGGTTCCATCGGGACAAGGCTGCTAGGGATTGATTGATGATGTCACAATTGTTAGGAATTGGAAGCAGATATGATGGTAATTCTATGGAAGGCCTTATTTTGGGATTATGTGGACCTATTATTGGTCAAAACAACTTGTATGGTTTGTTTAGAACAATTATGAACTCCTCCCAAAAACTGGATTATAATTTAAAAAAACAATTTTGATGTGAGTCAAGGGTTAATTTTCTTCTATTTGAAGGAATTATTAAACAACAGAAATAGTTATCAAAGTTAATAATTCAAAGAATACTACCTCATCAGGTGTAATACAGCTTAACTCACCAATATTCTGCATCGAGGTGGCTGATGTTGGAAGAAGTGAAGACTTCCTTTCTGCACATGCACAGAGTTTTAGGAGGGAGATATTATTAGTATCTCAACTGGTTAAGGATAGTTGACAGTAAAGAGGACTTCTGTTTAAATCTAAAGATTTTATGGTGTGATGACAGCCAAAATAAAGCATTGATGTAATAGAGGTAGTGTTCTTAGAATTATTAACAATGCCAACTATTGTTCGATGTCTGATAATTTTCATAAATATTTTCAAAGTTTTCTCCAAATTTTATATTTTCCAGTGGGCCAATAAGAGCCCTTTTCCAACCTTGTCCTTTGCAAAACTATTGATAGCTGTCTAGATAGTGATCACACTGTACATGCTGTGGCAAACACGGTTAAACAAATGAGTGATATATCTTTCTATGTTCACCATTGTGCCACCATGTGGGGACAGAGATTAGAATAGATAGTCTGAAGTTCCTATCAATAATATGGTGAATTTGATTTTTCAGAAAGCAGTTTCCATGATGCATCCAAGTTTGAAGGATATGGCACTGCAGAACTTAGTGATGCAAAAGGTAATTTTCAGGTTGCCTCCTCTGACTAGCCACATGGGTAAACACACTCTCCTGAAATTTTCTCTTAAACTCTATAAGAAGTGTTCCTCAATATGCATAAACCTTGAGTATATGTGGTCAATAGTGAATGTTGACTTTGTATGAGACAGATTGAAACATTTTTTACAACTAAGCAAAATACTGGTCATAGGTCAGCCCGTCCATTCCATGCTTGATTCTCCAATCCTGTCGGTAAGTAAATATGGTCTCATGAAAACTGTGAACTGTCTTATAATATTTTCCCAATATTTTCCATATGCCTCAAAACCAATCAGCTATCATTGACACTAACAATGAACTAGCAGAAATTCAGGACACTTTAGTGGATATGCTGATAAATACTGAATTTGAACACTTTATTGAACAAATACTAAAGAAAACATTGTGGCTGAAAACGAGAAACTCGTGAAACGAAACACAGTCAGAGACACTATAATGTCAGATCTAAAATAAGGTCTGGAAAAGCAAAGTCCTATCCAAAATTATCATTGAGTTTGGCTAAACAGAAGGAACAGTTTTCTCATAAGAATAATGTCAAAATATGCTACTTTCCTGTATCACTAGATAATGAAGAGTCCATTGGATTACGGGAGATAGAGAAGTGATAGTTGATAAGGAAGATGTAGTGGCTGTCCACAGAACTGACCATCGTGACAAGACCACACAATAAAAAATGAAGACTATTTGAGCCATGAGACAGGTTCGAGACGAATTAACCAATTAAGGCCAACGTTATACTCATCAATAGACACAAAAGCCATTCATTGATAGAAAACATTTTGATGGCCATGTGTATGAATGAAACGAAAAATTCTACCTCAATGTTGTTGTAGACAATGCGTTCCCAATCTGATCACAAATATAGCATTAAAGCAAGAAACGAGAGCTTATGTGTCCCTGTGAATAATGAAAATCAGTGACTCGGAGTGATTTGATGACCTTTCACTGAAGTGTTACTATCAAGAATGACCCCCCTACCCACTTGGACAGACACATTGCATGGTCCATGTGCAATGTTTTGGGTTTGTTGGGGTATTAGGATCACTGGCAGTCATTTTTCAAAGCTGATCTTTCTTTTGATGACCGATTTCTGATGAATTTAATCCCTACAACCTCCTGTGTTGCTTAAGGTAATAAGAGTATCTGATCAGATGAATGGTGTCACAAATCCTTGTGCTGCTTGTGCATTTTATGGGCTGTCAGTACACCACAGACACAATTTAATCTTGAATGTGGTCAAGCTTTGTTAACTAGAATTCCAAGAAGGAGAAAGGCAACATTATAAAGAGGTGGTATTGCTTATAGTTACACAAAGTGATGCTATTTTTGGGGTACTGCATATCTACACAGTGAAGTTGCGCAATTTATATACTGGTACTTCCCCCAATGGGGCAGTCGGGTAGCCTAGTGGTTGTTAAAGCATTAACTT
This sequence comes from Haliotis cracherodii, assembly GCF_022045235.1. Taxonomy (NCBI): domain Eukaryota; kingdom Metazoa; phylum Mollusca; class Gastropoda; order Lepetellida; family Haliotidae; genus Haliotis; species Haliotis cracherodii. Next base: position 24,919,795 of record NW_027266265.1, read on the forward strand.
GTCATGCTTAAAATCTGGGTTTGATTCCCAACATGGGTACAATGTGTGAAGCCCATTTTTGGTGTTTCCCGCCATGATATTGTTGGAATATTGCAAGAAGCGGCTTAAAGACCAAACTCACTCACTTCCCCCTACAAAGAAACTCATATGTGTTGTTTTCAAGAGATTCCTTCAGTGACTTCTGCAGGACTCTGAAAGCAACAGTGGACCATGTCTGTGTTTGGAGATTACAAAGTGAAACAGTGTTCATCAAACATCACATCAGTCGTAAACCCAACTAGTACCATGTTTGCCCAGGTTTTGAATGAATGACTACACAACACCTCCTGCACATGTAAACAAGAAGCCTGCTGATGACTCTTTGGGGAATGGCATCCCAGTCTTCCTAAAGAGTTTGGCAAAATTGCTGCAGATTCTGCAGCCCTGGTTCATGTTGGCATAAACATTGCTCCAACTCGTCTCACTGATGCTCATTTGGGTTGAGATCCCAAGTTACACATTATTTTCATGAAGCAGTGCAACATACTTTACATCACTGAAATCTACTTTTGGAAATATTGTTACCATCTAGTATGCCGTCTTTGATAGGTATTTAGAATATTTTTATCAGTGTCGAATAATAATTGTTTGGCTTTGTAATGTACTGTCATCGATCGATAATGTGAGTAGGTTGGCGATCACACCAATTTTCTTCCAAAAAACTTAAAATATAACAACACTTTTTTAGATTCTACATGTATAACATCCAGTGGTAAAACAATACAGACTACTTTGATTAATTTACACAAAGTATTTTTATTTTTTTACGCATGCAGTTTGAATCATCGTCCATGATCAGTGTTACATACATCTACATGTCCCATGCCACTGTGAAATAATTGCACCACTGTTCCATTCACTACCATCATTACGTAATGTGAACCTCAGCAAGGAATATCTGTACACCGCTCTTACCTAGAACGCGGGGTCGGTTTCTTGGACCCTGATGACAGCGGTATATCGAGGGATCATTGTATAAACATATTATATTTTGCAGGAAATAGAATTTCACACTCGAGAGCAACAGGACCTGCAGGAGGTGATCCAACACATGGAGGCAGAGGTAGATCATATGCTGCGGGATCCACTCACAAATACAAGGCTGCAGATGTTTCCAGAGTTTTATTCCTCAGCAAAAAAGTAAACATTTCTTATTTCCCTTTGAGACAAGGGCTCACTTGATATTCTTCTGAATATAAAACCTCTGTTACATCAGTGACAAATCATGTATTTTAACTGGAAGACACTAAAAAATCTTTTCACTGGCAACTATCCATAACCACTTGAGATACTACCATAATTTCTTGAGTATGGTGCACACTTTTATGTCAAAAGACACAGCTGTGTAGAAGGGGGCGCGCATTATACACAACATAGCGAGTTTTGATGTTTTTTCCCCCATGGAAAGACATTACCGTGAGCATGAAACACCGGCAATACCATGTCAACAAATCCATACTGAAGTACGCAAATTAATCATGTAATTACACTGTCTGGTTATAAAAAGTGTTGATTGTATATCTGGACTTATGTTTGTAACTTATTTCATTAATTTCATTCAAAATTCCTTTTAATATTGTTTTTATCAATTTCGGTGAAATTGTGTGTGAAGCTATCAGAAGATCGCACAACTCATCATTATTAACAGCAACCACAGTCAGATTACCCTTATAGACGCCTTGAAACGAACTTTAGTTGACAGAGAATGGATACATATATCATAAATGCCATACTTATTAAAAGTCATATTTGTTGTAGTTTGAGGATTCTATGTCAACATGGAGTTCTCATGATCACATGCCCAGGAGCCTCGACGGTGACTGGTCAAATCGTTCCATATGAAAAAAACAACCCAGCAATAGCGATCAGCTGCACCGAAGTGCTACACTTAGGGTTATTATTACTTTAAATATATTTAGTAAAGGGATTAGGATATATTATTCCTGATAAAAAAATAGTTTCAGATAGAAATTAGCATTATACTTGGGTGTGCACTATACTCAAGAAAATAAGGTAAATGTATTTCCCTTCATAAACCTCTGTGTTCATGTCTTCCCAACACCACCAACCATGGATGCAGATAATTAGTGAGTTCGGTCATATTAGCCCAAATGTAAAACAGGTAGTAGTCTTTGAATTAACTCTTTTCAACACTGTAGGCCGGTACATCGCCCAAGAAGGCTCCAGTCCCCAGACACTGCAGGCCAGTGGAATGGCCAGGCCGTAGTCAAGTCAAAATAATATATAATTTTCTTTTTAACCTACCTGTCATATCATTCATTTATTAATTCTATCACATTTCACAATGTCTGAAATACATATTCCATTTAAATTTATAATTTTTTTATCAATAGATTAAAAAATTATTCACTGTTTCTCGCAATGTTATTAAAAATAAAATGCTCAGACAAACACTTTGACAACGGTCCACACTGAACATGTCAAAGAGCAAAATAAAGACGTTACAAGCAAATCTTTAAGTATAGTACACAAAGTAATAAATAAAATCAACAAAAATATATCTAGAAGTTGCCAAACTTAAATATAAGTTATTATTTCGGTCTTTTCATGCGATTTCTCGGCTCGGACATGATGTGTAATGCCAAAATATAAGCATGAAAAATCTTTGTCACAGCTCATAACCGAGCTTGATACATCAATGAAGTTCCATATTTTTAATATAGATCGCAATTTCCTGCTTAAGATGTTCAGAATAACACGATTTAACAAAAACCTTTTCGTCAAAATCTGAAATTCATCATACACCAGGACGGCACCATTGCTGTAATTTGATTGGCTGCCTTAGGTCACATGCTCAACTTTGACCAATGACCAAGCAGATTTTGACAAGAAAGCGTAAAATCGCATGTTACAGCTATGAAAAGACTCCAGGTGAAGTTACTATCGTGTAGATGAAAACATTAGCTTTCTGATGGTGTGTCACATAGTCTTCGACACACATGTTATTCATATGAAGCTTTGAAAACGGAGGTATTTCTTCATGTTACTGAGCGGGCAGCCGCTGTTATTGGGAAATGGATGATGACAGATACATGTTATAATTCTTTAAAAAATAATTTTTCAATTACGTGAACAATGAAAATGAAAAGTAGTAGGTAAGTGGATTTTATGAAATTGTATGTTTTACCGAAAATCAAATTCTTGCTTCCTTTTTTCTTAATCTGGATGTTATAAAAGTGTTATCTTACATTTCCTTATTTACAACAAACTAAATTAAGTTGTAAATAATGTGATAAACATAACTTTCATGTGTATAAGCACTAGGATTAGACCCTTCAAATGGAGTATAACATACAGTAGCAAAGATGTTTTACAAGCAGATATTTTCCTTGATAAATGTTCGCTTCATCTATCACACAAGAGTCTGGGAACTCCGTGTCACAGCAGTAAAAGCTTCTGGTTGACTGGTGTTGAATGAGTTAATAATAGTGATAACTATTATTTGATAGTCTATGAATAAAAACTCAAAATAAGCAGTTTAGATACTAATAATATATCTGTTCCTATACCTCTGCCCATGTGCAGACACTAATTATCTGTTTCTTCTCCTGTGTATGCCACTGTCAACACAAAAAAATTATAAAATAAAACAGAAAAATTCTAGTTGTGGAAAGTTGGTTGTTTTCCCACAATATTAAAGTTCGGAATTTCAGTCCATGTAGTTTACAAAAAGAGTAGATGCTGCTTCTAACTTGCGTGGAAGCTGAAGAGAATTAATTTATAGTAGGGTTTCAGTTTCTGAGCAGTTAAACGTGTCATGTGGAGCAAGATAGCATCTCCACCACGAACATGTACGGCATGTTGGCATTTTAAGGCCTTGGGTGACCCACATGGTACTTGTTGGAAGTGCCAATCTGTTCCTTGTACAGAGTCCAGATGAACCTAGTGTGCTTCCCTCCTCCCACTGGATGATTTTTTCAAGGATGCTTAATCTTGGACAATGGCAAGTGGCAGAGAAGAAAGTGGCAATTCTGACTTTGCACAGTCCAGTAAGTGTGAACCTTCCTGGGAAGCAGAACAACCCCAGGCCCCCTGTGTCTGACATGTCACCCAAGACAGGTGCCACGTCTCATCCTTCCCTGAGACCATCAGGAGAGCATGCAGGTCACGCTGGACAAGCTTCTGGATGCGATCTCCTGACATTGGCAACCTTCCTGGAAAGCAGGACAACCCCAAGCCTCCCACGAAGTCAGATGCTCCTTTCCAGACATATGCCACACCTCAACTTTCCTAAAGTCTTTTGAAGGAGGACTGAATGAATAGCAGGAGAGCCACACAGATTACCAAGAAGCGACCTGTTAGTGTTAGTCACCAGTGCAGAAATCATGGTTAGTTCAGATATTGACCCACTCTGTTCACCAGATAACCCAGTCAGGTCAGGAGTACAGGAAGCTGTGCTGCATGTGCAAGGTATGGCTACTATCAACAACTTGGTTTGGGATCGTGACCTGGGGCTGGGAGCCTATGGTTTTGGATGAACATGTGTCACGTGTGACCCAGCTGATGCACAGTTCAGAGGACAGTCCTACTTACCCAGTCTTGGTTCGAGAGCAGAGGGCTGTATGCAATTCTGATGGTTCACCTTCTGTGGGCATCATTTGACTACAAACCAAGATGGAGGTAATTGAGGAACTTAATCATCTCATCATAACCATCACTGCACCACCCTCTCCCATGACCGACTTACTATCAGTGGTTGTCTACCAAGTTAACAATTCGGTTGGGCAATCAAGGAGCCATGTGAACTTACCACTTCCTCCATTGAAACAGCAAATGTACTGCACACATGATTGCCCTTTACCTGATCCAACACCTTGGACTAGGATTTCTACAAACTTGTCAAGTCTCCTAACATGACATTACCGATTCCATTGACTAGACTCTGTGAGATGGACTCTACCAACCAACTTTGCAATGGACATTTGGATCGACATCAATTTCTTTGTGGCTAGAGTTCACCATGTTATCCTACAACAAGAGGACTCTTATGCTGGGATACGAGGGGAGACACCTGTTACCATCCACTCTGACCAGGTCGGTCTAATGCACAAATTTCTTAACCATATTGTAAGGATGCAGGTGGAGCTACTATAAACCACCCATATGTGGATGTCCACCCGGTTAACTTGGATGGAGCTCGAACAAAGGCAGTCTTGGAGCAGACAATTAAGACTGTCATGAACCAACCTATCACAGCCTTACCTGTTTAATGACAATCGCAATAAAGGTGTAAAAATGAAGGTGTGTGAGGACACCATGGATCGGTTTGGGCACTCAGTATAATTACCAACAACCTGATTACAATCAGCAGGGAGGAGTACACTATCATGGTTCCAGACACAAGGGGGGAAAACCAGTCGGGAGAAGTGATTGCTGCTACCGACTGTCAGGCAGTCAACCTGGCTATGTCTACCGACCTCTCGCCTGCCAAAATTCAATTTAACCCCAATATCAGGACCTGTTGAGGTACGACAATAGATGTCTTCCTGTCGGCCAATCAGGAGAAGATGCATATTCATCAGAGCACCATCTTCCTGATCCAACTGTTGTCTCATCTCAGATTCCTTGTTCACCAAATAAACAATCAGCTCAATCTAGCACAGGTTATCATCTATGTCAACACCACTTTCCAACTGGGAGGAGGAGTTTTCTCTCGAGGTGCTGCAGATCCATTGAAGGATATCGCTTTGCCCTAACATCGTTTTTTCATCTATCAGAGATCCATCCTGTCCTCAACTGGCTCATCAGACCTTTCTTGCTAGAGGACATCAAAACCCTGTGCATGTTCTCCAAGTGAAACCTCTCTGTTGTTCTTTCCACTGTCTTAGAGGATCCGTTCGAACCTTTGACATCTGCCACATTCTTACAAACGACCTAGAAGAGGGCATTCCTATTGGTGCCTGACTTTTCTGGACTGTTCAGGCTCTCCAATTCTATTTAGTTATGACACTACATAGGAGATCCAGAAACCCTCTTCATTTCATGTATCAAAGCTTCAGATAAAGACATTACCACTACAGCATGACATGACACCAACTACAATCTCCTGTGGTCGTTACTTTCACTGTTCATGAAATCAGGGCATTGTCTACCTGCCTAGCTTAAAGTAAAACAGTCTTGGTAGAACACTTCATCCCCAGGTGTCAATGCCGTTCCCACTGACACCTGGGTATGCCTTATTCTACCATGACTGTCGATCATCACCTAGTAGCTTAATTGTATCTTTTAGCCTACTGGGTGTTAGATAGGTCATGGAAATGATGTTAAGACCACGTCAGAACCGGAATTGATGTCATAGGCCTCATGGTCTGGAAGGTCATGTTGGGCCAAGGCCGCTTGGGATCTTTTAACGATGTCACAAATGGGGAATAGAACGCAATAATAATGGTAATTCTATGGAATTCTATCACATATTTGCCTAGGCATTATTCTGAAAACAGGCCTTTTGTGGGAATTTCGGGTTTATGTGCACCAAATATTGGTCAACTAGAATGTTTTTTGGAACAATTAGGTACTCCTTAAATACTGGAATCAGGAAAAAGACCTAATTTTGATGTGAATCATGGAGTACCTTGAATGAGTAGCATATTTGTCATTGTTATGTTGAGATCCATCAAAGGTTATCATATTTGGTTTATATGTTGGTTAGCCCTTTGAAATGTTTTTGAAACATTTGTCACTGATATTGAAGGTCTGATTCACCCTCCAGGTCAAACTCTCAAGAGTGATAACTCATGGAGGGTACACTGTAGGTCTATTAAGGAAAGGGCACTGATTGGAAAAGATCCTGAGTGACCTAAGTGTAAGGTCTAGGTAATAGTGAAGATCATTCGGAAAGTATGGTGTCCATTATCACTCAATGCCAATTCCTTCAAACATTTGTGAAGCATGTAGTTGTTATATACTCTAAAAAAGAGTAGGGGATCATGAAATATAAATGGTATTACCAAGTATAAGTACAGAGATAAGTGTTCACGACAAACATCCTATGCAAGAACGTTTAAGTTCTGAAAAACTTAACTCCAAAACACATCCTAAAATGTGCACATGCCTCACGCAGTTGAGTGTCATTCCTGATTTTGACAATTTCATATAATATATTGTTCTGGTAAATCCACATTTCCATTGAATATCAAATTGAGATCTTTGGCTGTACTGCTTATGTTTCTAAGTAAAATGTCTCGTTCATTGAACAAGTCACATTCAAAGAAAAAATATATATAAGCATTTTCACATTTACTACCACATAAACATCCTGCGGTGTCTTTAAATCCTAGTCTATGTAAATCATCATTTAACTGACTAACCTTATGTCTAAGCTGAAACAGACAGCACATGCATGTGCAAAACTACATGTGAGACTGGTATTACTGTCCGAGTAAAACCACCTACAAATCTCCCATCCATTTTTTTTACCTGTAGTTTGCAGACACTATAGACACTACACTGCTTATATCTGTTAGCCAGTACACGAACATCTACGGTGTATTTTAAGTATCCTTGTATTTTGGCCTTTTCCCATTGCTTGTCTTCAATATGGTGAAATTGAGCATTGGCGTATCCCCATTGTTCTAAAGAGATACAGTACCTTGATCGATCTGGCGATTGACATGAAAAAGAACCACTGTCTGGTAATTCAGGCTTGTTTTGCTTTACTGAATCCCATAAATGTTCTGAGATTAATAGGGTTTTTCCCCTTCTCTGTGGTGGCCTGTCCTTCAAGGGAATGTTAGATAATAAGGTAACCAATGTGTGTTGACGCAAATTCCTAAGAAGTTGAGAGTTTCGTTCAGCATTATTGTCAACAGGATAGATTCAGCTGAATCAGATGCATGCCTCACATGTACAACAATGTTTACACGTGACACCACTACCAGTGACTGACTTTTATATATTGGCATGTTCATGGACAGCAGATTTACAGATGAGGACTTTTGTTGAGTCAGTGATTGTATAAATGACGAGTAGGATTTGTTTATCGAACCAAAAAACACTTCAGGGATAATAAACCACTCAGAGCGCACAATAAAACACTGCAGGGAGAATAAACCATGAGGAGCACAACCCTGAGTGGTTTATTCTCCCTGCAGTGTTTTATTGTACGATATAAACAACAACCACAAGTCATTTATTTCTTACATGAGATATCAACATTATGTACAGCCTCTTTCAGGACATTGATAAAATGTACAGGCTTTAAAAATATTTACCCAAATTTTACTAATTATGACTCCCTTAATAGAATCCGACCTCAGAAATGTTGGACAAGTCCGTTTTATGAACAGGTGCGTTAAGTTTGTTTTTTCCGGCATATTCTCACAATCATCAAGTCGATTATCTGTACCTTTTCTCCTAACACAGATTATCAAATCTCTCTCACTTTTGGATGCGCTCATTTGGCCAATGCGTTTATCTTTGTAGCCCAGTTACATCTATGGGGTACAACTTACCAGACACTTCCCTTTCAATATATGACGTCATCAAGTTGCAAGCACATATTTGAATCTCCAGAAATGAGGTCATGATAGAACAAAGTTTTATCGTGAAATAATCCATGCTTCGTTCTTTATTGTTGTTTGTGATTTATCGCGTGGCTATCTTATGTATATACATAAATGTGTTACGTAATCAGAGACAATCTGACAATCTGTGTAACCAAGAGAGTTAATTTGGAAATGCAGAAATCTGCTGTTGAAGTTGTGAGTGATTTTGCACCAGACATTGGAACCTCTGAAAAATCTTTTGAATTTACCAAGTCATTGTGATTCCATTTGTATCGGGCAGTCATATTAAAATTTAAATTTTAAAGCCTTGAACATCCACACAAAATTTCAGCTGAATCCATTAATTCATTTCAGAGAACAATTAAGAAATGTAAATGTGTTTGGCCGACAGACGAAGATAACATAATGTCAGATGGCCTTTCATGCCAGATGAACTAAAGAGCTAGATTTCATTCATATGAACATATCTGAGAGGATGTCAGTGAATTGTCCAAGAGGGGAATTTCAATGTCTCTAATTGATTCCATATTAATAATGGATTATCAGTGGAACACTTTTGATCATTGTAATCATTTGTCCTACATTGGGTATTTTCAGGTGCACCCCGGACATGGAAGTGATCCTGGACATACCAACCCAAGAGTGGCTTCCCATTTAATTAAGCAGATCGCTGGGCAATGTAACAAAAAAGGAAAGGAAAGGAAAACAGGAAAATCAATGTATTTTAGGGATGGATGTTACATTATTTTATGTAACTTGAATGTACAATTTCAGACTAGTACATACACAACCATTTTGAAAATGTTATATGGTTCCACTGCACAGACAGTTAATGTAATTTATCATCAAGAACTGGCTTCCACAGCACTAACATGAGATGAAGCCATATCTTCTAGGAGATATCACTACAGTACAATTGCAGCACAATTCTTCGGAAACCATTGTGACATCATTGGTTACCATGACAGCATAATCAAATAGCATCACTTATCTATCTGCCAGTGAAGCTTGTCTATAGCTGTACCTTTACAATATAGACACTGGTTATTACTGTTTACAAACTGAAAATGTTTTCAGAAAGATTTCAAATTTCATTTTTTTATAACAGGTTACCAATCATAGCCATATATAGATACCAGTTTGAATAACATAATACAAAAGAGCCTTTGAGGGTAACAAAGTCAAGTTTATTTAATGGCATGAGCTTGACAACATGACTAACAGGTAATCCCTCAGGAAAGGGAGGGTGGGTATGAAACTATTTCAAACACATTCTGTAGCCTTCACGACTGTAAACATTGTGTTTATCAACACGATGCCACCTACAAGAAAAAATATATAAAATTATGAGTGCGCCCCTTGTGGCATGCACAAAATGAAAGGGCCCGATTGTAGGTTACACTGAAACATCTTCAAGAGAAATTACCTCTTCTTGACCAGGTTTCAAAGCAAATAATGGGATTATTTTCACCAATATATAGAATCTCGCCTTGGGGATCTTCCAAGCTCAAATATATCAAAGTAAAGTGAAGTAAAATATATTGCCAAAGTAAAAATATCTCTATTCTCTATTTAACATACTGCATGTAGTTTTCTTGTGTAAATACTTTTGCATCTCCTTTGCAAGTTTGACAGAACATTGATGGGGACTACCACACTTTCTTACATGTCTATTTGTCTCACCAGGACCAAAGATTGATGTCTGTGGTCTCACCATTTACCTGTCCATTCTGCTTCTCACACATAAACATATATACAGCTGTTGTTATGCTATCAAGTATTAATTTAATAAAGGAAATGATTATTTCCTACTTTGAACAATTACATCAACAACTTTTGTCACTTATGTATACAGCTATATTAGTACCGGGTATCTAGGTTTTCAATGTAAAGTTTTAAATCATACTTAACACATATGCTGATAGGGTGTACAAAGTGAATTTATCATCCAAAACTGGCTCCCACAGGAGATACCGCTTGGATGAGATCAAGCAATATCTACACTGTAGATATCGCTGCAATGAAATTACATCACAATGCTTTGCAGACCATTGTGACGTCACTGGTTACCATGACGTCACAATCAAATGACATCACTAATGGCTCTGCTACTGAAGCTGTTAGCAGTACTTTTTTCACTAAAGACACTGCTAATTACTGTCTACAAATTGAAAAAGTTGGAAGAATGATGTTGGATGATAAATAAAATCTCACCCTCGTGTCTTTTGATATCAAATATATCAACACTCGTTGATAAAAATGGCAAAAATCCTTGACAAGCCTCGGAATTTTTCCACTTTTATCAACTCGTGTTGATATATTTGATATCAAAAGACACTTGGGTGAGATTCTATATATATATTGACCCTATTTTGTATTTACTCTTGAGAATATTCATAGGGTGTCCAGTTTTACTTGTAATGAAACCAGAAGAATTTAACATTCATTATTCAGACATGTCCAGTGTATGATGCCAGGTTAAGATAGGTAGTTACAAATGATAATCAATAATATAGTCCTGCTTCTGTGTTGAGGCTACTATTTGTTTCTTAAAAGAAGTTTGTGGAAGTTAACTTTGAATGTGTGGTTGAATAAAGACATTTTTTGCCTCAACAATCTGAAACACCTGACAGGCTCATCTAAGAGGGAACAAAGTTTTGACCAAAGGAGGATCCATGTTAAGCTGAAATTGTAGGTAGTAACAAGGAGAGCAAGTTTTGATATCCTGACGACAAATGTGAAAACACATGTTATGATATGTACTTGTTGATGTCTCCTTTTTAGATGTGACCTTGTTGAAAATATGAGAACAGTCTTGATTCATCAGATCCACCTTATTTATACGACCATTGGCTTCTACATAATCTTTTGCAATGGTGTTAAGAGAACACATAATCCTGGAAAATGTAATGTAATAGTAAAATGTTTATTAAAGTGTCATACGCACAACATGTACAATATACAATCGATGCACATAAGACAAAAGGTGTATGGAGTGTGTTCAGCCAGACATAGGCTTACGAGACACTATATACAATATAAACAATTACATAATATATATAACGTGAGAGGTGGGGAATTTAGCTACGAAATCGGAAGACTCACAGGAAACTGTAACAAACTCCTCGATTCAACAACGAAAGAAAAAGAAAGGATAGGTAGAGAGAGAGGTAATGTAATAATCATGGGGACGACTGTCGTCTCTTAAATATTTTTAAAAGCGTTGCGGCAAACAATTTTTGCAAAACGTTTAAATTCATTAAGTAAATATTTTTTTCTTCTTCGCATATCACATTAAAATTTTGGTTGTTTTCTTCAGCTGCCACAATATAAATTATGCCGTAAATCTTCATAAAAACTGCATTGTAGTTAAAAATGACATTTATCTTCCACCAAATCACAACTGCAATATTTACATACCTCTCCGATAGTGGTAGAGGAGACTTGGAATATCTGCCTGTCTCAACAAACAAAGATAAAATTCCATATCTAAACTTAGCTAAAATACGGCGGTGGTCTCTATACAAAATATTTTTAACATAGAAATCAACAGGTGTACACTAAAAGTTTCTGTAGGTACATAACTTATTTCCATTCACATTCCCCGTATTATTCCAAAGCGAAGTGTGCAAATTAACTGCGTCATCTTGAAATAAAACGTTTTTGATATACCAAACACGGCGTTTAACAACCCATCTGATTTCCAGTTAGTGAGTACAATTATTCTGGTTCAAAAGGTTCATTATTTTACTATCCCAAGATGTGGTAAAACATCCAGACCATCGGTGAATAATATTAGGCAGGCGCTCTTGCTGCATAGATTTAAGTCTGAAAAGATATCTGAAACATTCTATTTTCTGAGTAACCAAAACTGAGCACCAGCCCATATCCCCTCTCCTTGCAAGAACAGGAGCATATTTAGTTAAACCAAGAAACATCCTGGCAGCCTTATTTTTCACAACATCAACCTCTTTAAGCCCCATATACTGGCACCACAAAACAAAACTGGTTCAACCAGCGATAAATACAACTTCGTAAAAACATCATATGACATTCCACCAACATAAATATACAGTGTACAGAGCAGATACCGCTCTACTAGCGGACTTACAAAGCTCTTTCACGGTCTTGTGCATGTCTAACTATTCGTTTAAACACAATCCTAGATAACGGTAAGCGCTATCATAAGAAATGTGAGTACTGCCACACGAAAACCGATAACAAGATCTAACAACAGATTTCTTCCGAAAATGGACAATTTTGGTTTTGTCATCATTAATGCTAATACGCCATTTTAAGCACCAAGTACTTACAATATCTAACATATTTTGGAGATATGTTTCATTTGGAGCTTACAACGCAATGTCATCAGCGTATAACAAAAAGGTTTATAAATCGTTATCAAATGGTACACCCCATTTGAGATTCGTTACATCCGTGGCTAGATCATATATGTTATATATATAGAAAATAGAGTTGGGACCAATTTGCAACCCTGCTTAACACCCTTGGAAACAATAAAAGAATTTGTTATATAGTCATTCACGCGTACTGCACATCTCACATCTTGATATAGGGCTTGAACAGCTTTCGCCACCTTCCCTTGTACCCCAACAGACATAAGTGTATACCATAGACAATTGCAGTCAACAGTGTCGAATGCTTTCTTTTAGTCTATAAAACACACATAGGTTGATAGTCCAGCAGATGTCCTATTATTTATCACATTATATAAAGTATAAAAATGGTCGATACAGTTTCTGTCAGAACGGAAACCATTTTGTTCCTGAGACGATATATTGTTTTTCTCAAGCCAGTTCCTGATTCTATTGTTCAAAACGCCTGTATATATTTTACACGGTATAGACACTAAATTAATACCACTATACACAGAGGATCAGTTGGGACACTTTTATCTTTTGGTATGGGGCCAACAAGTACTTGGCTCCACTGTGTATAGTCAAAACAGTAACTGACTAATTTATGCAATAATGTTATGCAGTGAGAGTTCTGTAAAGCTTCTACTGCTACACCATCCAGACCGACAGCTTTGCCTTTTTTGGGTGTGTAAAACCGCTCATTCGACTTCCTGGTATGAGATGGGCATGTTGAGCTCGAGCGTGTCCATCTGCACGTGCTCTGTACCGTTACCTACACGTTCACACTTTCTTATAGTGGTCTTCATCAAACGAGCTGCTATCACTACCGTTATAAAGCGTGTTGTACGAGTCCCTCCACTGTTCAAGCAAGGTGTCAACACCACTATCTTGTGAGCCGTCACACCCTGTAAGTTCCATAGGAATAACGTTGAAGGATTTTCTGTCATTAGCTAAACCTAAACGACCAATTTTCTTCCAAAGATCTGTTCCGTTGTGATTGTTATGTAAGTTCAAAAGTTCTGATTGTTGTTCTAGCTGCAGTGAACGATTAGCTTTTCTGAGTTGCTTATCAAAACCTTTTCTCTCAGATAAATATACAGCTTTCAGAGCCCGCTTTTGCTGAGTGCTTCCTTTGAAACTATCCAAGTCTTCTCCTTTAAACAAACGCTGTTCCACCTTGACTGCAAGTCATCAGACCAGTTGGGTTTGGATCTACGTGAGTGGCTATTGTTACTGTTAGTATGCCTTGTATGCACTTTCTTCAGCTTGGTTTTCATCTCGTTATGAATAAGTTCTGTGAATGCAGTTTAGGCAGCCGTTGCGTCGTTTTCTTCATATAGTTCTTCTATCTTAACACTTTTCTCCTCCTTCTCCCCCGAAACACAACAAAATACACAACTACAACATATTGGGATACTGTACGGTGCACTGACTGACAGCAGTTTATTCTCCGCATCAGGATCATCACCAGCATCATGACCATCAACACATCGTAATTTACATGAATAAAGAATCGATGCTTCATATTTCCAACGTATACAGATACACAGGCATCGACACCTTATTACGTATTCTAATGGCTTATACTCATCAGAGCATATCCCAAATCCATACTCTCACAACTGGAGTGTTCGAGATTTCAACTATGGATACCGATCCATCTGACGACGTATTTTCATGGCTCGCCAGCACAACTTGCAAGCAACGCATAAAACCCTGATCATCATATGGACAGCCGCAGGTACTACACACATGAGTAATAAAAAATATAGATTCAACCGACGTGTACTCCAATCGGCATCATAGATAAGTGAACATGTTAATACAGCCAGCCCGACTGAACCGCACCTGAGAATGAAGTTTCAACTTCCCGCCTTTACTTATATACCCATTACGAAACCAGGTTACCTCCCTTTGTTGTGCTTTCCAACGTTAGGAGAAAATAATTTCGTTCTAATTAGTCCCTCAAACGAAAGAAATTATATTTCTCCTCCTCCCCCTTAACACAACAAAATACACAACTACAACATATTGGGATACTGTACGGTGCACTGACTGAGGAAACAAAGAACTGGCAATTCAAAGCCCCATAGAAAGAGACACTTTTAATCTATTTTCGATGCTGTCCTTAACATAGCCATCTTTGGCACTCTCGCTCCTCCAGCGACCATGTCGTTTAAACATTCTATCAGGGATACCTCTATTGGCTGCCACTGTTGCTCCACCTGACCTCAAACTATGCAAACCGTAGCATTTTATGTCAGGTACATAAGGCTTAAAGGCTTCAATAAATAATTCCCTCAACCGAGTATAAGACATCGGTTTGTTTTCGGCTCTAAATATATAGCCATCACTGGTCTTGGACAGATTTCTGAAAAGATAAGTTTCAGAATTAGTTTCTTCCTTTAATCCAGATTTTAAGAAACATTACATACACTTCACAGGACTCATCTTTGTCCCTGTTCTACCAATAATCAACCAAGCTCCATCTCTGTATACATCGGTCTGGGACCTTTCTATAAATACAGTCATATGAGAATTAAAAAAACAAATCACCATGCTTAATATTAAGCAACTCAGCAGACCGCATAAAAACTGCGAATGCAAGCAAACACATACACACAGTTCACAAATTATATACATTTTGGTTTTGCATTTTGCAATCAAACATCCTTTCAAGTACTTCAACCGTAATAGGCTCTTTCTTTTTAACGGGTTTAACTAACTTCCGTTTGGCCGCCTCCAACAAATTTATCACCAATTTGTTGTCAGTGGGAGTGGGTAAACCAACAATAACATGAAAGTGTCAAATACTATAAAACGCTGACTGCACGGGCGAAAAAGAACCCGACCGCTGTATAACTGATAGCAAGGCATCAGGCATACCGTTAGAAACAGCCCACTTTCTCCAAGCACGGTAACCATACTTGTACTTTCTGCACGTGGAAGTCGCTCTGGCATGGTTAAGCAGTCCCGGTATTGCTTTGGCTAATTCCGTCACACTCGGCGGTAGCTCTGCTATCTCGTCACCAAACACATGATCAAAAACACCTGTAACAGGAAATTCAAAACTAAACCCGAATCGCCATCATGTTAAAATTTAAATCATAAACACCAAACAGACCATTGCTTTGTCTGCTTGGGACATATGCATCTTTGTAAGTAGGCAGATAAACCACTTCCTTCACCTGTGAAACAAACTCTCCCCTAGGACAGAATGGCCAAAAAGTAGCTGAATACCAAACAGGAACTATCAACGTAGCCCTGCCTTGACACATTCTCAAATGCCGTAATGACCTAGATACCAAATAAACAGGTGGCACTATCCAATTGTTGCCTTCAGACCAACTCATGGTAAATGCATTCAGTGACGTAGTCTGAACTTCCGATTCGACGCCAAAAAGCAATGTTTTGTTTTAGCCTATTCTTCACAATGATTTCTGCATGGCCCTGTTCATATTAAAATAATCATCAGTCAGTAACACATGATTATCACTATGACCTACGTCATACTTAACTTGTGAGTCAGTTTCTTTATTAATGGGCAGATCCTCCTCCTCGTCCTGTAGTCTGAGCGGGTTGTTGTTCTCCGGACATCGGACATTGACGTCTGAAATGGCCAAATCCCCCACATGAAAAGCACGCTCCACTTGATGAGTTCCTCCGAAAGGGCTGATTGAACATGGAGAAGCTGTCGACTGCCGCTGGGTCTGCAGAAGAGACAGTAGCACTAGGAGCACGACCACCACGTGGTCTATAGTACGGACTGAGTGCAGAACACCCCATCTTGGACTTGATTTTCTTGACAGCTTTATTTTCTGCTCTTGTAATTTTCGGACGCCACATCTCGTGCAACATAATTTTTTACAGTCTCCCATCCACCCTCCGACGTATCGCCAATCTTAATAAGTTTGTTTCTCTGCTCGATCCGAGTTTTTTCCGTCTCAACAAGCTCCGCCGCGTAGTCGTATTTCTTAAATTCTAAGGCAAACTGGTATACCCATTATGAAACCAGGTTACCTCCCTTTGTTGTGCTTTCCGACGTTAGGAGAAAAAAATTTCGTTCTAATTCGTCCCTCAAACGAAAGAAATTATATACCTCTTCCAGTAATTTCAACGAACTGGCGTCGTTCAAGAAAGTTTCTGGGTGACATGTCACAGGGTATTTTGTGCCATGTGTAACAATGTTGTCCCTTGATTCTAAGTTTACTATTTAGCACATTTATTGTTATATCAAGCAACGAATGATCTGGAACGTTCTACTTCCAGTCTGATCTGTACAGTTTATACCATCAGACATTAAATGCACGTTAAAGTCAGATACATCAGTCATCTGCTCCTGTGAGACAATGAAATAATCCACAACTGCTTTGCCCCTTTGAGATACTGAAGTATACTTGTTATGCCCCACACTTCAATTCACCAAACACATATTGCAGTCATTAAGGAAGTTCAATAACATGTATCCTGCTGCATTTGTACATTCATCCAACATATCTCTGGCCTTAACATTATCTACACCTTCTATAAAATCTGACTCTTCTCCGATTCGTACATTAAAGTCTCCAGCTAAGACTATTTTACCCAATTCCTGGTATTCATATATCTGTTCAATCGGTGTATCAAATAATCCTTCCTGGTCACATGATCTTGTCGAGCCAATGGGAGGAAGGTATGCCACTCCTAAACATAAACTGTCGTCTGCTTGTTCACTGTCAACCAACAGCCAGAGAACACCTTCATGATCACTGCCCAGAACCTCGACCTTATAGTTCGGTGTAATATACTTCTTTACACATATCCCCACTCCCCCAGACCCTCGCCTTGCGTTTGATTGTAAACTGGTCCTGTTATTTCCAAACCAGGCATAATCTTCCAAATCGATTTTTTCACTTTTTCTTTAAAATGTTTCACACACACAAATAATGTCATAATCATAAAATTTTGTAACATTCAACCTAAATTGACTATTATTTACATCTTTAAGAGACCACCCGCCAACATTCCATAAACCAAGCCAGACTCCCTACGGGCGTGTCGTCGTTGTGTTGCGTTTTGTGATGTATTCTTTACGATTAACTGTGTAAAGGCTATCTTTCCCTATTTCTCTGATCAATGTTCTGAGGTTAGTGTTATTCATTCTCTCCTCGGGCGTTGTGCAATGTTCAATATAAATATCCCTGTATTTACGAGAGTCTTTAGATTCAGCCTCCATAAGTTCAGTTTTTGGTTCCAAAGAATCCAGAGTTGCTATGACCAAACCTGGGTATTTACCCCTAGGCTTCTCCAAATCACAGCTTTCTTTATTTCTGCTCTTTTCCGTTCACCTTTCTCTTCTTGTGTTGTCTTTTTGATCGTATTGCTCGCCATAACCGATTTCACAAATTCACTGTCATTCAAAACTTCACGCATGTCGGAATGATCAGAACGTCACAAGCCTTGAGATATTCACACGGATTGGTTATTCGATACACGGACGTGTGTAGAGGTATAAAAACTCACCAGTTAGAGATAAAAGTCGTATCACCCTTGTAAAATTTCTTAAAAATGTAATTGTCATTGAAAAAGTTGTGTGATTTGGCATTAAACGTCTGTAAGGCGTCTTCCCAATGTGCCTACAGTAAAATCATGACATGATACGGTCTGATGCTCAGAAAGTGATGTTCGAGTAAACATGACTGTTACCTGTTTCACCTGTGATATAAGATAAACTTGTCCATACTGAGACAACGAAACAATGTAGGCAGTGGCACAATGGGAAACGTCTATGAGATGAAATAAAACCATAACACATATTGAAAGTCATGGATGTATTATATTTATTATATAACATAATGACAAATATAACCATAGTTTTGGCAATACTTTTACATTCCATCTTAACCACAGGCAAATCATAGAAAGATATTGTCCAAATTTGATAAGGTGACCAGCCTTATGGAGATCTCTAAAAGAAAATACAGTTTAAACAGTCATATGTGTTAACATTTACGCTCAGCTTAAGAACTGGCTTCTTTGAACAACAATGGATTAGAACTTCAATTGCACTGATCTTAAAAATATTTAATTGATGTGATTGGTTCTATGTTATTTTGTCGTTAGTGTTTATACATAATACATATTTGATTCCTCTACTCAGTGTTTTAGTTACTTACATTTTATACAGGAATCTGCAAAAGTACAAGTCTGACATCATTCGGCTACAGCTATTAAAAAAATATAAAACAATAATGGTTCATCAATTTCCCTAGGCAAATTGGGATGTAGGCGCAATGTGATTGAACTGTCTGTACTACAACTTCCAGTGATTATATACTCTTCAAAAAAAAGAAACTTGACACTGACTTTCAAAATGTAATATAATGCGATTGTTTCAAAATAGGACACAGAAACCATAATTGTTTGAAGATCAATGTACACAATGTTCACAACATTAATCGTGTCACCTAAACAGACACACGTACACGATACAGTTAATGTCACAGGGGTACAGAAAATGTCAGTATCGGTTGTGCCAACCACGTGCATCAATCACCGCTTGACACCGACGACCCATGGATGCAATCAAGTTGTCAAAAACACGCTGTTGGATGTGCTGCCATTCATGCTGAAGCGCATCAAGAAGCGCCGGAAGTGTTTGGGGCGGTGGATTCCTTCTGCGAACGCGTCGATCCAACTCGTCCCACAGATGCTCAATCGGGGACAAATCTGGTGACCGGGCTGGCCAAGGTAATGTCTGGATGTTGTTGTGGTGTAAGAAGTCCTGACAAACATGCAATATGCGGTCTAGCGTTGTCCTGCTGGAACTGTCCGCCATAAACGTTGACGTGAGGAAGAACGTAAGGCTGTAGGATCAAGTCTCTGTAACGCACACCTGTCAATGCACCTGCCACATGCACGAGAGGCGTCCTACCACCGTGATGAATTCCGGCCCATACCATGACACTCCAGCCGCCAAATGGGACAACCTGCTGCACACAGTTGGGGGCGTAACGTTCACCCCGACGTCTGTAGACACGTGCGCGCCCATCAGCACGTGTGAGTAGGAAACGGGACTCGTCAGTAAACAGTACATTTTTCCACCTTGCACGTGCCCATCTAACCCTCTGTTGGCACCAAAGCAGACGGTCCGCCAGATGACGTGGGGTCAATACATGACGTCGAACAGGTCTTCGTGCAAAAAGTCCAGCCTCCCTCAGTCTGTTGCGTACCGTTTGATCTGATATTATGCGTACCCCAGGGATCTGTGTGGTTGTAGACGTGGCTGTGGTAGTGCGGTCTCGGAGGTGTCGCAGCCGGATGTATCGATCTTGTGCTTTGGTTGTCACCCTTTGTCTTCCTGACCTTGGTCTGTCGTCAACTCTGTTGGTGTTGTTGTATCGGGTCGACAGTGCGGAGATTGTCTGTCTGGAAACGCCAAAGTGCCAGGCCACTTTTTGCTGAGTTTCTCCAGCTTGTAATCTCCCAATGGCGTTGTTCCGTTGAGCTGCATTCAGTCTTGGCATTCTGTCACCGCCTCTACTGCTGTTATAAGGACTGTATGAACAGCCGTTGATGTGGATTTTTATACCAATTCAGCAGGGGGGCCTGCATGCCTAAATGCAGGATCCTGTGATGCACGTTTTTTTACAGGCGGTTGCGTTTGGATGAAGCTGTCAAATTGATCCCCGAACGCTACGTTTATGTGCTTTGCATGTGTTTTCGCGAATTATAGACATCATGTTTCTGTTTGACTTATTTGGTTCTCATTTAATGTAATTATTTTAGATATTTGGCAAAAAGTGGTTTTACATCTATGTCAAGTTTCTTTTTTTGAAGAGTATATTATAAAGTAGTGACCAGACTCTCAAACTGCCGACATTTCCCTCCCCATAGTAGAACAAAGCAAACTTAGGTTTCCCTTAACGTTTTGTATCCAACAGACTAGAAAATGGTGGTTGTGGCCAAATGTTTTGTGGCAGATACTGTTTTAATGTCATTATGCACTCTACTGTTGAAAAAATAGAGAAAATCAAAAGTCCTCGAAAAAGGTAGTGTATGCATTGAGTCCCTATTTTTATAATTTATGTGATAGTTTACACACAGTAGACTTGAATTATTATCCTTTTTTTAATTAAAGCCTCTCACAAATTGAGTTATTAGTAAAAATAAGCCAAAATATGGTGAATTGTGCTCCATTTTCATTAACCATTTATTGGAAAACGAACAGTTATGAATTATTAGTTTTATCAACTAAACCATTTGATATATCTAAAAATGAGCCGACACGTCTTATGATGAGATGACAGTGTTCATATCCTACATAACTTTTATGATTTAAAAACAATAGTTTGTCAAAATGTCCATTGTTTATTCACATTGCTAATTTCATTAATAAAAGATTTATACAACACATACCTATCATCGTTTGCAATCTCGCAGTGTGGGCACGGGCGTTATCATGCTGAAACTCGTGGCTGCGGCGACGTGCCAAATGAGGTATGGCTTGGGTTCAAGACTTGATCAAAGTACCGAGCTGCTGTGACACCATTGCCTCTCCCTGGACCGATGTTCTGGAAGACCACAGCGCCGACCCTCTGTGCAAGACCAATTCCACCCCACACCATGATGCTCAGACCACCCAAGAGTCTCTACCAACAACACAAACATCCGAATAATGTTCCCCACGGCGTCGCCAGACTCTTTCTCTGCCATCTTCTGTTGAGATACAGTAAACGGCTCTCGTCTGAGAAGACTCTTCTCCACTGCTGGTGGCGTCAATGCTGGTGCTGTGTTGTCTGTGGCCTGTGACAGTGGGGGTGTCTGCGCGTCAATCGTCGACGCACGGTGACGCACTAATGTGTCGCTGGTGTGTCCCCATGGTCTGTCGAGCAGTTTCCGCAGCAGTAACAAAGCTATCTTGTAGATTCTTTCGCACAATCTGATGATTCTGATGTCGGGTGGTGACCCTTGGTCTTCCACTACGTGGTCGGTCATCTGTAGTGTTGATGGTCTGGTACCATTGCTGGAGCCGGTATATGGTCCTTACGTTGACTTGAAACGCATTGGCTACTTGCCGGGCGGTTTGTCCAGCTTGCAGTCGTCCAAGGGCTTGGTGTCGCTGATTTCTTGTCAATCTTGGCATGTGGTAGCAATTCAATAACGAATGAATTTTATCCCGTCTGGGTGGATTTTTATAGGGCAAGAAATGGGGGAACGCATGTGTAGCAGTATGCTTGTAAATAGAATATTGTTAGATTTTAAAGTATCATCATAGTAACCAAACATGAATTAAATTAATAAGCTAACCTAAATATTTAACATTTATTTTACTAAATACTTGTGTTAACTTCAGCACTTGCACAAATCTACTAATTCACAGGTAAGCTAGTTCTGTATATAGCTTGGGTAGTTCAGCCATTTCTTTCTTGGCTATTGTCAATGGGTCGGTCACAGGCTTGGCCTGTGATTAGGTGCTCTTTGTGATCTAGCTTTGTTGCATGTTCTCTGCAATTATGTGGGGACACTGATCACACTTCTACTGTTCAGTCAGGACATATTTTCTCAACACGTTCTCTGCACTGAATCATATAGGGTAAGTTCATTTAATTATTACTTTATTTATCTGGAAGCTTAGGTTATGTATTTTAATCATTGTTGTTAGATATAGTATTTTAGCTAGCATTGTATTATGACATTGTAATGTATTCTTAATTCAACTTAACTGTGTATTTGACTGAGGTAATAGCCAAATGTACATTTATATATATAATAGGTTTAAATTGGTTAGAAGTGACATATGTATATGTATCATGTATATATGTATAGTATTTTGTAGAATTTATAATGCTTGTATTCCATACATGCTAGTGTAACTGTGGCTATGTAATATATTTATATGTAGTATACTTATTTGTGCAGGGCTATTTCACTGCACATCTCTATAAGAGAGTTTCCAGCCTGCGTCCCTGAGACGAGGTATGCTATTTATGTTTTATTAATTATGCATTATTAACTGTATATATATAGAGTGTAATTTGTTTTATCTGGAAGGATTTGTTAATATATATATATGCCAAAAGTAAGGAATTATAGATTTAAATGTATAATTAGTATTGTTGTTATATAGTGTCTTTATAATGATATGTATGTTTTAGGGCAGATCCGGATTACCGTGTAGTTCTCTACGCCCATTGAAAATAAATCCCTTGAACCCAACTAGTACTCTCTTATCTTTGAGAGGACCAGAGTACCGCTGTTACACATGTGCATTTCAGTTTGCACGGAACCCACGTGCATCGGGTTACAATGGCCGTTGCCGTGGTGCGTTTGGGCGATCGGATTTATTGTCATCTGCTTTGTTTTTTTATTATCAGATTTCATTTTTTCCGGACAAGGTAATGTTAAATTTTAGAAACTTTGACAAAAATTTCCTAGATATTTAAATGACAACTTTTCTTGCAATGTTACATGGGGCGACGTTTCTTTTGCGGTTCAGTATAGTATTTAAAAAACGCTACAAATGCACATACAACTATCACTACTGGTCCTGGGTATGCTTAGTAAAGACCTATAGAATATACGAGAAACAAACAAAAAATGTGCACAAGATCGAAATAACTGCTTCCCCTCAAAATAGACAAGCAGATGATACTGTGGACTCAATCTCAAGACACATGAAGGTATAAGGAAATAACTTCTTTATTATTACTACATTTCAGAGAATAGACTTACTCTTTCATCAGGTGAAGTAATGCTATGAAGCAGAAAACATATATGGACCTGTTGAACTTTAAGAAGAACAAAAGTAATAAGATAACAAAGGTGGAAACAAGGGAAGCCAACAGTTAACTGGCGCTGATAGGTGATTTGCAATGGACACTGCTAAGTGTTAGTTCCATTTGTCCATTGCTAATCCCCTATTAGCGCCAATTAACTGTTGGCTTCCCTTGTGAAGTTTCCACCTGTGTTATCTCATTACTTTTGTTGTTCTTACAGTTCAATATATATGTTTTCTGCTTCATATTTTCATATTCTCTGTTATTTATATGTAAGTGAATCGTGAAAGGCAGTTGCACGCTGGTAATTGTGATCTAGAAGAACATTGTGAAAAATGATATTCTTATGATGATATCTGGTTATAAATTCAAAGAAGACAGCTTTCTCGACATTGCTGACACATGTTGAAATGTTGAAGAAGTTGTCAGTTTGGATTGAGCCCCCTAGAAATGTCCCTAAACTCTGCTGGAGCATTCGTCCTCCTGCCATACTTTAGTACACCCTGGGTGACCAAGGCTATGTCCAGGCCTCCAAACAATGACAAGGCAGCTACAATGTTCCACCTGTGGAAGATGCTTTCAAGCACCACATGTTGATAGCCATGTTTCAGAGGACAATATGGCTGCTGAATATGGCACCACATGTTGATAGCCATGTTTCAGAGGACAATATGACTGCTGATATATAACTCATCTGCAGTGACAGATCATATGTCATATGAACCCAAAGGCTTGAGTGACAGTGGCAGTGGCGACTGAGACTCATTTTCAGTAAAAATAATGGATTTGTTACTGACAATATTGAAGCAGTTGCATATAAGAGCTTCAAGTAAGTCAATATGATCAGCAATTATAGTACATAACATAGGCGATAATTATCTTATATATGACAATAACACGATAGATGGAGTTCCTGGACGAAACCAAAATTGTTACATTTAAATTTCTCATACATTCCTGAGTGAAGACGAAATATTGTCATGTTCGTGTATTGGCGGCCATCTTGCAGGTCATTTTGTCAGCCACATTGGATGAGTCAAATTTCTCAAACTCATATTTGTAAGATACTTAAACGAATAATGTGATCAAATGAAACGAATTGGTGTACAGGGATGTTAGTTTTGACATAGTATTTTTTTAAATATACACCTCGTCATAAATATCGCACCACACATTTTAAAGTAAAAGTAAAAAATATAATTTTCGTTTTTTTACACTACAAGTACATATTTTATATACTACACCATCTGTGAACATAATATCACAAACACACCCTGTTCTGAGCTGCACGTGCATGCTTGCGTTGAGCATGCTTCTACCGGGGGTCGGTTTGCTAAAAATGCAGTATGCACATAGCCTCTTTAGGCGTATGTTATGTTGGCAGACACAGCTAAAATTTGGTATTAGGCATAAGTTCAGCTTTATTTTGACCAACCAGTGAAATGCCCAAGCGTCCAGTGCCTCTGAACCAAAGATGGCAAATTATTGGTATGCACAAGACTGGTATGTCATGTCGTGTTATTGGAGCACAACTGAGCATTAATCACACCGTCATCAGCAGCCTAATACATAAGCATACTGCTTCCGGTGAAGTGAAGATGCACCGAGATCTGGACGTCCCGGAAAAAAACAATGACAGGGAAGATCGTGCTCTCGTACGCCAAGCCAGGCGAAGCCCAAAGTCTACTTGCACAGAGTGTCCATCAGTACCATCAGACGACGCCTAAATTCTGCAGTATTGAGAACAAGAAGACCAATCAGACGTCCACTCCTCACAATTCAGCACCGCCATGCCGGTCTACCTTGGTGCCAAGCACGTGCTCGCGGTTACTAAATTTTCAGACATTACGTTTACTAAATTTTCAGACATTATGTTATACCTACATTAATTGTGGATTTTTTGTAAGTTACTAAAGCCTCCGGGCAGATTTTGAGATATCACACGACATGACATGACGGGCAGATTTTGAGATATCACACGACATGACATGACGGGCAGATTTTGAGATATCACACGACATGACATGACGGGCAGATTTTGAGATATCACACACATGACGGGTGGCCCAGTCATCTAAGGCGATTTCGATGCCAGAAACCTATGATTGTGGGTTCCAATCCCAGTTCGCCCCGATTATGTTTCTAGGTTTTCAGCACCATACCCGTGCTCGTGGGTTTCACCGAAGTGGTAGACATCTGAGACCTGCATCACTTCGGGCTTTCCTCCCACATTAAGCTGACACGCCGCGATATAACTGGAATACTGTTAAAAGCGACGTTAAACCAAACTCACTCACTCTTTTTAAGGGTTGGCCGCTACTCTGTTAATGAGGCATTTTTTATTGGAACCTAATTACTGTATGATGTTTGGGACTGTAGATGCAAGAACACGAAAACTCTGAAACGCTCGCATCACAGGGAATTTATTGTCAGTGTCATATCGTTAAACGTTTCACACTGAAAGTTTCGTTTGCATCATGAACTGTTAACATTGAAATGATGCCTCCAGTGACGAAGTGACGAGGTGACGAGGTGATGAGGTTTAGAAAACTACAATTCAAAGTAAAAGAAATTTAGTTTGTGACATTTAGACCTTAACTTTCTATATAAACATGTTTTTGACATTTCTTAAAATGTATGCATTAATTTCACTTTTTCAACTTAAGAAGTACAACAGCATATAAATGCATTTACCTATCATCACAATATATGTCAGAAATACAAAAAGAAAACTTACATTTGTGCTCCAACATACTTTCATACAGACTGTGACAATCGGCAGGCAACATGGAGGATCACACAGCACATGTACATCTAATGCATGGGGATTGTGTGCTCACACCTGATCACATGACAGGAAGAAGTGAAACTGAGGCTTCAATATACATTTCAGATTATACAAAAAACTCATTACTGAAACTTGGGTTTGAACTCACAACCAGCATCCTTGTTGGAAAAGAAGTCTACATCTTTATCCTCTGGACCACAGAGAAGCATGAAAGATCCTGAACAAATTAATATCATAAACCTAATCAATAGAAATAACTTTCACCTTGGCATATTCACACTCAGCCCTTTAAATACACTTAATGTGTTTAACAGATAAAGGAAATGTAAGATGTAACCATGATATTCAACTGCAGTACATAACTATTCAGCATCAGCTGGGACAAGCAGGACAAGTTTGTGAATTGGCCTTCGAAGTTCCGAGTCTTTTGTCTTGAGTACCACACTTCTCACTTTGCCAGCACTGTCAGGTTCAGTTTTACTGACACGAGCCATGGACCAGGCACTTCTGGGGAAATTGTCATCTTTGATAAGTACAACATCATTATACTGAAAGTTGCGATGTGGAGTGTGCCATTTCTGTCTGTGTTGCAGTGAACAGAGATATTCCTTCTCCCAGCTGCTGTCAACTCTAATCGTGGAATTGTCTGATGTTTCAAGGGAGCTAGTCTAGCTTTTCCAAGAAGTAGAGAATTGTGAATGCTTCAATTGACATTGAATAATCTGATGTAGGCAGAACAACCATAGCCTGTAGTACTAGCATCTGAAAATATATGAAGCTGCAGAGTAGCAACTTTGCCAAAGAATGGAGGTTCCAGACATCTTCTTACTGTCAAACAATTGAGCAATTCCATATCCTGAAGCCTTTCCAACCAACGGCACGTGTATTCAGGTCCGACATCCTCATCCCTGTCAAGAGATTTGTCCTTGCACAGATCTTGAAGTATCAACACAGGGGATACAAGCCCAAGGGGGTCATATAGTTATGATACCATGGACAGAATTCCTCTTCTAGTGAATATTTTTTCAGGCAGGTCCACCATATACTTAAAACTATATACTTAAACTATCCGAGGTGCCCAGTGCCCAGTGCTCTTTCCATTGGAACAACATCATAGCTAAGATCAACAGCTTGTATTTCCTTTGAACGGGGAATTGTAAATAACACTGCTTTGCTGTTGCTTGTAAACTTTGTTAGATTGAAACCACCATCTGCACATGGCTGTCTCAGGTTTCTAATCAAATCAGTTGCTATTTCATCGTTTTCTACAGACTTCAAACAATCGTCCACATAGAAGTTCCTTTCAATGGTTTGTGCAACGTTGTCATCATATTTGCCTCTTGCTTTACTTGCAGTACTTCTCAAAGCATAATTTGCAATCGTTGGAGAAGAAACGGTTCCAAAGGTGTGCGCTGTCATGCGGTACTCTTTCAGTTCATTGTGGACGTCACCATCAGGCCACCATAGATAACGTAAATAGTCCTGATGCTTCTGAGGAACTTTCACCTGATGGAAAATCGATTCCACATCTCCCATAAAAGCAACTTGATCTGATCGAACTCGAGTCAAAACACCTATGAGAGAGTTTGCTAAGTCCGGGCCTTGGAGAAGAACATCATTAATATAATGAATAACTTCCAGTGGTCGAAGAGCGGCTGCTCAGTTAATTCCAATGAGAAGTCCGATATCAAGATCCGGTAGGTATCGTGGCAGCATATTCGAAACATCCTTAAGATGTGGAATTTTCATCAACAGTTCAGATTTAGGAATGTGATTGTGGTCAACAGGCATGATTTCCTTACAAAATGTGCGTGGCAAACTTAGAGAATGGTTGTCAGCAAGGTCAGAGATAACAAGATCACATACCACTTGCGTACTGATAAAATCAATTCCACTCATCGTTTGCAACTTCAATGTTGTCGGGGTAGAACTGGCAGAGACTTTGTCCTTAAGGTCTTCAGTAATGAAGCATCCTGTGCTGCCATTATCCAACACAGCATACGTTGTAACAACCTTGTCACTTCCTTTCTGTCTCACTTTAACCGGAAGAATAGGCTGCAGGATGTTGTAAGACACATTGGAACGTTGAGAACCACAGAATGTAGCACCTGTAGTTACCTGTTTTACAGAAGTGTCATAACCGATCTTCTCTTCTGTTGAGTCAGAGAGTTGCTGCCTCCTGATTGGCTGAAAGTTACTATCATGCAGAGCAGTTGGGTGAAGCTTACTGCAATACTTACAAGTCCTCTTCTTCTTCAACCCTTGGATGTGTGTTTCAAGCCATAGCAACTGAAGCACCTGCTGGTTTCTTTTATATATGCCCGCCTTTCATCTAAGGATTTCTGTAGAAATGTCTTACAGTCATCTAGGTCATGTGATTGCTTACAGAAATAACATCGGACAGAACTGCGTTTAGTTGTGTCAGTAGTAACTTGAGTTGCAAAAGTAGTTGAATGAGACTTGTTCTTATCAGGATGCTTATCCTTACGATTAGTGTCTTCAGATGAGATGAACCGACAACTGTTTCAAGCCTTTATGATCATCATTCCTCAAATTAGGCCAAGAGCAAACTTTGTTCATGTATGCAGAAGAAACTTTATATGGATCACCATACTCCTTACACCATGTCTCTTGCAACTGTGTAACTAACAGAGGTATCCATGTGAATGCAACCAGAAATAAGTTCTTTTGGCTCACCGTGCAGTTGCTGGTCCAGGTAATACAATCTGTCTGCATCACTTGCTGTGTATGGGATGATCCGAGCATCAAATGCCATCAGAAATGCTGAAAACTCGGTAGGATCTCCACTGAACTTGGATAACTCTGGTTTGGGGAGAAACATAGCGTTGACCATTTGCTTCTGAGTTTCTACAACAACATTCCCAAACATTGAAGACTGACTAACAGGTGGGACAAAATATTTCTGTTGGTAATTACTTTGTTGATTCTGACCTGAAGGGACAAATACAGTTGCAGAAGGATTGAGCACAGGATAACTTGACTGACTACAATGCCCAGACTCTGATACTGTTTGATCAACACTAACACTATTCACTGGTGGAAAATTGTTACCAGATTGAGGCAAAGGACTAGAGAAGAACGAAGTTTGCTTTGTCTCACCGTGCTCCATTTTGATATGTTTTATCTCTTCATTGGTTCGTTGACCTTCTATCTGAGCAAACACCTTTTCCCTGGCTGTTGACTTGGCGATCTTGATGTCTAATTGAAGTTCTTTCACCTTCATCTGTGCTCTGAACATGGACTTCTCTGCATGAAGCTCAGCAAGTTTTGCCATTTCATGAATATGTAAAGATTTGATTGAAGAGCTACGTGATGATCTTGATTCAGAGAATGCTTTGACGTATTAAATCTTACTGAACTGTTCTTTGATACAGAATCATCTTCAACTTCATTTGTCATTTTTTTTCAACAAACTGAATCCAACTCATCATTGTGTCTCTAAAGTTCAGGAAAGAACAAAGTTTCTCCTCGGCTCTCTTCATGACACTAGTTTTCTCATCTTCCTCAAGTTCACTGCAAGAAATATCTACACATGTTCTGTAAGAGAATAACAAATCATTAAATCTATCAAAACCAGTTTTGACCAAATGTAAATTGTCATAATCACCATCCAAAGGATTCTCAGAGTGAAAGTTTTTCTCAACGTTCTGTCCATCAGGGACGTTACAAACATGAACACTATCGTCTTGTGATGCCATTATCTCACATTAGCACAACACAAGATCAAGATCACAATACTGGATCACGATATCAAATGTTCACACAAACTTCTTGGTTTACCAGTACAATCGTTGAACACTGCTGACCTTCCAATCTTCCAAGGATTCTTCTTATACAGTCAACACTGCTGGCCATCAACACTTGTACTGTTTACCTCTACAGTAGTTGAACACTGCTGGCCCTCCGCACACTCTATGAACATCATGGCGGAGTTAACGTTGATATGTTGCCTGCCTATCACGGTCTGTAAATTTTTCTAAACAAATGTAGATGCAAGAACACGAAAACTCTGAAACGCTCGCATCACAGGGAATTTATTGTCAGTGTCATATCGTTAAATGTTTCACACTGAAAGTTTCGTTTGCATCATGAACTGTTAACATTGAAATGATGCCTCCAGTGACGAAGTGATGAGGTGATGAGGTTTAGAAAACTACAATTCAAAGTAAAAGAAATTTAGTTTGTGACATTTGGACTTTAACTTTCTATATAAACATGTTTTTGACATTTCTTAAAATGTATGCATTAATTTCACTTTTTCAACTTAAGAAGTACAACAGCATATGAATGCATTTACCTATCATCACAAAATGGCACAAAATGCGGTTTTCACAGGTCTGTCGAATAGACCCAAGCGCTACTGTCAATATATCTACTACTGATCCTTCATACATCATTTTGGCATTAACAATTTGTGTTCTTTTCAACTTAATTATAATAGCTCACAATCATGTGTTTTAGAGTACTTGTCAATTGTGTTGAACTTACAAGAATAACTGCAATTTATGGTGACATGTAAACATAAAACGTCACATGTAGATCATGTAGTAAGATGGTAAATAATAATATTCAAATCGCGTTAAAATTTAATGATACATCTGTA
Source organism: Haliotis cracherodii (assembly GCF_022045235.1). NCBI lineage: Eukaryota > Metazoa > Mollusca > Gastropoda > Lepetellida > Haliotidae > Haliotis > Haliotis cracherodii. Next base: position 24,950,907 of record NW_027266265.1, read on the forward strand.
ATCCTAGAGTTTAGGTTCAACATACCCAGAAAAGGAATATATGATACCGTCAGGAACAACTCATGTGGTCATTATTGCTTCATTTTATCAATGATACCCTGAAAAACACTAAACGTTGAGTAGCAAACACCCCTCCAGCAGAGAAGGATACGTGCCAATATATATATATATATATATATCTACCCATATGCTGGAACCCATTGACAAAAAAAATCTAGCAAATGTAATTCTCACAATTTGTGATATCAAAAACTACTTTTGATTTTTCAAATATCACAATTAAATTCGATTGTTTATATGATAAACTACATTATTTGATACAATAAATTATTTTACTACTATCTAAATATACTTTAAAAACTCCCAAAGTTGAAACTGCTTTAACATCAGAAGTCACTAAAAAAGAAAACCCAATCCTACAACAGGTGGAGTTGTGTTGGATCCTGTCTCGCATAGATATTCATGAAAATGTAAAAGCAGACACACAGGATGGCAAGCCCCAGTGGGTGGCAAGTAAGATCGGGTATACCAAATTGAACCGAAGATCCGCCAAAAGCCATACTCATACTAAAATGAAAGGAACGTTCAAATAGCCATCTCACACCTCAGAGTCACAAAAAGCACCATGACAATGTATGTGCAATCAACCTGAATCCATTGCTCACTTATTACTGGAATGTCAAGACCATGCCCCAGCAGGCTATTTAAAACAAGAATTGCAGATAGATCTGCTATCTGTGGTAGATCTCCTAAAGCCAAGAGATGCAATAGCGAAGGCCAAACTAACTCTATTTCTGAGAGATGGACAGCTCCTCGAACGTAAATAAACAGAGCAGCCAAAGATAAAAATGAAATTATATCAATATACGAAAATAGAAAATAAATCAATACAAAAACAAATTCTATGAATACCAGAACTCGCAAAAGATATGTACTCTACTGACACACGTGAGTCCAAAATAGCCGAAATTGCTAAGGCAGAAGGCGACCTCTAAAACACTTAAAGCAACAACAATAACAATGTGGAGACGGGCTCAGATCATTGACAAAAGCGGACGGATTGTACGGCTGGTTGTGGCGTCGGCTAAAGCTGCCGCCTCACCAACGACCAGTCCATGTCCGACTTCCTGACTTAGTGTAAGTGTCAGACCGGTCTCTGCCAGGAATATTGGCCACTTGGTCAGGTATCAGTTCTGTCACGTGATTACCATTGCGACATATTTTAAGCTGCAACAATAAACATGGTTGCTGCTGTCTTAAACTTCACCCCTGAATTTCATCTTCCGTCTCAACCCTGAGCTACCATACAAGGGCACAACTGGTACGCACTAGGACATATCCATGTAGCGTGAGTTTGCTGTACCTCATGCACGATCCACCTACCATAATTCGCAGCAAAGCAAATGGTATTGCAGAGGTGATTGGAGACAGAGACACGCCAGCCGCCATCTTGCCAGGAAACCAAAGACAAGACAGACAGTAGCCAAGCCAACCCGATCAATAGCAACATGACAGCAGCCCAACTTCCCTGATTGTCAGCAAAAAGACAGCAACCTATACCAGCAATCGTGACAATTATTGACAATGACAACCAGACCCAGTAATATTCATACAATCATGTGAGTACGTGAAGTTCTACCAACTACCATTCTACCAACATTTGAGATCTAGTCGACCGACCTCAAGATTCTTCAGCAAGTAATTGTGTGAGACAATAGATTTGAACTTTTGTTCGAACTCTCAATGTGTACTATGTTTTAAACATTCTCCCGGACATTCTTGTTCGTTATGAGATATGTTATCTATCATCAAGTCATTGTTTCGTTCATGTTTTCTATAATGAGTATGCATTGCATCTCTACCTCTATTACATCTTTGCCATAAATCCTGTATTTTGGCTTCAGTCACACTAACTAAGATTATCATATTTTCAACAGACGTCCTCTTCCACTGTCAATCACACAATTAGTTGTTCCCCATATAGCACAATAGCACCCCAAGCTATGACGTGCATAGTGACGGGAATCTCGCTTCTTTTCTGTGTGTGCCAGAGTCAACACCTATTTTTTTAGTTGTAACGATCTCGCACTTGGTAGTAGTCACATTAGTCTAAGATTATACTTATAGTTTTCAATAAAACAGACGTTAAGTAAATATTTATAATTGCCAATTGGAGTGACAACCGTACACACGTGAGTATAAGCTGGTGTGAGGTGCGTTGTGAGGTGGTAATGGTGTCTCCCTCAACTCCTGGTTGCAAGAAGTGTGGTCGTTCATGATCACAGGAGATCCTCTTCGTACCTGCTGGAAGTGCTCCAACTACTACAGCAGAAAAATCATCTCCTGCGATCTCAATGAGCCTGATACAACAATTATTGAAGAAGAGTTCCCCTGTCAAAAGACCACATGGGGGACGTCATCTGTCTTTGCAACACACACGTCTGTGGGACCTACCCAAGCCAACTGTACCAACCAGGCCTTTAACGAAGAGATGGAGAATATGAAGAGTAATCAGATAGCTCTGGTGAAGAAAAATATCCTGGACAAGAGACGCATGGGGGACTGCCATCTGTCATTACAGCATGGGGGCAGCTGGGTAGCCTTGTGGTTAGAGCATTTGCTCGTCATGCCAAAGATTTGATTCCCAACATGAGTACAATGTTTGAAGCCCAATTCTGGTGTCCCCCGCCATGATATTGGCATAATATTGCTAAAAGCGGCATAAAACCATACTCACTCACTCGCGCATTACAGCACACATGGGTATAAGCTTGCAAGCTTTTCCCTACCATGATACACAGGCAACTAGATCTTTGCTTAGGTCCCAGCAGGGACACCGCAAGGACATACACCCCAGGTAAGACACCAAACGGCTGGATGCTGAACAGCCAAGGGCAAGTCAAAAAGTAGAGAAAGAAGACCAGGAGAAGATAAGGAAGAGAGAAGGATCCACACCAGATGATGTTGACACCCACCATGAGGGCAGCTTGCATGTGGGAATCTTTGGGATACGAGTGAACTGGCGAGTATCACTAAATCGCTAACTCACTGAGTCAACTGCACACTTGTAAAGCTCAGTGTAACTACAAAAGAGACTAATGTTAGCATTGCTGGAAAAGAGGAAAACTTAACAATCACGGTACGGTTGATGTTGATGTTACAACAGGAAATATTGATAACATACAGAAGATAGTGGAAGACATTCCAACAATGAACAAAGAAATAAAGAAGACGAGGGATACAACAAATAAACTAAATACTTATTATGAAGAAGCCACTGAGCAGATCAGACAACTTGAAAGGCGGTGCCTGGAACAGGAGGCGAGGAGTTGATTACTAGTTGGCATAGTAACTTTATTTTCTATGGATTGAAACCAACGTTTAGTACTGCTGCCAGTATGAGTAAAGACAGTGATAAGGCCGAACAGGAGGACTGTGAAAAATTGGTGAAAGAATTTATTAGCAAGGAAATGGGCCTACCTGCTCAAAATGTAAAGGCCATGAGCATAAGGGCATATATTCGGGTTAAAACATATTTGAGGATGAAGAGTTCCGAGAGGCCAGGGCTGCTCTGGATGCATTGGTCTGGGTGTGTCAGCGAGAAAAGCAACAGAGATAATTACTGACGAGAAGGAAAACACACTGTGGGAGAAAGGTGTGTTATGTGATGACAACCCCCAAAAGCTGGTGGACAGCATTTTGTACTTAACTGGTAAGTGAAAATTTCAGGTTATACAGGTCAATTTTTAGTCTATATATCCCGTCTAAATTTGCATACTCAGTAATTAAGGTTAGGCAAAGGTAACTAACATACATTGTATTTTCCTGAAATGCAACATTATGTAAGAGAAATTGTTACATGATAAAGGTTTCTATACTTGCTGAACCAACCTCTAATCTTAATACAACCGAAAGTGTCAAGTAGAAAAATCACTTGTGAGACATCGACTTTTCAATGTACAGTTCAAAATTTTCACAGCTGCATCAAAACATGTTTAAATATTGTTTAAATATAGCCAAAATAATTGAAAACTTTTTAGTTGAAATTTAGAAATTTGAAAAGGCTTTGCAAAAATATTCAGAACATCAAGTTTAATCAACAGTATAAATCTGATACGAAAACTAATAACTAAAAATGTAAGATATAGAACTTTGAAGATTTCTTAATTTATTCCTTTTAAATGTTTTACAGGTCTACATTTCTCGTTCAGAGGCGGAAATGAGCATCGACGATTGCGTCTTTATAAGGATCCTCAGATTACTGGACCATACACTGACGCCAACGGAAGGTCTTATTTGGTTTACAAAGAAGATGTGTCGGAAAAACAACGCTGGCGGGGCGGAAATGAGCATCGATGATTGCGTCTTTATAAGGATCCTCAGATTACTGGACCATACACTGACGCCAACGGAAGGTCTTATTTGGTTTACAAAGAAGATGTGTCGGAAAAACAACGCTGGCAGTCTTACACAGAGAAAAGTGAGAGCCTATGAGAATCGATTAGATCCAGACGGATGATATATCCGGCTTTTCAACAAATACAAGAGCCTTTGTGGTATGATGTTTATTGTTTATCAAAGGAAGCTTAAAATATTGTACTTTAAAGTGATGAATTGCTTTATGCTTTCTGTACAGCGGATAGACCATCTGAGAATGGTTTTGATATTCCACTAAAGTTTGATCATTTTTTTTGAGAAATAAGTTTATTTTCATTGATTAAATATTATGATCGATTTCTTTTTCCATTTTAGCAAATCAGTTGCCAAAAAGACTGATGCCTTTTATTTCACTCCAATGAAGAAGCCAAAGCCTGGGTAGTGGATTTCAAACACACCACTGGGCCACAACACACTTACCGGCACAGTAAAACGCATGTGAGCAACGCGCCTTTATCGTGCTTGGATTGACGAACAGTTGATTTGTGGACAAACAGGTAAGTGTTACATAATGACGAGACTTAAATGTTTTTTGTGTGTAATCAGATTGTATGCTTACTAAGGGTTGTCAGAACACCAACACCAGCTTATGAAATTCAGTCCTATTTTATCAAAACCATAATTCCTAAAATCGCCGAGACAAACCTTTTGTTTTGTCTGAAGGTTGAATGTAACGGTTTGCAGGCAGTTACTTAGTCCAGAAGAACAGTACCTAATGTGATGATTTTTGAAGTCCTCGAGAAACTGGTTGACATGAGGTTTCACTTTTATTCAGTCATATACCAGCCTTTCAACACACGTCTCACTACATCAGTCATGACCAGTTGTTAACAGTTTAACGGGTGATGCCTCCTAATGAATCGTTTTGTATGCCTGTGATCTGACAAGTTAGCACTGGTGGAAAATAACATTCGATTACGAATATTAGTGTATAATGCTAAAATATATTTGTTAGTATTCCACTTCTGTGAATTAAAAACAAATATGGTATAGTTTTAGTTTGAAAAAAAGGCCGTATTACCATTGTTTACACTTTAATAACATTTACTTTTTGGACATCGCACCGAAGCTGTAAGAATTTACAAGCGTTCCTCAGATGAACAGAAGTCTTCTGTATCTAATTTGCTCTATATCCCTCCTAAGAAGAAGACTCAAACCACTTCCTGCACGGTGGTAAGATCTTCGGAGATTGGGATGAGGCAAAGACTGAAACTGTCGGACCCAAACAAGGTGGCCATGGTGAGTCAAAGGAAACCAAGGACGCAGATCGGCATTACTCTGTAATTCTGAATTTTCATAATAAACAGAACATTCCGTGTTGTGGTTCTTTCTGGTTTTACAATATCCGATGTTTAACTTCTTAGAAAGTAAAACTTGACTACAGAGCAGGTTTTACTTTTCAAAAGTCAAACCCGTCAACAGGTTTTACTTTTCAAAAGTAAAACCTACTGCTGAGGTTTTCTTACCTGAAGACCTGCCCTAGGGTCATTATGTGAAAATGAGCTGTATCGTAAACAACAGGCAAAATCTGCTATAGGTTTATAAAACGAATGTAACACCTCGCAGGAGGTATTACAACGAATGTAACACCTCGCAGGAGGGCTTACAATCATTGTAAACCCTTGATAGAACAAAAACTACAAAAAGAGATGCCAAGACGTCAAGGCAGTGTTCAAGTCCGGCTTTTCCATTTCCTGCAAACGCTGTGTCAAACAACTAGGAGGGAAACGAAGATTTTCATTGACTGAGCATCGCATTCTCTCCTGTTGCCATCGTTTAAAAAATACCCACAGCCCAGTAATTTTTCATTCGAGTAAGCTTAGAAACAGTACCTTTTAACTTCTCTCTCATAATCTCCTCCGTCATTGGTTCCCTAAAACGAAATTGAAAATCATCCATGTCTTTCTCCTTGGATCAAAATTTTGACTGAGTCAAAAATAACTCTGTCTCACTTTCAGACATCCTCTTTTGTCACTGGCTGTACAATGATTGAGCGTCAGTCAAAGCAAAACGTGTAATAGTCTCAGCCTACGAGACGCACGTGCAGGTTTCGTGTCATTGCGAAACCCACGTGCTGAGGTCACCAGTCTTATTGAACCGAGTTCACGACTGCAGGCGATATTTCATCTCTGATACAGGTTATACATTTGAGAGTTTTTATTACAGTTATTTAATTAAAAACGATGTCTATTCGATGAGTCGGTTTATAAGTTGAACAAACCATTTCTCCTCGTGATTACCAGCGATTGTAAACCCTGACATGAGGTGACATACCTACGGCCCCCTCGGTATGTCACCTCATGTCAGGGTTTACAATTGCTGGTAATAACCAGGAGAAATGGTTTCTCCTATACTTACAATACTGTGGCTTTGCATGTGAACACAACTTCCCATCACAATGGAATTTCACCTCTGGCACCAACAGCACCTGATGCACTTGCACACAGAAGCCAAAAAGTGCGCCTTTTGGGTAACGACAATTAGGCAAGATCGTCTCTATGCAACCTGCCTGAAAGCAAGCCACCCTGTGAAGGGGGTTTCCCTGACAGCTTACCATAAGCGGCAAAGATTTGGGATGGGCTAGGCAACACCAGGGAGGTGATGTGCCAATGGCGATACACCATGTTTACAGAAAAACTAAGGTTTTACCTCAGATTCACAGATGGGTAAAAATGTTGGCGTCGTGGCGTCGAGTCGTATGCCAGGTCAACAACCCTTGGCCATGGTCGGCATGAGGGGGTTAGTGTCATGATGTGGGGCAGTATCACACATGACAAGCGAACTGGCTTGGTTATTGTGAAGGGACATTTGACTGGCCAGCGATATGTTGATGAAATGTTCGTCCTGTTATGTCGCTAGACATTTTGAGCAGCACCATGACAATGCTAGAATACATGGTGCCCCTTTTACGGATTATCTCCGACGAGACTGCCCCACTAAGTCCCCTGACATATCCCCAATAGAGCGTCTGTGCTAAGTTCTGGGGCGGAAAGTGTACGCCAGAGACCCAGCACCGCCAACGTTCGCCACCAAAGGCAACCATAAGCATGTTAATCAATGGTATGCCTTCAAGGTGTCCAACATGACGGATACCCCATGCAGACATTGTTCTCCAAGCCCGAAATAATTTTTACAGACATTTGTCTTCCTTACACTTTCACTATCATTTCATCAGTTCCCTTATTTCTTCTCGGTAGTATATATGCTCCCCCCCAAAAAAAAGAAACAAACAAAACAACAAAAACAACAACAAACAAACAAACAAACAAACAAAAACAAACCCAAAACAAAACGCACGGCTGAAAAATCCAACGGTTAATGGGTTTATTTCAATGCATGATAGGGAATGAACTACTGGTCTGTGAAACATGAAATTTCACACAACTGGAACAACATAGTTTGTCTATATGAAGTTTGGCATTTCATAACACACAGATGTCGTGCAGATGGTCAGTGGTGACGTCAAGTTCAATATCAGTTATGACCCCCACGGCTTGCATTACCGCACAGTAACGTCTAGGCATTGACTCTGAGTTCTGGCTTGGGGAATCCTTCTCCATTCCTCCAGCAAGGTTCCAGCTAGTTCATGAAGTGTTGCAGGTTGTGGTTGACGATGTAGACGTCGCAGAGATCATCCCAAAAGCGCTCAATTGGATTCAAATTTGGCGATAGACGATTACTGGGTGGATACTCCTTGGTAATCCTGGCACGTTAGCAGCTGTGTGTTCGACCGTGACAGTCCCATCTCGTAAATGCAGCTTTCAGCAACCCATGCTTGCCGTAAAAGGTGACTATGCTTGCCGTAAAAGGCGACTAACGGGATCGGGTGGTCAGGCTCGCTGACATGGTTGATGCATGTCATTGGTCCCAATTGCGTGGAACGATGCGCATGATGTCAATCACTGGATTGTCTGGTCCTGACTCGATTATTTACAGACCGCCGTCATATAGCTGGAATATTGCTGAATGCGGCGTTAAACAACAAACCAACCAACCAACCGTAAATGCAGCACCCGGTAGAAGTGACTAGTGGTCGGTCAGAACGTGGTCGGTCATTGGTTGACCCAGAATGTTGAAATCGTACAACGCCTCGTGAAATTGTACTCGATTGACATTTAGACGACGGGCAACTGATGTCCAAGACTATCTATCTTGAAATTGGCCTATGGCGATATTGCTGTGTTGCAGAGTCAGGTCGTGGCATAGTTAACTTCGTTCAAATTGCAAACCATATAACAACTTTGTATACATAGGTTTTCTTTTAATAGCCAAGTAGACCATGTACGTTTTCGATCATTTGCACGTGTGAAACGATTAAGGGGGCGTTTTAGACATTTGTGAACAACGCACTCAAAGTGAAAACTTCAAAGCCAAATGACACAATTTCCTATACCAAGTACAGTGTATACATACCGTATATCTAGATAATCCATGGCGTATTTCAACAATTTAGAAGCCATTTTGATGAAAGATTATAAGAAACATATATCGGTTATACCTTTCTTTCTTTTTGTGAGATTATATATAGCTAAATACTTCACAGATAGTGGGAGTATCATAATCCCTGAAACCGTTTAAGCCACACACAACTGCAATATGCTATCGTCACCATGTGCCCGCAAGGTGAAACAAACAGATAATATCAATTAACTGGTAACATATATGTTGCTTTTACATACATTGTACTTTTCATATCGAGTTGAGCCAGTTGCTCTGTCAGCCGCAACAATGTTATGTTGCGTCAAAAGTATCTTACGACACGTGCAGCATGTGGCGTATATTATCCTGCTGCAAGTGTAGGACATGATCTTGAATGATGTAGTCCCGCTAGCGTACACCATTCAAATTACCATCAACATGACGATGGTGAGTATCGCTAAAACGTTATGGACATACGCAAACCCTTGCACGACCTTCAGAGTTGTGATGAAACTCGAACTCATCTGTAAACAGGATACCGTCCCAGTCTTGTCTTCTGCACCGAGGATGCTGTCTACACGAAGCCAGGCGTGTCTGACGGTGACGTGGGAGCAAAATTGGGCGTTTCGCCGGACGTCGGCACAGGATTTTGTTTGAGCTGTTAATGTGGCAGTTTGGCATAGATGTATCAATCGAATATGGTTGTCTTCACAGTGGACGTCCGGCCTATGGCAAGTCATAAGTGTTGTCCTGCTCAAGATAACGACTCCAAAGGAACGATATTGTGTTCCGATGAACATCAGAATGTCTGGAAACTTCGTTTTGTGCCGTACCTATTTGCAGCAGACGCGCCTAGACGTTGATTTCCACAAGTCCTGGCATTGCGTAAGTGTTGTTTACGGTTAAACAAACGTGTTTTTGATAAGCACCAAACACCTAAACAACCAGTGTGTGCTGTTCACATTGAAAATACACGGGTATGAATGTCATGCTCTCAACAACCACACAAACATCCAAACTGTGCGTCATGCATTAACATGCACGTGGTAGTTGTGAAACACGACCGTAAAGACGAGGAGATGTTTTCATGAATATGTATTGAAAGATGCATTATTTAATTTCAGGACAAAGCTATTTTTACTGAATTTAATATGAATTACAATTACTTTTTTCTGTTAGTATATTTAACAGTGAGCATAAGCATGACTTCAGTAACGGCTTTAGTAACTTAAAATAAATATGATCAGCTCTTGCAGCAGTATCACGAGCTTTCCATAAGGCCTCTTAGCCTTGCCCAAAGGCTGTACTGAATGATAAGTCAATGGGTGTATAGTAATTCTATCTTTATAACAGGCAAGTCCAGATAAGCCGACAGCTTGTGCCACCAGTCTCTTAAAGTGACAACTTGTTCTTTTCAACTATATAATCTATCCTCACACGCAAAAGAAACGCAAGTGTTTTTTACAAATAGGTAACAAACATGGAACCATAAATTGATACGAGTTTTAGCATGTAGTGAAGCCTGATGGTGTTATCAATATTTTTGGTTGCATTTTGGAAGCCCCGAGTAAGAACGCAATATAAAAAACGAATCGCCAAAACGCACCATTTCAATGAATATGTGGGTATCATGCACCCATTTCTCGCGAAATCGAAAATGCACAAACTGTCACGAACTGTAGTGGGTATAAAACTGTGGCCGATTCTTGGATGTACCGCTCCTTGGTCAACAATGCCACGCCTAACTCAAATTCAGAGAAACCAGGCTATCGGACGTTTGTTGCCCGTCATTTCAACGTTAACATAACCACAATTTACTGTCTCCTGTATCGATAAAATGCTACACAGACCACAGATGACCTTCCTCGGAGCGGTCGTCCTAGGGTCACCACACCTCGACAGGATCGGCAGATTACCCGTCAACACCAGCGACATCCGTTCTTACAAAAGGTGAAAGTGTTCGACAGACCATAGGAACACATAATCGACACATTAGCCGGGACACTGTGATCCGACGTCTCCGTTCCAACAACCTCAGATGTCGCCGACGAGCACGTCGTCCTGTTCTCCAACCACGGCATTGACAAGCACGACTTCAGTGGGCACAGGGTCATCACAATCGGTGTCATCGTGAGTGGAGGTGTGTCATCTTCTCTGATGAAAGTCGCTTTTGTGTCTCCCATGCAGACGGAAGATTCAGAATTTGGCGGCGTCGAGGTGATCGTTTCGCTGACAGAAACGTTGTGGAAAGGGATTCATGGGGTGGACCTAGCGTCATGATATGGGCAGGGATTGGACTTAATGAGAGACTTGGACCCATGTGCTTTCTGAATGTTGGTCAAGGTCGGGGACACGGCGTCACTGCACATCGGTATATCGACCAAGTGATCAGACCCCACGTTGTTCCATTTTTGGCACAACATCAACAACACATTTTCCAGCAGGACAACGCTCGTCCCCATGTTGCCAGAGCTACCATGGCCTTTCTGCAACGACACAACATCCGTGTTCTACCGTGGCCAGCCTTCAGCCCTGATCTGAACCCCATCGAACACTTGTGGGATGAGGTTCAAAGGCGTCTGCACAATGTGCGCCCAGTCCCTACAACTGCCGATGAACTACGCACAGCTGCTCTGGATGTGTGCAGGAGGATCCCTAGGGCCTTCACAAATCGTCTGATCCACTCAATGTGCAGGAGAGGTGTGGCAGTGATCAACGCTAATGGTGGTCACACCAGGTATTGACTGACATTTTGGGTATTGACCCGAAACTGTGTAAGCCCTTAACATTTAAAAAACAACAATTATGTCATCTCTCCTTTAATCCATTAAACTGTCTTCAGTCACATTTTTGTCAGTCTTGCCCTATTAGTATTTTTTGTATTTACTGTTGAAAATAAATAACATGTATACTGCATACTCGACTTGTGTTTCTTTTGCGTGTGAGTATAGAAACAATGATTAAAACTAATACTTTTGCCTTAGAGACTTGTAACTCATTAATAGAAAAGAAAAATCATTATAATCCTCAAGGTTGTCAGAATTAAACTGAACTTGAATTATGAAGAATGTTTAGCTGACGTTTCTATCATTATCTATATTTGCTCCGAAAAAGCCTGAACAGGATCAGCATCAATACTGAAACACTTGGGTTTTAGTTTATTTGTGCATAGAGTTTGAAACACAGACCAGTTTGCCTTCGTAAAATTCCATCTTGTTGGAGAAGGAATATCAGACGGATTTACTGTAAAAAAAGGATGGTTAGGAAATGTTCACTTCCACAAAGGTCATTGTGGAATGACCATTTGAATTTTAGGTTTGTTAGAATCAGTTTGAGAGAAATCAAGAGAGTGAGTGAGTATGGTTTTACGCCGCTTTTTGCAATATTCCAGCAATATGACGGCAGGGGACACCAGAAATGGGCTTCACACATTGTACCCATGTCGGGTATCGAACCCGGGTCTTCGGCGTGACGAGCGAACGCGTTAACCACTAGGCTCCCCGACCGCCCCAGAAATCAAAAGAAGAGTATGTGCCATTTGCAGGATGAAGATAAGTCTTTGTGTTAAGAGTCATCACTAAAAGTGCATAGGTCATTGTCGGAGATGAATTCTTGAAGTATTTTGTCTATAGCATCAGTGCTTTTACCACCCCAGTGGGTTGTTTCCATCAACCGAGTCACTGAGCCTGACTACCTGATCCAGTTAGTTGCTTCTTACAACAAGCATGGGTTGCTGAAGATCACGTCTGACCAGGATCTTCACGGGTCTCCCCGTTACACAGGGCTTAGGAAGTTGATCGCGGAGAGCTTGAACATCGTCTGCGTAAGAGCTTAATTCAGTATATACACATGCACAAAAGTTAAGCGCCACCATATTCATAGTCTCTTGATTTCACGTGTGGGAATCAGAAATACGAAATATGATGATGTATGACTGAATTAGGCTTCCAAAGTTTCATGAACCCAAATTTGTCCAGATACCACAAGGAAAGCGTGCTTTACTAGACTAAGGTCTGACAAGTGTCAAATGCTGCTACGAACTGTTGATGGTCGAATACGTGTTTGGAGGCAACGTAACACTCGTTTTGCACCAACAACATCCAGAAGACCTTAGCTTGTGGCTGGGGTCTGTCATGATATGGGGTTGTGTTTCCTTCGGCTGCAAAACTTCCGCTGGTATCAATTCGTGGTTACCTGAATGGCAAACAATACCAAGATGCCGTTCTTCGTCCAGCTCACAAATATGGTGGAAGGCGCTTAACTTTTGTGCATGTGCATATATAGTGAGTGAGATTAACGCCGCTTTCAAATGTAGGTATTCCAGTTGTATCATGGCGTTTCAGCTTAATGTGGGAGGAAATCCTGAAGCGAGGCAGGTCTTAGATGTTTACCACTTTGGAGTATGGAGTATGGCGCTGACAAACCTAGAAATATAATCGGGGCGAACCTACAATCGGAAGTTTTTTGTGGGCCCAAGGGACGCAACTCGAATTGCTGCGACTTTAACATGGCACTCGTGCATCGAGTATATAGATTGCAAACAGTCAAGGCACCTTAAAGAATATGGCGCACTGCAACGGCTTAGGGTTCCAGTGGCCCTGTCACCCGGAGGAGAAAAATAATGGTATGCAATGGACTTAAGCAAGTTAATATTATCTGACTGCTTTAAGCACGGCTATTGCAGACACAATGCGGATGGTTTAAATCCTGGACAAATAGCTTAATTCATTGAAATTAGTCTTTAGTTCAATGTACAATATTTCTGAACGAAACTATCTTTTCGGTGGAGTGATTGGGGATCTACCCTGCACTTACTTTGAGACACGCAGTGTGTCCCATGATAGATGTTTTCGGACACATCCATGTCCCAAAGGGATCCAAACTTATCAAACAGTTGGATTTGATTATCTGACCCCTTTGAGGCTGTTCTTGGTTTGATTTTGGTTTTTACAAATTTGTTTCAGATTGAGGTTGTGGCGTGGACTGAGATTATTGATCCGGAGATAAAGATGAATCGTGACTTGACAAGTTGACCGATGTTGAGATAGCACCTGTGTCTTAGGCAGTGAGCAGGCTTTTCAAGTGCGAAAATTTGAGGAGTATCGTTTTTACCCATAATAAGGCTGTTTGGAAGTTTTTTGACCAAGTGGTTACTTTCGGGGTGGTTTCAGAGGATGTTCTGACAAAGAATGCGTAGCTTTCATTTGTTATTGTGATTACAACAAGTCTTTTGGCATTAACAAAACTAATGTTTCTTGTAAACATATTATTCTCCATTTGTTGTTTCCAAATGGGACAGTCTTGGGCAATGGGAAAGATGAATGACTCCCGGAGCACTTTGTGGCACTTTTTAAAATGACTGTCCGTAGTTTCACTACAGTTTACACATGTAACAGACTTCGTGCAAGTATTTATACCATGGTCGTAGTTTGGGCATCTAAAACATCTCAAAGGATTTTGAGTGTTGATTCAACATTGATACAACAGTAATCGGCCTTGATTGACGTTTGGGTCATTAAGAAAATGAAAAGCGGCAAGTGGTTAGAACAGTTTCTGGTCGTTGTGGGTTGTTAATCTTTTGATCTCTTTTCAGACAGATTCTCAAGGTCCATCACATCAGCCACCGCGTTCTGGCATAAGACTCAAGACAATTTAAGACATCAATAATTTGTGAATCCTACATAGCCAAGACCAAACAAAATATGTATATAATTAACGTGTGCATACACAATATTATGCACTCGGCTTGGCATGACCAGACAAAAAATAGAACAAGGCTCATTCTACCACCAGTCTAGGCAAAGTTAGGGTCAAAGTGATGTGTTGTACTGAGGAACACAACAACCACATGACTCCCTTGCTCCTCGTCTGACGTCCAGAGCGCTGTGCACACACTCTACATTTTGAGAGAATGAAACATGACTGTACATTTTGAGCAGTGGCCATAAATACAGTCAAACACTTTTGTGTCGAGGTTTTGTGTGCTCACATCAAAGTTGGACACAACAGTGTGTGACTGTAGATGCTATTTCTACAGACATCCCAAATATCATTACATTTTTAACAAAAACGACAGATTAACAAAATAGCATGTCACCATTGGCTGGAACAAGCCTGTGAAGTTTCAGCTTCATTATTTAAGTAGTGTCTTAGGGAATGGCATTTAGAGAGAATTTAACAGCATGGTCTAAAGTGGAAGTGGAAAAAGAATATGGCTGAGTAATGCCAAAGTAAGGTTAAAATAAAAATATTAAAGAAACAGAACATATTGTGTGTGTGTGTGTGTGTGTGTGTGTGTGTGTGTCCCACTACTAACTTCACATGTACCAAATTTCATAACATTTTGAAGAAAAGAGTCTGAACATTGGACATAAAAAGCTTTCGGAATATGTGGCAGCCATGGCGGCCTCATTGAAGATAGTTTTGTAAACTCTGGAACAAATTCAGAGATCATCATTGGTATGAACAAGCATATAAAACTGCAGCTTCATTTACCCAGCAGTTTCTGAAGAGATGTTAATAATGGATGACTGAAGATGTTTTGTATTTTCCAACATGGCAACAATATTTGATTTCCTAGAGGTTTTAGATTGCCGTAAAAGGCGACTAAGCAACTAACAGGATTGGGTGGTCAGGCTCACTGACTTGGTTGATGCATGTCATTGTATCCTAATTGAGTAGATCATTACTCGTGATGTCAATCACTGGATAGTCTGGCCCAGACTTGATTATTTACAGACTGCTGTCATACAGCTGGAATATTAGTGAGTGTGGTATTAAACAAACAAACAACCAAGATTTATGTACCCCTGAAGATCTGGGTTAGAATAGATCTGCAGCAAGCCATGCTTGCCTAAAATGCGACAGTGCTTGTCGTAAGAGGTGACTATTGCTGAGTGCAGCATTAAACAAAAGACAAACAAAACAAACCTAGTTTCAAGTCTGGCCCTCTTGAGAAGATTTTTTAACCCTCTTATAGTGACAAATATCTACACAAAATTCTAGCTGAATCCATCAAGCCATTTTGGAGAAGTAAAAAATGTAAAATGTTTAAGGATGTTAAAGCCATGTGAACAATAAAAGGCTTATGGGGAGAATAACCTTTAATAAGTGTAGCATAAACAAACAAGAAATGAGAAACAATCTACAATCTGGGTCTCATGATACAATCCTTCAGGTCACCATTGAAAGGTTGGAAGAAACACTAATACACAGCCATACTCTTAACAGTCTCAGATAACATCTGGATTTTTATCATGAGTGTCTTAGGACCCGGGTACCCACAGGACTACCCGGACCCGTGGTTAGTCATGTGATATATTGTTTAATGCCAAAAATTATATAGTGAGTGAGTGAGTGAGTTTGGTTTTACGCCGTTTTTAACAGTATTCCAGTTATATCACGGCGTGTCAGCTTAATGTGGGAGGAAAGCCCGAAGTGATGCAGGTCTCAGACATTTACCACTTCGGTGAAACCCACGAGCACGGGTATGGTGCTGACAAACCTAGAAACATAATCGGGGCGAACCGGGATTCGAACCCACAATCATAGGTTTCTGGCGTGCCCAAGGGACGCAACTCTGCACAGCGAATCGCTGCGCCTTAGACGACTGGGCCACCCGTGCCACAAAAATTATATAGAACTCTATGGTTACACTATAAGTCACTAATGTTTGCATTTCTTTTTGACTATGCACCCATTCTTTTTTACTTTTCATAAGGTTGAATAAAGATATAACTTAAGTCAACTTCAGACCTGATTGTTTAATACATGTATCTAAATACGTTTTGCCAAAAAAAAACAAAATTCCTAATCGGACATTTTGTACGTATCTCTTGAGACCTACAGTGGGTCCCGGGTAGGGTCAGGTAATAGGGGGTGGGTATCCGGGTAGTAAATTTGAACTTGTCCTTGTGACTTCCACTAAATCATGTACAATGGAATATTCCTTTAGTATCTGCTAAACTGAATAAAACTGTACACATTATATTTTATCATTAGATATTTACAAATCCACTTTTGGCCCCATAGTGACTGGTATTGCCTTTAATTCAGTCCTCATGCAAAGGAATTCTCCCAACACTGTCATAAGGGTTAGGCATACCAAGCTAGTCAACCACCACCAAAATGTTTGGGGGACATGACCACTGACAATCCAACATCCAATAAAATGGAAAAGATGCACTGTTGCAGTAAAGTCCAGACACTGCTTCGTTCTCCTCACAACAAACCAGAGGCCTAGGGCACTGCAAAATAGAATAACAAAGAATGAGCATACAAGTGTTATTTTCCCCATGGTTATAGTTCACAGGCTTCCTGTACGCTACATTTCCTCCATCACTCGGGAATACATGCAGCTGCTTCATTATCTCAAAGGTCATCTTGACCTTTGACATAAATGCAATTGACATTTGATGTGATATGTGGTGGAGTTTATTAATATCATGTCAAGAAAGAGTCTCATGTCTGTAGAGGTAACCATGCTTCAGACACTGACAATAATATCAGTATGTTTTATGAGGAACTGGACAATCCGTACCCACTGAGATATGTTGTACCTTGTATTTTGGTGGACTTTTACATAAATCATGGATAACCCCTATCCACCTGTACCTAGTCAACTGGATGACTCATACCCAAAAAGGCGTATTTGTACATGAGGAAAATATATATTATATAAAACAGTATTCGCTTCAATTATTATCTGTAGCAAGGATACTGAGGTGAGGTAAAATTGGGTTTAACGTTGCGTCCAAGATTATTGCACTTATATGGCGACGTGCATGCACGTGTAGCTGCTGGTACTAGTCCGGACTGATGCCGATTTATAGTGCTAGCACACTGAGTTACCATGCCGCAGTTTAACATGAATACCCCACTCAGACACAGTATACTGACTCCGAGCCGACCAGTCCTTGTTTTTAGCACTTTAATGCCGAGCGCCAGACAGGATAACAACAAGTACCATCTTTTAACGTCTTTTGGTATGACGCGGCCGGGGATTGAACCCCGGACGGATGCTCTACCACTAGACCACGGGGGCGGTCCAAGGATACTGTAAAAGAACTATAGTCCTTGCCATTTGAAACAGAATAACAAAAGATTGCGATGATAAATTAATGGAGACAGCTGTATGTGTTCAAATACTTATATATAAAGTGAATATAAGCCATTCCGAAGATAAGGAATATTGCTTTCAGTAATCACAAGAATTGCAAAGTGCAGTTTTTAAGAAATATCGATTTTGCTTGCCATAATCATCATCATTGAGTTTTGAACACATGGTTACAACCTGGGTAAGAAATGGCAGTCAGGGTATAGTTTTGCCCTGAACTATTATAGTCAAAGCATGTGGACATAAAATATTTTGACTCAGTAATGGCTTTTTCAAAATGGATGCCAGGATGACCACACTAATAATCAGATTTGAAGCACTTGAACAAATTGGCTCATCAAAGACACCATGACATTAGCTCAGTTCTAGTCAAGTGAGCTAAAAAATGTATTTGAGTTTCAGGGGTGTTTAAAGGGGCACTGATCTAACGCAATTCCCCGGGACTGGTTGTTGCCTTTGTTATTGTTTTTCCCCAGTGAGTACCCGGATGTATAGCAGAAATCTAGACTAGTTCGCGACCTCTGCTGCGCCATTCGTAAGCGCATTAGTCACTTTTATGGGTAGTAATAAGGGCGTATGGTCACATTGATCAACAAAATGAAATACAGTTTTCGAGATAATAAGGAAACTTAGGTATCTTTGTGGGTAGCAGCGGTAATGGTGACGAAGTTTGGATATGTCACTTGCTTGGTAATTTTGCGATTTTCGTTTACACTGTTTTGACTTGCAACACAAAGTAAATATTTCACCTGAGCATTGCTTTTTTTATACTGTGTATATTTTTTTACTGTCAAAATGTGTAACAAATTTATTAAACGTCTAAATATATATATTCAGTTATTTTACAAAGTGACTGAAAAACATTTCCATCTGTATTATTATGATAACGAATTCCAAACATTTTGATGTTTAATGTGATCGCCAAGAGACTGAAAATGATACGTTGAAAAGTACATTTCTATGTTGTTTGGCTTCTAATCCTACATAATAATCTGTTGTGATGTTTGTAGGCCCTTTTGATCGTCTTAATCAATCTGGACAGATTTTTTAGTCAAAATGACTGAAATATTTACACCTTTTTCAAATTGCCTGAAAGAATCACATTTTACAAATTGACGGTAATATATACACGCTTACAAAGGAAAAGACCTGTGAAAACAACGTCTATCGCTCATTGAAGAATTTCCTAACCAAGACGTAGAGAAACAAGAATGAATCGGTTCAAATGAAGGAAAACAAATTGCATATATCATAATTACAACCTACCAAATTTATGTGTATAAATTTTAGGCAGCTTCCTTGTCCGAGGAATTTATCCGTGAATATCCACACAAAGGAACAATATCCCACTCGTCTGCAGCTGTACAAAGAAACTTATTCGATGTCACGTGTCTCAGTAACAATCAAATATTTTAAAAGATATATATCGTTTCGGGATATCCCTTGTTCGTTTCTCAACTGATCACTTGGATTGTTTCAGGTGTTTTACATAAATGTCAAGTCTCAAGGGTCGGCTGAGAAAGCCCACGTGACAACTATTTTCATAACGTCCACGGTTCCTAAAAGTCCATTGAGTGAAGGATAACAATGATCAATCAATCAACGTATTATCAGTTAACCCTTTGACCAAAGTATGTTGTTTTTACATCGGCACTTCACGCCATGATATGAGTGTATTCCCTTTGTTGTAGTAAACCTAGACATGTAAACACTGACTCTTGACATATCCACTGTGCAAGATAACAGTGATAAATCAATCAACGTATTTTCTGTTAATCCTTTGATGACTAGGAACGATCCGATGATTTACAAAAAAAATGTAAATCAACTGATCAGTCATCTCTTGCTGGGCTGCCACGTGCATATTACATAACACACATTTCACCTCACTTCAAACCTGGATTTAGATTGAATAATTACCCCAGACACAATAAATGCCAAATGGGAACCTTTGTCAGGTAATCTAAGTGGTGCTACCACTAATTGTACCCGTAATAAATTCATTAACTGAGCATCAAGTGAATGACGACAAATACACAAGTGTAGGGTTATACGAGAAAACGTGGATGACAACAAGGGAGTAGAAATCGTATTATATCGACGCAAGCCGAAAACCGAAAATGCTTTAACTGCATGGATACTTTTTTTAGTATTAAACTATAACCATCTGGGGTATTTCCAAATGACGACATCCGATGAGCTCCGCTGTTCTTTTTGTCTGTTTGTTTACGCTGAAGAAATTAATTAACATGCGCCCTTTGTCGAAATCTTTATAGATCACAGTTAACCAATCAGTGTTTATGCAAAAATGCGTAAAACAAATATTGCCTCCAGCCTCCAAGTTTATTTAGCTGTCCTTGCAGACGGTAGCCCAGTCTCTGGTCACGCTCAGTTGCGCTGCGTATCATCCGGGTACTCACGGGGGAACAAACAATAACAAAGGCTACAACCAGTCCGGGGAATTGCTTTAGATCAGTGCCCCTTTAAATAGTATGCCCGACATGTAAAAAATAAAGTGCCAGGCAAGTGGGAAAATATTGTTATGGTGCCCTTGAACAAGTATGAAAGTTACCTTTGAAACTTATAGAAGATACATTGACATTATTTGCTTAAAAAACCCATTGTAATTACCTCCCTCGCTGGATGAGACTGGTTCCCTGCCCTAATGCTTCATTTCAGCTAGCGTGCTGTTGTGTAGCATCAGCTAGCGTGTGCAACAGAAGCAGGGGATCAGTCTACTCACTTGATAAAAATCCCAGTTGGTATTCCATTGGTTAATTCCGATAGTTAGTTGAACGTTATTAAGTCGAGATGTGACATTTCCAAGTTCCAAGAGTATGTTTTGTTAGGATTTTGTTAGATTGGCTGAACTGTTAAACTATTACTAATCAACATTGCGCATCTCTAGACACGTATTTCCAGTTTAACTGATGTGGCTGGTCCTCTGAACAAGTTTTTTTCAATATAAAAAAAAAGACACTGAAAACATAAAGGATAAAAAAAAAAAAAAGTGGAGAAAGACAAACATGGAAAAAAACGGAAACGAGAGTTTCTTATAAATTTCAATATTCTTAGTTTGGTGGTGTTGTTGTTTGTTGTTTAACGCCGCAATCAGCAATATTCCAGCTGTATGACGGCGCTCTGTACATAATCGAGTCTGGAGCAGACAATCCAGTGATTGACATCCTGATCATCAATCCACGCAATTGGGATAAGATGACATGCATTAACCAACTCAGCGAGCCTGACCACCTGATCCTGTTAGTCGCCTCTTACGACAAGCATAGTCGACCTTAGTTAGGTGACTTCCAGTGTTTTCTTCTTGCCTCTGATTTAAGCAGGGCAAGATGAAAATCACACTAGGCAAGTGGAATTTTTAAGTTTAGGAAGATTTTTCCAAACAATGAACCCTTTTCTACTGATACATCACCAGCATCATCTGTTTCACTTCCAAGAGATGCAAATGCCTGTATCACACACCTGGATATTTACACATGACAAAATATACACTTGCAATGTACATGTATAGAATACTGCAAATATTTTGTAATTTTGACTCAGCATTTAGAATGGGTTGATGGCAAATCTGACAGCATGAACGTGTATTTCTCTAGATACAAAGGCTGTATAAAGATCTGAACCGTTTCCATGTTATGATCCAGGATCTAAGTTTCCAGAGGCAAGGCTGGATCCCAGGGCGAATCCTATTGGCTTATATGTATCATTCTCTTCATAACAAACAAATGTATACAATGTATCTGTTTATCATAGGGTGGGAATAATATCGGTTTGCATGTTATGGTCAAGGTTCTAACTCTTTTGGGAGCGCCGGACAAATGAACAGAGGGGCCAGTCCTGGTAGCATATGTGCATTCCTCTCATTATACTCTCAATTGTACATATGGTTATACACTGGGGATCTTAACTATGTCCAAGTTATAAACTCTTTTTGGCCCCACCCCTCAGCTCCAGGGAATACTTCCAACCAAATATGGTTGATGTCCATCTCTTAGTTCCAGAGAAAAAAGTCGTTTGAAGTGATATTGCCAAATTACCCTTTTTAGCCCCACCCATCAGCCTCCTCTATTTGTACAATTTTGAATCCTCCGGAGAATGCTTCCAACCAGATATGGTTGATATCTATCTCTTAGTTCCAGAGAAGAAGTTGTTTAAAGAAGTATAGACAAATTACTCCTATTTGGCCCCACCCCTTAGCCCCTTGAGGGGTCATTTGAAGAAGTCATTTGAAGAAATTGTTGATGTATGGACAATGGACAGACGACGGACGCCACGGTATGGCATAAGTTCACCTTGGTCCGAAGGACCCGGTGAGCAAAGAAAACCAAACCCCTCAAAAACCCAACACAACAAACAATGACAGCAGCTCTAGACCAAGTATGTTACGCAATCACTTTACCTTTACAACATTCCTGAAATGCATATCTCCATATCCTATATTAGATCTCTGATCATGCTGATTAAATAAACATTTGAGATCAGAATTTGTAGGTTTATACAATATATATCATAATGCCAAACATGTCTAATAAAATCAAATATTAAACTATACTTAATTTTGACTCATCAGTTTAACATCAACATGTGAGGACATTGCCCAGTTCCCACCAGAACACCTTCAATCAATAGGGCAGTTTGGAACATTTGCAAGGAAACTTCAACAATTGATGATGTCACAAGCTTGGAATACAAAATGGCGGCTTATGGCAGGTCACACCTAGAATTTTCCAATGGTAAGTACTGACAGTTATGACATATCTGATGGTTATTCAACACTGCACTCAGCATTATTACAGCTATAAGATGGCAGCCTGTAAATAACCGAGACTGGACCAGATGATAGTGCTTGATACTGTGAACAATCATCCACACTGTCCGGGTACGATTATACACAATCAACCAAGTCACAGAGTCAGGCCACACAATTATATGGTTGCCTAATATGACCAGCATAGGTTGCTGTAAACCTATTCTATCCTAGAATCCCCACCTGGAATATAAAGTAGGAAATCTCTAACACTCATTAGTGAAAAAAAAGAAGTCGCAATCATACTAGAGAAGAAATACTTAGCAGTCTTGTTCATGGGGAATAGCTCAACGTTTGAGATAACCCCTTGACAAAAAATAATTTTCTCCATATTGATAATGGAGATATCAGGTGTAACCATCTGGATATGTATATATTAACGGGAAACTCACAATGCCTTTTCCACTTGTCATGTTAGAGGGCAGATATGTGTTTTATCATATTCTGTTCTGTACTTGCCACATTTTGTGTCATTGTTGTTTGCATTTTGTGTTATTATTGTTGTTTGTATGTTATTGTTGTTTGTATGTTGTTATTGTTGATTGTATGTTGTGTTATTGTTACTTGTATGTTGTTATTGTATTATTATTGTTTGTATGTTGTTATTGTTGATTGTATGTTGTGTTATTGTTACTTGTATGTTGTTATTGTTGATTGTATGTTGTGTTATTGTTACTTGTATGTTGTTATTGTTGATTGTATGTTGTATGTTGTTATTGTTGATTGTATGGTGTGTTATTGTTACTTGTATGTTGTTATTGTATTATTATTGTTTGTATGTTGTTATTGTTGATTGTATGTTGTGTTATTGTTACTTGTATGTTGTTATTGTATTATTATTGTTTGTATGTTGTTATTGTTGATTGTATGTTGTGTTATTGTTACTTGTATGTTGTTATTGTATTGTTATTGTTTGTATGTTGTTATTGTTGATTGTATGTTGTGTTATTGTTACTTGTATGTTGTTATTGTATTGTTATTGTTTGTATGTTGTTATGATTGATTGTAAGTTATTGTTGTTTGTATGTTGTGGTTGTTGATTGTAAATTATTGTTGATGGTATGTTATTGTTGTTTGTATGTTATTGTTGTTTGTATGTTGTGTATAGTTGATTGTATGTTATTGTTGTTTGTATGTTGTTATTGTTGCATTGTTGTTGTTTGTATGTCATGTTGTTAATGATGATTGTATGTTATTGTTGTTTGTATGTTGTTATTTTATTTTCTTATTGTTATTGTTTGTATGTTGTGTTGCTATTGGTGATTGTATGTTATTGTTGTTTGTATGTTGTGTTGTTATTGGTGATTGTATGTTATTGTTGTTTGTATGTACTGTTGCTATTGTTGATTGTATGTTATTGTTGTTTGTGTGTTGTATTGTTATTGGTGATTGTATGTTATTGTTGTTTGTATGTTGTGTTGTTATTGTTGATTGTATGTTATTTGTATGTTGTGTTGCTATTGTTGATTGTATGTTATTGTTGTTTGTGTGTTGTGTTGTTATTGTTGATTGTATGTTATTGTTGTTTGCATGTACTGTTGCTATTGTTGATTGTATGTTATTGTTGTTTGTGTGTTGTATTGTTATTGGTGATTGTATGTTATTGTTGTTTGTGTGTTGTTATTGTTGATTGTATGTTATTGTTGTTTGTATGTTGTGTTGTTATTGTTGATTGTATGTTATTGTTGTTTGTGTGTTGTATTGTTATTGTTGATTGTATGTTATTGTTGTTTGTATGTTGTGTTGTTATTGTTGATTGTATGTTATTGTTGTTTGTGTGTTGTATTGTTATTGTTGATTGTATGTTATTGTTGTTTGTATGTTGTGTTGTTATTGTTGATTGTATGTTATTGTTGTTTGTGTGTTGTATTGTTATTGGTGATTGTATGTTATTGTTGTTTGTATGTTGTGTTGTTATTGTTGATTGTATGTTATTGTTGTTTGTGTGTTGTGTTGTTATTGGTGATTGTATGTTATTGTTGTTTGTATGTTGTGTTGTTATTGTTGATTGTATGTTATTGTTGTTTGTGTGTTGTGTTGTTATTGGTGATTGTATGTTATTGTTGTTTGTGTGTTGTGTTGTTATTGGTGATTGTATGTTATTGTTGTTTGTGTGTTGTGTTGTTATTGGTGATTGTATGTTATTGTTGTTTGTGTGTTGTGTTGTTATTGGTGATTGTATGTTATTGTTGTTTGTGTGTTGTATTGTTATTGGTGATTGTATGTTATTGTTGTTTGTATGTTGTGTTGTTATTGGTGATTGTATGTTATTGTTGTTTGTGTGTTGTGTTGTTATTGGTGATTGTATGTTATTGTTGTTTGTATGTTGTGTTGTTATTGTTGATTGTATGTTATTGTTGTTTGTGTGTTGTATTGTTATTGTTGATTGTATGTTATTGTTGTTTGTGTGTTGTATTGTTATTGGTGATTGTATGTTATTGTTGTTTGTATGTTGTGTTGTTATTGTTGATTGTATGTTATTGTTGTTTGTGTGTTGTGTTGTTATTGGTGATTGTATGTTATTGTTGTTTGTGTGTTGTGTTGTTATTGGTGATTGTATGTTATTGTTGTTTGTGTGTTGTGTTGTTATTGGTGATTGTATGTTATTGTTGTTTGTGTGTTGTATTGTTATTGGTGATTGTATGTTATTGTTGTTTGTATGTTGTGTTGTTATTGGTGATTGTATGTTATTGTTGTTTGTGTGTTGTGTTGTTATTGTTGATTGTATGTTATTGTTGTTTGTGTGTTGTATTGTTATTGGTGATTGTATGTTATTGTTGTTTGTGTGTTGTGTTGTTATTGGTGATTGTATGTTATTGTTGTTTGTATGTTGTGTTGTTATTGTTGATTGTATGTTATTGTTGTTTGTGTGTTGTATTGTTATTGTTGATTGTATGTTATTGTTGTTTGTGTGTTGTATTGTTATTGGTGATTGTATGTTATTGTTGTTTGTATGTTGTGTTGTTATTGTTGATTGTATGTTATTGTTGTTTGTGTGTTGTGTTGTTATTGGTGATTGTATGTTATTGTTGTTTGTATGTTGTGTTGTTATTGGTGATTGTATGTTATTGTTGTTTGTGTGTTGTATTGTTATTGGTGATTGTATGTTATTGTTGTTTGTGTGTTGTGTTGTTATTGGTGATTGTATGTTATTGTTGTTTGTGTGTTGTATTGTTATTGGTGATTGTATGTTATTGTTGTTTGTATGTTGTGTTGTTATTGGTGATTGTATGTTATTGTTGTTTGTGTGTTGTATTGTTATTGGTGATTGTATGTTATTGTTGTTTGTATGTTGTATTGTTATTGTTGATTGTATGTTATTGTTGTTTGTGTGTTGTATTGTTATTGGTGATTGTATGTTATTGTTGTTTGTATGTTGTGTTGTTATTGTTGATTGTATGTTATTGTTGTTTGTGTGTTGTGTTGTTATTGGTGATTGTATGTTATTGTTGTTTGTGTGTTGTGTTGTTATTGGTGATTGTATGTTATTGTTGTTTGTATGTTGTGTTGTTATTGGTGATTGTATGTTATTGTTGTTTGTATGTTGTGTTGTTATTGTTGATTGTATGTTATTGTTGTTTGTGTGTTGTGTTGTTATTGTTGATTGTATGTTATTGTTGTTTGTATGTTGTATTGTTATTGTTGATTGTATGTTATTGTTGTTTGTGTGTTGTGTTGTTATTGGTGATTGTATGTTATTGTTGTTTGTATGTTGTGTTGTTATTGGTGATTGTATGTTATTGTTGTTTGTGTGTTGTGTTGTTATTGTTGATTGTATGTTATTGTTGTTTGCATGTACTGTTGCTATTGTTGATTGTATGTTATTGTTGTTTGTGTGTTGTATTGTTATTGGTGATTGTATGTTATTGTTGTTTGTGTGTTGTTATTGTTGATTGTATGTTATTGTTGTTTGTATGTTGTGTTGTTATTGTTGATTGTATGTTATTGTTGTTTGTGTGTTGTATTGTTATTGTTGATTGTATGTTATTGTTGTTTGTATGTTGTGTTGTTATTGTTGATTGTATGTTATTGTTGTTTGTGTGTTGTATTGTTATTGTTGATTGTATGTTATTGTTGTTTGTATGTTGTGTTGTTATTGTTGATTGTATGTTATTGTTGTTTGTGTGTTGTATTGTTATTGGTGATTGTATGTTATTGTTGTTTGTATGTTGTGTTGTTATTGTTGATTGTATGTTATTGTTGTTTGTGTGTTGTGTTGTTATTGGTGATTGTATGTTATTGTTGTTTGTATGTTGTGTTGTTATTGTTGATTGTATGTTATTGTTGTTTGTGTGTTGTGTTGTTATTGGTGATTGTATGTTATTGTTGTTTGTGTGTTGTGTTGTTATTGGTGATTGTATGTTATTGTTGTTTGTGTGTTGTGTTGTTATTGGTGATTGTATGTTATTGTTGTTTGTGTGTTGTGTTGTTATTGGTGATTGTATGTTATTGTTGTTTGTGTGTTGTATTGTTATTGGTGATTGTATGTTATTGTTGTTTGTATGTTGTGTTGTTATTGGTGATTGTATGTTATTGTTGTTTGTGTGTTGTGTTGTTATTGGTGATTGTATGTTATTGTTGTTTGTATGTTGTGTTGTTATTGTTGATTGTATGTTATTGTTGTTTGTGTGTTGTATTGTTATTGTTGATTGTATGTTATTGTTGTTTGTGTGTTGTATTGTTATTGGTGATTGTATGTTATTGTTGTTTGTATGTTGTGTTGTTATTGTTGATTGTATGTTATTGTTGTTTGTGTGTTGTGTTGTTATTGGTGATTGTATGTTATTGTTGTTTGTGTGTTGTGTTGTTATTGGTGATTGTATGTTATTGTTGTTTGTGTGTTGTGTTGTTATTGGTGATTGTATGTTATTGTTGTTTGTGTGTTGTGTTGTTATTGGTGATTGTATGTTATTGTTGTTTGTGTGTTGTATTGTTATTGGTGATTGTATGTTATTGTTGTTTGTATGTTGTGTTGTTATTGGTGATTGTATGTTATTGTTGTTTGTGTGTTGTATTGTTATTGGTGATTGTATGTTATTGTTGTTTGTATGTTGTATTGTTATTGTTGATTGTATGTTATTGTTGTTTGTGTGTTGTATTGTTATTGGTGATTGTATGTTATTGTTGTTTGTATGTTGTGTTGTTATTGTTGATTGTATGTTATTGTTGTTTGTGTGTTGTGTTGTTATTGGTGATTGTATGTTATTGTTGTTTGTGTGTTGTGTTGTTATTGGTGATTGTATGTTATTGTTGTTTGTATGTTGTGTTGTTATTGGTGATTGTATGTTATTGTTGTTTGTGTGTTGTGTTGTTATTGTTGATTGTATGTTATTGTTGTTTGTGTGTTGTGTTGTTATTGTTGATTGTATGTTATTGTTGTTTGTATGTTGTGTTGTTATTGGTGATTGTATGTTATTGTTGTTTGTGTGTTGTGTTGTTATTGTTGATTGTATGTTATTGTTGTTTGTGTGTTGTATTGTTATTGGTGATTGTATGTTATTGTTGTTTGTATGTTGTGTTGTTATTGGTGATTGTATGTTATTGTTGTTTGTGTGTTGTGTTGTTATTGGTGATTGTATGTTATTGTTGTTTGTATGTTGTGTTGTTATTGTTGATTGTATGTTATTGTTGTTTGTGTGTTGTATTGTTATTGTTGATTGTATGTTATTGTTGTTTGTGTGTTGTATTGTTATTGGTGATTGTATGTTATTGTTGTTTGTATGTTGTGTTGTTATTGTTGATTGTATGTTATTGTTGTTTGTGTGTTGTGTTGTTATTGGTGATTGTATGTTATTGTTGTTTGTGTGTTGTGTTGTTATTGGTGATTGTATGTTATTGTTGTTTGTGTGTTGTGTTGTTATTGGTGATTGTATGTTATTGTTGTTTGTGTGTTGTGTTGTTATTGGTGATTGTATGTTATTGTTGTTTGTGTGTTGTATTGTTATTGGTGATTGTATGTTATTGTTGTTTGTGTGTTGTATTGTTATTGGTGATTGTATGTTATTGTTGTTTGTGTGTTGTGTTGTTATTGTTGATTGTATGTTATTGTTGTTTGTGTGTTGTATTGTTATTGGTGATTGTATGTTATTGTTGTTTGTGTGTTGTATTGTTATTGTTGATTGTATGTTATTGTTGTTTGTATGTTGTGTTGTTATTGTTGATTGTATGTTATTGTTGTTTGTGTGTTGTGTTGTTATTGGTGATTGTATGTTATTGTTGTTTGTGTGTTGTGTTGTTATTGGTGATTGTATGTTATTGTTGTTTGTATGTTGTGTTGTTATTGTTGATTGTATGTTATTGTTGTTTGTATGTTGTGTTGTTATTGTTGATTGTATGTTATTGTTGTTTGTGTGTTGTGTTGTTATTGTTGATTGTATGTTATTGTTGTTTGTGTGTTGTGTTGTTATTGGTGATTGTATGTTATTGTTGTTTGTGTGTTGTATTGTTATTGGTGATTGTATGTTATTGTTGTTTGTGTGTTGTATTGTTATTGGTGATTGTATGTTATTGTTGTTTGTGTGTTGTGTTGTTATTGGTGATTGTATGTTATTGTTGTTTGTGTGTTGTGTTGTTATTGGTGATTGTATGTTATTGTTGTTTGTGTGTTGTGTTGTTATTGGTGATTGTATGTTATTGTTGTTTGTGTGTTGTTGTTGTTATTGGTGATTGTATGTTATTGTTGTTTGTGTGTTGTATTGTTATTGGTGATTGTATGTTATTGTTGTTTGTATGTTGTGTTGTTATTGGTGATTGTATGTTATTGTTGTTTGTGTGTTGTGTTGTTATTGGTGATTGTATGTTATTGTTGTTTGTATGTTGTGTTGTTATTGTTGATTGTATGTTATTGTTGTTTGTGTGTTGTATTGTTATTGTTGATTGTATGTTATTGTTGTTTGTGTGTTGTATTGTTATTGGTGATTGTATGTTATTGTTGTTTGTATGTTGTGTTGTTATTGTTGATTGTATGTTATTGTTGTTTGTGTGTTGTGTTGTTATTGGTGATTGTATGTTATTGTTGTTTGTGTGTTGTGTTGTTATTGGTGATTGTATGTTATTGTTGTTTGTGTGTTGTGTTGTTATTGGTGATTGTATGTTATTGTTGTTTGTGTGTTGTATTGTTATTGGTGATTGTATGTTATTGTTGTTTGTATGTTGTGTTGTTATTGGTGATTGTATGTTATTGTTGTTTGTGTGTTGTGTTGTTATTGTTGATTGTATGTTATTGTTGTTTGTGTGTTGTATTGTTATTGGTGATTGTATGTTATTGTTGTTTGTGTGTTGTGTTGTTATTGGTGATTGTATGTTATTGTTGTTTGTATGTTGTGTTGTTATTGTTGATTGTATGTTATTGTTGTTTGTGTGTTGTATTGTTATTGTTGATTGTATGTTATTGTTGTTTGTGTGTTGTATTGTTATTGGTGATTGTATGTTATTGTTGTTTGTATGTTGTGTTGTTATTGTTGATTGTATGTTATTGTTGTTTGTGTGTTGTGTTGTTATTGGTGATTGTATGTTATTGTTGTTTGTATGTTGTGTTGTTATTGGTGATTGTATGTTATTGTTGTTTGTGTGTTGTATTGTTATTGGTGATTGTATGTTATTGTTGTTTGTGTGTTGTGTTGTTATTGGTGATTGTATGTTATTGTTGTTTGTGTGTTGTATTGTTATTGGTGATTGTATGTTATTGTTGTTTGTATGTTGTGTTGTTATTGGTGATTGTATGTTATTGTTGTTTGTGTGTTGTATTGTTATTGGTGATTGTATGTTATTGTTGTTTGTATGTTGTATTGTTATTGTTGATTGTATGTTATTGTTGTTTGTGTGTTGTATTGTTATTGGTGATTGTATGTTATTGTTGTTTGTATGTTGTGTTGTTATTGTTGATTGTATGTTATTGTTGTTTGTGTGTTGTGTTGTTATTGGTGATTGTATGTTATTGTTGTTTGTGTGTTGTGTTGTTATTGGTGATTGTATGTTATTGTTGTTTGTATGTTGTGTTGTTATTGGTGATTGTATGTTATTGTTGTTTGTATGTTGTGTTGTTATTGTTGATTGTATGTTATTGTTGTTTGTGTGTTGTGTTGTTATTGTTGATTGTATGTTATTGTTGTTTGTATGTTGTATTGTTATTGGTGATTGTATGTTATTGTTGTTTGTATGTTGTGTTGTTATTGTTGATTGTATGTTATTGTTGTTTGTATGTTGTGTTGTTATTGTTGATTGTATGTTATTGTTGTTTGTGTGTTGTGTTGTTATTGGTGATTGTATGTTATTGTTGTTTGTATGTTGTGTTGTTATTGTTGATTGTATGTTATTGTTGTTTGTGTGTTGTGTTGTTATTGGTGATTGTATGTTATTGTTGTTTGTGTGTTGTGTTGTTATTGTTGATTGTATGTTATTGTTGTTTGTGTGTTGTATTGTTATTGGTGATTGTATGTTATTGTTGTTTGTGTGTTGTGTTGTTATTGGTGATTGTATGTTATTGTTGTTTGTGTGTTGTATTGTTATTGGTGATTGTATGTTATTGTTGTTTGTGTGTTGTATTGTTATTGTTGATTGTATGTTATTGTTGTTTGTGTGTTGTATTGTTATTGGTGATTGTATGTTATTGTTGTTTGTGTGTTGTATTGTTATTGTTGATTGTATGTTATTGTTGTTTGTATGTTGTGTTGTTATTGGTGATTGTATGTTATTGTTGTTTGTGTGTTGTATTGTTATTGTTGATTGTATGTTATTGTTGTTTGTGTGTTGTGTTGTTATTGGTGATTGTATGTTATTGTTGTTTGTGTGTTGTATTGTTATTGGTGATTGTATGTTATTGTTGTTTGTATGTTGTGTTGTTATTGGTGATTGTATGTTATTGTTGTTTGTGTGTTGTGTTGTTATTGTTGATTGTATGTTATTGTTGTTTGTGTGTTGTATTGTTATTGGTGATTGTATGTTATTGTTGTTTGTGTGTTGTGTTGTTATTGGTGATTGTATGTTATTGTTGTTTGTGTGTTGTATTGTTATTGGTGATTGTATGTTATTGTTGTTTGTATGTTGTGTTGTTATTGGTGATTGTATGTTATTGTTGTTTGTGTGTTGTATTGTTATTGGTGATTGTATGTTATTGTTGTTTGTATGTTGTGTTGTTATTGTTGATTGTATGTTATTGTTGTTTGTGTGTTGTATTGTTATTGTTGTGTGTACGCTGTTTTAAGCTGTGGTTAGCTATATAGAGGTGACCTGTAAGTGTAACTTACCAAGTCTGGCTAGGCCAGTTGTTCATAGCACTATCAACATTTTGCATAATGAACTTACCATGTGAGGCTATTCAGTGCATATGCAATAAGATTTGTCCTTCCTGAATCTTCATACAATCCAAGATCCTGAGAATGAAACAAAATACTTCCATCATAAAACAATAAAATAGTGCCACAGCACTGTAACTCACCTGGATATGTAGCTAACAGTTTAAAAGTGAACAAAGACGGACACTTTACAAAATTTGATGTTAGTAATGATTTTCATAAATGTTCTGCAAAAGTATTGTATGAGCATTTAAAACACACACACAAAAACCTAATGATTCAAACATAATATTATGTAATCATAAAAAGAAACATACATGCCTCAGTCTGGCAATTTCAGAGGAGAAAATGTTTTACGGAACCAAATATGCAATTTGAGAGAACTTACGAGCCTTGTCAAAAAGAAGGTAAAATTAGAAACAATATAAAAAATGGAAGGTGTATTGTGTCTCACAACTACCTAAACATATAGAAATGTCTGTTACAGGTACAGTTTGAACAGAGATGGCCGAATCATGGCCATAATGAATAATAGACTCCTACTCATTGTGGGAACAAGCCCGTGAAAGTTCAATCTCAGTGGTTTCTGAGATGATGTTTTTATTGCACAAAAAAGTGTGTTTTGAGAGAATTTAAAAGCATGGTCCAAAAGCAAAAGTCAAACTATCAAACATTGTGAACAAAAGTGGCTGTGTAATGGCCACAAATAGTATTTTCAGTAAAGCTGCTGGGGTGTAAATTGTGTAAATTGATGTAGTTCATGTGTTTACAATGTTTACTGTCAAACAGAAAGACATTTATTTTCATTTTACCCATTCTGTACCCCATCTATAGTCTGCTCCTAAATATTCACAACAAAAAATGAAAACTTCAGCTTGTGCAAAAGCACTTTGGCAGTCATATGAAAAGTTAGGAGTAATATCAAATATTTGATATTATGAAGTTGAATGTACATCCTTGGAAGCTTCCAAAAGGTAACTTGATTGTGATATAGACAAAAGCGGAATGGAAGCAAACAACATGAACAAGGCTGTTTGGAGAGAACTAATGACAAGTCCTTCTAACCATTATAGTCACTTCCAGGAAATGTTGCTTGTGCATGCATGAGTTTTCCTAGTACCACCGACTGGAGGGTGGGGGGTATACCAACACTGATATGTTATAGCATGTGGCTTGTTAACATCGCAGTCAGGGTACACTGGTATATACAGAAAAAAAAGTCTGACCACCCAATCCATTCATATGCCTCTCAGGACAAGAAATAAGATTGCTGGTGACCTGTTCTAACCAGGAACCCCATCAGGGGGACCCCCGATGAAAGACTTTACCCCGTATCCAACCCACCAACCCTGAAATTAATTTTTCTTGATCCTAGTTTGTGGATAGTATCCAATTGGGTCTTTAGACATTCTCTGAGATTACCTTGTAATAAACATGTACGATGTAGAACGATGTAGAACATGATAAAATACATGCCTTTGTTTATCAATTTCTTAAAGGGGGGGAGAGAGATATGGCCAGAAGTCTTAACAGAGTCTAAACAGAATTTAAAAAATATTATCGCTTCTGATCAGAATAGCTTGGGCAGCTGAGGTGCAGACACAAGGCTGCCGGGAAAAAGTTTTGCAACGAAGCTTCTTACAGTAAAAATAAACCCATAGCTCTAAGCTCGCTATTGCTAATAATATTCTTAGGGGATTGCTTTGTATGATCATACAATCACTATATATACGCAACCATCAGAACAGCTAATCTTAACATTCTTTGTGGAAGTGAAAATACTACAGATCTAAAGAATGTTAGCCTGTTATGGTAGCGAAGTAATATACATATGCGTACAATTTCCACAAAAAAGGCCTATGGTCAGCCAGATTCTGTCTTTGTCACAGTTTGTGTACCAATTTGTACCTGTATTAATAAATACCCAATCCAAGTTACAACAGATCACATATATATATAAATATAAAGTTGTCTACACTTACACTCTGAGTAAATATCTGATCCACTGATGCATCAAAACGTCCAATCGTGTCCAATATAAAAATCCAAAAACCAAGATTTACATAATAAAAACTCTGCATGCACACGATCTGAGCAATAATCAACGTTGGGTCCCAAACATTGCTTCGAAATTGACCTGGCATGCCGTTCAAGCGACGCTTCAAAAGCTCGAACATCACTCATTAGACCTAGTCTTGTCTTTCAGCTTACTTGGGATGTTTGTGGCACTTATCGATCATAACTAAAAAAACACAGATATGTTACAGTGCAACATTTAGGCCTAGTGAGACCGTATGTTGGTCGCGTCATGGATGTTCACTTCCCGGAAATACAAACAGACCTTCTTACTCGGGGAGATCGAGCTAAAACGTCCCTGTACCAAAACGGCCGCGGTTTTAGTCAAAACGGATCAGCTAGTTTAGTCAAAATGCCCCGTTTATTTTTAGTCAAAACGGACCATAACGGTGAAAGAAAGAACATTTTTAAACAGATTACATGGAGTCGTAAATAAAGTATTTTAAAATGAACCTAATTAAAAAATGTTGTCCGTTATGTAAAAATGGTGAAGGAATCCTCTGCCAAAATGCCTCCTCAACAGGGGATGTTTGTAAAGCTGTCGCTTTTGAACATGTTGAATGTCTTATTGCAGGGGGGAAGTGAGGGTGGGTGCCTCATGGGTGGCCCAGTCGTCTACGTAAGCGCCGCAATTCGCTGTTGCAGAGTTGAGTCCCTAAATAGTTGGTCATTCGTCTCATCAGAGCGACACTACAGGGGCAGTATGTAAGCGGGCATTATCTTGCTGCAAGGTGGTAGATGTGTGTGAGGTAGGAAAATACATTTGTACGAGGAACCATACAAGACATTGTGCCAAAATGTTGTGGAGAGAACACTTGGTGATTGTAGTCATCTCAGTTATCGGTACATAGGAAAAGTCAAAAATGAAGGTCAGCTTCCATCAATAACGCGTATGTCCCCCGTTGGATAGCGGCCTGACATCTCCTGTCCATGGTAGAGACGTGTATGCGAATCACATCCTGGGGGAATGGTAGCCCACTCGCCTGCAACGCTAAAGCCAACTGCCCTAAAAAAATATCTTAGCTCTCTTTTCAGAAGAAAACAACAACATCTCAGCCCCTAAAAGGAATGAAAAAGAACCCCCATGACTCAACCAAAAAAACCTACCCCCACTAAATATCAAATAGCCCGCCCCTTATCTCATTTTTTACCTTATTCGTGTGTTGAAAATGCTTTTGGGACTTTAATTTTACGCTGTATTCGCAATGTCTATGCAGTTATAGATATTTTAATGGTACTTATGATCATTTTTGCCTCCACAATAATTGGACTTAGCTTGCTGTTAAGCTTTAATGATACTGTTGAAAAGCTTATGTTAAGCGCTTTGTTTTGACACTGACATCTTCCGTTTGGGTATGGTAGTTAGTTTGCTATTCTTGTTTTCCTACATGAAGCAACACACTCTGCGCCCCAGACTATCCCAAATCTGCGACTGACCAGGAGACATTGTCTCTCTCCGAGGTTCGCGCGCTAGTGGGTGGTCACTCGAAACTCGGTTTCGTTAGGAGGTGATTACGGGGCATTTTTGATGTAGTACTGACTTACTCTGGTTGTACTGAGCTTAACTTATTACCTAGGGTTTTCATACACCCCTTTTCTAGTTATCAGTGGATAACCATTTTCCTGTGATGGTCTGTTTTAGATCAAGTATTATGTATTTTGGGGAATTATATAATTTCCTTGCTCGCTCCAAGTGACTAAGTCCTTTCTATTAGACTAGTTTGGTATTCAGACGGTCCCGTCTTTTTCATTGCCCAAGGGACTTTTTTTGAGGGATAGTCCCTGTGTGTATTGCCCGCTATTTAACTCAGCCGAGGTTATTCACTCATAGATGATGAGTTTATTAACTCAGGTATTAATTGGTCGCAGCCTACTTAATTGGCTGTGTGCGTAGTTTGTCTGTATCTCGTCAAAGCGTTGTTTTAGCTATTCTCATTTAATTACTTGAAAAATGGCGCGATTTGACCAAATAAGTTAATCTGTTTTACTGGTATCCTGTACCTATCTTGCGCAAGTTGACGACGCGCAGTGAGTGCTGGAAACGGGTTATAGCGAAAACGGCACTTCAGCAAAACGTCACCTCGGCTCAAGCGAAAACGGCTACTCTATTGCCTGGCGAAAATGGCACCTTATTTTTTTTTACCTTAGTCAAATATACTTACTTACTTATATTGGAGATTTTAGGTACCGACACATAGTAGCCGTTTTCGCCAGAGAAATCGGTGACGTTTTGCTGAGGTGCCGTTTTAGCCTGCACCCCACCAGGTTATGTGGACGTGAAAAAATCTCGTTGATTCTCGCGAGACGTCCACCGCCACCAGCAGAAGCAGTGAGAAAGGTTAGATGTAGGCCTAATGTTAATGTAGAATATTACAGCTCGACTTATGTTTCAGAGCATTTAATTGAACTAATACATTTTAAAGTTATTAATAGTTTCAATATTTTGTATTATTTTGAGAATATTGACTCGGCCCATTATAGTGTTCAATGTCCGCCCGAGCGGTACAAGGTCATTCATTTCATGCATGTGCGTACTTGATGATATTTCACCTTCATGTTAGGCTACAACACACGGACAGGGTTCCACAGGACACAATTGTATCATGATAACTAGATAATATAGGGCCTACACAACATTACTGTTGCCTAAGTTCCTGGATACGCGAATTTGCACGTTCTTTTGCCAATAGATCACGCCTCACCTCTCAGGAAATGTTTCCTTATTGTAAAGATCTCTGCCATGTAGGCCTACATTTCATCGTCTGCTTCCTTTGACTTCCCAAAACATTTTCTATGCCAACAAAAAAAAGTAGGGGACATTGGAAATCATCAAGACATATCTTCTGATCTAGGTTGTTCCACTCATCTGTGAGCAGCATGCACCGAGTTCACTGAGAGTGGTTGTGGATTTTGACGTGAGGCACACATTTGCCAATAATGTCCCTGACGTGTTCAAAGGGAGGGGTAGGTCAGAACTGAGAGCTGGCCATGGCATGACAAGACGTTTTGCTGTTGTAGGAATTGGGTCACAGTCCTGGCACGATGAGCTTGTGCATTATCATCTTCAAAGATGAAATGTTGCCCAACACATTGTACAAATGGCACCATGATTGGTGTAATGATGTTGTCCCAATTGTATTGACATATGTCCATGGACAAAGTGGAGCGCAGTTTGGCCAGTCAGTCATTATGATACCACACCACCCCGTATGGACCCACCCCCAAAACAATCATGCTGTATGATGTTATGTCCATAAAACACTCATTAAGACGTATACAAACTCGATTCCTACAGTAATAGAAGGTCTGGGCATGTACTCTTTCCACCAGCTGTAAGTTGTTGCCCTTGAGCGTCCAGAGCAATGGTCAGTCATCAACATTATGTTTGTTGGTATCAGGCCCACAATCTGTTGATGACATATTGAGAAACATGCAACGTTTGGGCAACAATATTCTGATGTGCCACCACCTGCAACATGCCTATGGCATGAAAACATTCAGCATGTTGCAAACGTCACATGATCAATGCTGTTGCTTTCTTTATGATTAAATGTGTTTAATAAAGTGTTTTTGAGCGTTAACTTATGCATCTGCTCACAACTGAATGAGTGACAATGGTAAATCTGGCATTCCACCCCTTTCACATGCTGTCTGAGATCACATGCTTCATGACTGTCACAAAATTGTTTGGAAGCCTGCTTTCTAAGGAAATGTTCTTGCCACATAAATCACTTACTTTCATTGCCAGACATTGGTGTATTTTCCTATGGGTTCCCCTCAAAACAAAATATCCCCTGCTTTTTTGGCATAGTATAGATAACATGATTAAACAGGTGATGCTTTGTAAAAAATTGTATGCCCGTTCTGACCATCTTATTCTCTTGGACCTACCTTAGAATTCAGTACCACAAACTTTTCCAACATGTCACTTTACCCGATGATGTAATTTGTAATTTTTTTTTTGTCAGATACATAGAACAATGCCCTGTGACATCAGCCTAGGAACAGAGTTGCTGGGGTTATCGATCATGCTTTTGTTTGTTTGTTGTTTAACTCTGCACTCAGCAATATTCCAGCTGTATGATTATGACAGCGGTCTGTAAATAATCTGGACAAGACAATACTTTGATTGATATCATGAGCATTGATCCATGCAATTGGTATTCGATGACATGTATCAACCAAGTCAGTAAGCCTGACCACTCGATCAGTCGTCCCAACCGTCTAAGCAGCAACCAATTTGGTGGCCAATGTGACTTATTCTATGATTATGGACCTAAATTTGTCTACTGCTCGCCACTTTACTGCTAGGGTGCCACCTCAACCCCTTGAGGCAGAGGCTAGGGTAAAGGAAAGTCCTCAGGCTCATACCAGCCCGTCGCGGCTACCCCAAGAGGGGTTATGCCAGCTGCAGGGACCCCCAGTGAACTGCCGGACAGACACGACTGGGACCTCCCACCCCCAGCCGTCCAAGTTCTGGACACCCCAGTAGGTGGGAGACTGGCTCACTTCTGTCAGAATTGGGAGATCCTGGGGGACCCATATGTCACCAATATCATCCAACACAGGTACAAGCTGACGCTTATAGACGACCTGCCACTGACGTCGTCACCCATAGTGGACACATACCCCCCAACTCAACAGCAGCCTCTGAGCCGGAACATCACGGCGCTGCTATACAAGAAAGCCATAGAGGTTGTACACGCCCCAGCCATAACACTGGGCTTCTATTCACCCGTCTTCCTGGTCCCCAAGAAGGATTCAGGACAAGGACAGGATGATACAGAACCTCATCGCCTTCAACAAACGCTACCTGGCGCGTCCACTGTAATTCCGGATGACCACGCTCAGGCTACTGCGATCCCGGATCCAGGTGCAGGAGATGCTCATCAGCCTGGACATCAAGGACACCTCATCTTCATGGGAGTCCATTACCAATGGGTGGTCCCCCCGTTTGGAATTTCTTCAGCCCCGTGGCTATTCACACGGCTTACCAAGCCGATAGCCTCGTACCTCCATCGCCGGGATATCCAGTTCAAGGCGTACATAGATGACTGCCTACTGGACCATCTGGACACGGTCACTCTACTCCGCCACAGGGACTTCACCCTTCGACTCCTATACCAGTCTGGGATCAACTTCTGGAAGCGCCTTCAGTTCATCAGGGGCCTCTTCCAGACAGACCTCGACCTCATCTCTGTACCAAGAGACCGGTGGGAGTGCATGCAGGCGCACCTGATTCGCGCTCTCCACCTACCACGCACTCTGCGCCAATGGCAAGTCCTCCTGGGCCTCCTAACCTCGGCACAGGACTTGACCTACAGAGGAAGGCTCCAACTGCGCCCTGTTCAGATGTTCCTGGCGCCCTACATCAGACGCCAGGACCCCGCTCTATCCATCGTCCTCCCGGATCATCTCAAGCAGCATCTTTTCGTAGACCTGTCCCTACAGGGATGGGGCGCACACCTGGAGGGACAGGTTGCCTCAGGGCTGTGGTCCACCGATCAGCGCCTCTGGCACATCAACAATCTCGAACTGGAAGCACATGGCACATCGCCCAACCACCAGGAGCCTTTATGACGACAGATGGCAATCCTTTGAGAGCTTTTGCAGGAGTAAGCACCAAGACCCCACATCTGTATCGCCTCCATCTGCGACACAAGCATAAGCTCAAGAGCAGTACAATCATGACCTACCTTGTGACACTCAACTCCGTCCTGGCAGTCCCGAAAGAGAGAGGCATGACGAAAATCACGGAACTCTGCTCCGCTTCTTCAGACTGGAAGACCAAAAGGCGAAGTTTCGTCCCACGGCCTGGGACTTGAACGTCATTCTCACCTTGCTGAGAGACGCACCTTTCGAGCCTCGCGTCGTCATTCTACAACCTGACGAAAAAGACAGTCTTCCTACTGGCGCTCGCTACAGCAGCCCGGGTCAGCGAGTACACACCCTAGACGTCACACGGGTCCGCTTTGAGCAGGGAGCACACGGAGCCGTGCATCTTGGCCTGTGCTGGGACTTCAATGCAAAGAATCAGCTCCCAGGCCAGCCTGACAGATTGTTCCTCATCCCCCCTGTCATTGATTGTGGGCGCGGAAGACGAACGAGAGTTCCGTCTTTGTCTGGTTAGAGCGCTTCGTTGCTACATCCGACGATCCGAGGAACATAGTAGACGACGCCTCTTTGTACCTTGCGAGTGGAGGTCAGCCGCAACACGATCGCCCTCGGGTTACAAGTCATCATCCTCCAGGCCTACGAGGCCGAGGGAATGGACCCCTCCACGCTCCAATAATCCGCATGAGATCCGGGCGGTTGCCTCATGGCGCCATCATGGAGGGATGTTTCTGGCGTTCCAACACGGTCTTCGCCAGATGTTGATTTGGAGGACGTGCAAGGCACGCACAGCTTTGGTTCGTTAGTAGTGGCCCAGCAGGTCACCACTACTACACGCCATTGACCACCCCTCCAAGTCCAGAGCCGGCCTTTCGACCTCCCCTGGCGTAAGCCCTGGACTAGAAGGTTCATGCCTCATTTGCATATGGCTGGGTGCTCCAGTCTCGACCTAACGGAGCGTTATTGTCAGGCTGCGCAGTACTAGGACACAACGCATACCTGACTCTCCCCTTCCATGTCATGGTCATCCAGGTCGACCACAGCCGAAGACGGGCTGACGGAAACAGAGTTTCTTATACATGGAGTGGTCACCTGATGTCGTCCACACAGCCAAGGACGGGCTGAGGGAATGGGAGGTTCCCACACTTGGAGTGGTCACCCGATGCCGACCACACAGTCTAGGATTGGCTAGGGAACAGAGTCTGGAAATAACAGATGAAAGGTCCACACCTGAAGGTATGCCCATCTCCGTTTCCGTCCGATAAAGATGCATTAAGGAGTAATGCAGGATAAGTAAAAAATCTAGTAATATCCTAGATATTTTTTATATTTGTATACTTATCCTGCATTACTGCGTCTAAAGGGACCCGCCCATCGCAGATCTACCTCCCCACGGTACGTTCCCATGTTTCGGACTACAGAGTAATGTGATGATCCGTGACGTCACTTCCTTTGGTCACGTGAGAGCTGCGTGATGGGTTGGCCTCTCGGCTAGTTTGAGCAACTTCTTCAAGCGAAGACCTTCACACAGCTCTTTTCTCTGTCAAGAACAAGCAGTAATATGCATTGAGGAGTAATGCAGGATAAGTATACAAATA
This sequence comes from Haliotis cracherodii, assembly GCF_022045235.1. Classification (NCBI taxonomy): domain Eukaryota; kingdom Metazoa; phylum Mollusca; class Gastropoda; order Lepetellida; family Haliotidae; genus Haliotis; species Haliotis cracherodii. Next base: position 24,992,283 of record NW_027266265.1, read on the forward strand.
TAAAAAATATCTAGGATTTTACTTGTTCTTTTCAAAAGTAGTGTTCAGGATCACGGTGAAGAAGGGGATGCTTCTATTTTTGCTTGTAATGGCATTATGCAAGCACCTTTTTTGTTCTCCAATGTGTTGATGTACATCAGGGAAAGTTCATATCAATGTAATTTCAGAAATTTAAGAGGGAAAAAAATATGTTCCAGTGTCATTCAGTTAAGAAAACAAACAAAAACAAGCTTTGATAGGAACTTTTTATCAAGTGAACAATGATGAAGTGTTCAACAGAATATAAATATTCCCTCATCCCTTCAGCTTAATCTGAAAAAGGCAAATAGATAGATAATTACAATGCAAAAAAATCCCCTTTCACAATATTATTCTTTGTTACAGATGAGTGCTCAGCTTTTGAGAACAGTGGCACGAAGTGCCAGGATCCCTCACCAGAGATCGATCACGTCAACATCTGTTCGAAGGCAGGATGTTGCATTAGATCAAGCTCTTAAAGATAAAATTCATCCTAAAGTTGGTGAGTGAAACTTTTGGGTCAAGTGTGGTATCGGTAATCTCCACATGTTCATTGTCCATAAAGTATGTATCAGTGATGGCTGAAGAGCGCGTTTTTGCGCCTTGGACGCACAAATATGAGTTCAAACGCACCTGCATAACGTGTGGGTCTCGTGGACGCAGTGACTGGATCATTATTAATTTCGGAATTTCATATCGAATGGCCACTGTTATTGTAAATCAAAGCAGTACACCTTTGCGTAAAGGCATTTGTTGCCAAACAAGACAGCGAAGCATGTTGATTAACACATCCGATTGCTAAATTCATTATCCTCTCCCTTCTTTCGACAGATGCCCAAACCGGTTTCTTGACGTATATCTTTTTCGGTTTTGCATTTTTATGAGCTACATCCTTATGGCATTAGCAGTCAGACTGGATTACACCCAACAAAATGTTCTGCACAATTTGTTTGAAATGCAGTGCCATCTACTGTTGTCATTTCATAAAATACAAGGGAAATATAAACTCGTTAAGAAAATTCATGCGGGGGATGTTGTGCTCTCAGAGCACTCTTGTTTAATGTTTGCTATGGTCCGTAGGTTTAATTCAGCCAATCAGGTGCCGCATATTAAGCCACTCGGATACATATGTAATTTTATTAGCTTGTTGATTGGTCGAAAAAATCACGGCCTCGTGTCAAACTAAAAATAGCCAGGCACATCAAGGGTATACTTCAGAACGTGGTAACAGTGATCCGTGTGATCAAGTGACCGTGTTGGGTGGTGGTATGCTATATTATCGCGGTAGTTAATTTATAACGGATTGTAATGGTGCGCGCTTACAAACTTATTAAATTGGCATATGCAAAATGTTTGTTGTTCTTTGTTCGACTTTTATGACATAAATTGGGATTGACCGAAGATCATTTAAAATTTCTTTGCTGAGATCGGTAAACAAAGTACCTGTCATGACTCATTAGCGATTCTTACCGCAGTAAGGCTGTGTGGATTATATGGTTTATATCACTTCCTGTCTTGTATTTTGCATAATCAGTATGGATACGACCGAGGTTGGGTCAAGGGACTTCGTCTGAACAAATGGGTTCTTTTCTAATCAATTTCGAATGGAGGTGGGGATAATTCCACTTCCAAAACATCCCAGAAACTATCTTAAAAACGTTAAAGTGTTTATACTTGCAAGTAACCATGACCATTGCCTGTTTGTTGATATTTTGCAGATGCGAAAAGGTGTGTGATTTTTCACAACTGTGTTCTGTTGTTTATGTTATATTATAATGCTACAAATTGGACCACTCCATTTTTGTTTGGGACCCCTAGTTTTAAAATGAAGGGGTCCAAGTGACCCCAAGAAAATTTAAGCCAGAGCAGACACTGATGATGTATGTTGAAAATATACTACTCAAGAAACTCTTAGCTGATTGTTTTCATGTATTTATAAGTGCAAACATAGGAGTTACATGACAGTTAGGAATTAAGCACTGTTAGTGTTACACTTGTTGAGATCACAAAGGGAAGAGACGGTCTACAACAAATGACACATGAAGAAAGGTCAAGGGCAGACTGTCAGTAACGGTTATGACCACCATTGGCGTTAATGATTGTCTGGCATCATCTTTCCATAGCCGGATTCTTGGAATGTTCTGATACTCTCGCAGAGCCAAAAACAAAGCTGATATGGTCTGCGTCTTGGGATGGTGTCGTTGCACAGGTCGTTCCAGTTCGTCCCATAAATAGTCAGTTGGGTTAACTTCAGATCTGGTGATCTTGATTGAAACCTGTGGTTAATTTTGCGGTATGAGAGAAAATCTCTTCTGGTCCAAAAGCAATGATATTTTTTGGCGTATGATGAGATTTTGCTACTTTTTAGTGATATTTCGTCTTCACACAGTGGAAACTGTATTTTATTTTCAGTTCTTGTGACTCAAATAATGTTGCAATTAATATTACAAGATTTTATCATATATTATGGGTAGGTTTCTCGGCAGGATAAAGCCAACAGATGAAAATAATATCCGTTGGGGTCACATGCGGATAGAGATGCAAATATCAAAGGTCAAGTAGGGACTACTTTCACTGTTTATAAACAAACATGGCGTCGTCCTCGTCATTCGAGTCAGAATTCACCATCGGGAATCTGGATAAACTACAGGGATAATTGCTATCATTATCAAAAGAGCAGTCTAATACCCTGAAAATCAGTGTCTAACTGACGTAGCTAAGGCATTTTATAAGTTTTGGCAACTTTGGAGATATAAATTTCGAAACAATTTTGCGAGGGCGCGAGGCCTAGCCAAGCGGGATCAGTAGCCATATCTGTGCTTGTAGACCTTTGCGGCTTGAAACCTTCTCCACAAATTAAAATAGTTGGATTTGGCCGAAATATGTTTGAATTGTTACCTTGTTTCATTTTGTCGCTGCGTGTACATCTGACTACACTTCTTAACGCTATGACAGGACAGACCGACTGTCAATAACGTCTGACTGTGGCTGTGACGTCTCATAGACAAGGGTTAGAATAGCTACCCTTTGTCAAAGGGCAGTTACTCTAGCGTACAGACCGGTGGATTGCCGCGAAAGGCAATTAAAAACAATTCTTGATTGGCGTATATGTTGCTTCGCCACTGTATAAGAAACAGATTTCAGTTGGAACTATATTGGCTACTGTCACTGTCCGACTGACACATCACTTACCCTGTGACATAATAAATATTAATGCACGCATTCCAGGAAAACCATGTTTCGGTAATGTTTGTGAGAGAGGGAAAGTGACTTTGAAGCACAGAATTAAAGAATGACATTATATGATAAAGAGGTTATCACGCTTGTGTGTCTGCAGATGGTAAATATCCTGCAATAGGAATAAACATTGTATTTAGTGAGCCTCGGCGATAACCTCTATATATGGATATATCTTCGGATATCCCATTTTAGAACATTAATTATTCCACTGCGCATATTTAAAAATATTACCATTAGTATTAACAAAACATTACATTAGTACTTATATTTCTGTTTTCTACTTGAGAAGAAATTACAGTAATATTTATGTATTTCTGTTCATTGTTGACTTTATGGGGAATTATTTGTGAGGACAATAATAGATTGTTTTGGAGGCATGTTTACCGCCATCAGCTGTTCATTTCGTTGGCATTCAGGAGACAACAATCTGCAGTTATCAAATTTTGACGATGTGTGTTTAGATTGTAACTTAATATATTCAAACTGATAAAAGAAATAGCGACAGTTTGTTGGCCAAAAAATACATTGCTTACATTCCAGTGCTTTCGTCAATTTCGCTGTCTTATTTCTATCTGGTATGTACGGTATCAGAGACTGGATCTCTGACCATATCAAATTTAATCTTATCAATATGGTCTTTTCAAATAATTTGACAGTTCAGTATACGACGACTATTGCTCCAGGTTCGCCCTTTTGTTTAATTAGCAACAATTAGGTCATTTATTTGCTGCAGAAGGTGGTGTGTTTGCCATGTGCAGCAGCCAGAAATGCAATCTCATTAAAATCAGATCTTAGTTTTCGCAACCTCTAAACAAAGATCTGAGGACATCTCATTACGGGTCATGTCAGAAAGACCTTTCAGCTGACCAATCAGAGCAACGCTTAGCAGATCATGAAAGTGACAGTTGGAATGTGATTTTTTTATCGTGCAACCTTGTGCAAGAACGACAAGTTATGGGCTTTATGTCTGTATTCACACAATATAGACCATCTATTAGCCATTCCAGAATGTTCTTTTGTTCAGTTTTTAATTTTTCTATCGAGTATATAACAAAATATGTTTTGAAGAGAGATTGCCAGTTTGAAACTTGTGTCGTAAGGCTTGATCAGCCCGCCTTCTGATTGGCTATTGCTGACTTCTTTTTGGTTATTCCATTGGTAGGTCAAAGTTCGCAAAAGTTCGGTCTGACATGACCCATAATGGGATATCCTTGTTTTGCAGTAGCGAGAACTAAGATTTGATTTTAATGAGGTTGCCAGAAATGTCACCAGAAGACTGTTGACATTCACGATGTCTATGAATTACATTTGAAAGTTACAGCTTTCAAGTTTTATGGACGTATTGTAGTATATTCTAAAAAATCTAAATCCAACTTGCTGTTTTGCCATGAGAAATAGTTCAAAACTTGTAATTCATGCTTGGTGACCATTCTTGCATGAGGGTATGCTCATGAAAACACAGTGCCATCTTATCTAAAGACAAGGCGAATCTCACCTAAAATACAATCGTTTGAAATTGTACGTGAAATTTGTATATTATTATGGAGAAAGAGTTGTAGGTATATTAATTTGCTCGTAATTTGTTTTAAAACTTTACTCGTGAGTGCCTTTTTTTCTCTTGATTTCTGCATGGACACACATACATGTACGTCTTTGATTTGTGCTAGGATTTAAGTTTTTGAAAATACTTTTAATGACTTGGTGTTGTAGATCACGGAATAGGATTTTAGTCCACTACCAAAGTGTATTTATTGTAAAAACTAACACTCGTTTTGCCAATCGGGGATAAAAAATGTTGCGCACTCCATCATTGTCAGCTGATGCAAAGCTCCATGCAGGGATATTGGAATCGGTTTTGCACAGTGTTGCGAGTATGCAAATCACTGTTTCGATTGACAGCTTTTGACGATTGAATAAACTACGGTGTAAGTTTTTTGTTGACACTTTTATGGACCATAGATAATTTTATTCAAGCAATAGAACATTTTTTATTTTTGTAGGTGAAAATGAGAGTGTCAATGCAGATTAAACTATTGAAAGATGTTTGTGATTTTCAATCCCGATGATTGAATGTTAATGCGATATCTACGACAACTATGCGAGAATATTGCATAATCACAGCCTAAGTCGATCCCTGATGGGTTGGAGCATTGTCATACTGGTAAATGACTTTTTCAGTTCATGAATGGACTGATCGAGGTCTGGTGATTTCATCACAGTAACTTTGCCCTGTGAGAAGTTGCTGTAGCAAACCTTTTCCATAAATATCGTAGACAGATGAACCTGTCCTGTGAGGGTGTGGTGACACATGATCTACCAGAACGAAGCTGATCATGTGTTGTTCTATGCTGTTGAAAACTGTGCCAAGGCCTCCCTATTGTACTCTGGGACATATTCTCAGGAACACTGGACCAATGAAGCTGAAACATGACATACTTATTCCCGCCAAATATGACAACCCCAATCTGTTCATGGATGTCATAGTTGCCATATTGAAAAACAACAACTCTTTATCATGTTTATTGACATTTTTGTTAAAATGCATTGAAATATACGATGTGTAGTTACTAGTGGGGCTCAACAATTTTGTTCAGTTTTGCGGATATTTTTTATTTAAGACTTTATTTGTCCTTGGTACTTTGACCATTATGGCATGTTGAAAGCTTAAACCTCTTATGGCCATTGCTCAGCCATCTTTCAAAATGTAATGAAATTTGTGTAATTACTACATATGTCGTAGTGGGGCTCAACATATATCATGTATATGTTCAGTTTTTTGTGATATTTTGAATTTTGACCTATATTTGTCCAAGGCCCTTATGAAGATATTTATGGCCACTGATCAGCCATATTTGCTCAAAATGTACAGTCATGCTCTTAAATTCACTCAAAGTGGAATTTTGGCTCTGACAATTTCAGAGGAGGCGTTTGCATACAAAAGAAGCTGAACTTGCCATGTATGTCTTTACCTTTGATGACATGATATTTACATCAAAACATTCGCATTTTACCATGTTTACTATGTTTTTTTAATGGAACAATTGAAAAAAATGTATGGCTTTGGAAGATGCTATATTCTCCTTAGAATGTCTATAAGTATATAAGGATCAGAGTGGAAACACAGTAATGTCTTTGTGTTTGGGAAAAAACCCATCAAAACTCTTCAACCCTATGTATAAGACGACCCCCCTTGAAAGCCCCCTGATTCTAGGTACGAAAAACTTGCCTTATTTGCAGCGATATAAGGTAGTTGACATGCAGTACCCTCACACACTTGGCACGTGACCCGGATACAATGACCTCACATAAGAGCACATTACTGCTTTGTCAGCCTTCACGGACAGACATGTATTCTGTGATTAAGGCTCCACAGATTTCCAGCATCCTTTCCCTTTTTTATTTCAACATTGCTTGCTTTTATATTGTATTGTGATTATGCCTTTCATGGTACTTCCATACGTATATTTTAACGTTTTCCCACTCATTTGTAGCGCTGGTCATGGTAATATTATGGGCGTATTGTTGTCCCATTCGTCATTTTGGCCACAATTTTGTGTCTTGCATTCTGAATTCTTTTATTTGGCTTGGATAATTCTGTTTTACCTAATGTTTTGTGTGTGGTTTACAATGGTTTGAGCATTGCTTTACACTACTGTTGCATAATTGTTTTCTCTTATAAACTTGTCAGTTTTTGAGTTACAATATGCCTCCTGTTTCCAGTTGTATGCTTTCCACATCAATATGACATTGCTAAAATTACAGAATATATGCCTCGTTGTACGCTTTGCCTCGGAAGCAAATTGGGCCGGGATCCTCACCCTCACTGCCTAGAATGTAAGAAATTCCTGTATGGCCAAACCTTCTGTTACACCCACACAGCAGGTTACCACACCCGAATCTCGCTGTATTGCATTAGCCCATTGTCCGTCTATAACGACATGTGGTACTCCTTCCAGTCCTTTTTCTCAGACAAAGACCCGGATTCAATGACAACATCCCCCCAGTTCTTGGCAAATGTAGATTGAAAGGTTCTACCATCTTTACCTACCTGGTTGCCATTAATCCAGTTCTTGCCATTCCAGATGTTCTGAAATGATAAAAATCGCAGAACTCCAGGCCTTGCTGCGCTTGTTTCATCTTGAAGACCAGAAAAGCCAAGTTCAGACTGCCGGCTTGGGACCTAAACATGGTTTTACAGGGTTTTGGGAGGCTCCCTTCAAACCTCTCCATTCGTCTTCCTTTTATGACCTTATCACGAAGACAATGTCCCTTCTGGCTTTGGCTACCGCAGCACGGATCAGTGAGCTTAATGTCCTTGACGTTTCCAGTGTTCTGTTCGAACGCTGTGCTCTTGGAGCTGTTCGGGGGGCACAGTTGGCCTAGTCGTCTAAGGTGCTACGATTCACTGTGCAGAGTTGCATCCCTTGGGCATGCCAGAAACCTATGATTGTGGGTTCGAATTCTGGTTCGCACTGATTATGTTTCTAGGTTTGTCAGCACCATACCCATGCTCGTGGGTTTCACCGAAGTGGTAATTGTCTCAGACCTGCATCACTTCAGGCTTTGGCTACTTCAGGCTTTCCTCCCACATTAAGCTGACATGCTGCAATATAACTGAAATACTGTTAAAAGCGCCGTTAAATCCAAACTAACTCACTCACTTTTGGAGCTGTTTATCGCTGGCAGTGCTCTGGAAGAATCAGCTCCCAGGACAGCCGGACAGATCCTTTACCTTCCCTGCCCCTCTCTCCATTAATTGGGATTGAAGATGTACAGGTACTCCTCCTATTTTGGTGCATGCTCTGTGATGCTTCATTCGATGCTCTGAGGTTCGTCAAAAGCCATCTGATACGCAGTGGAAGTCTTAAAAATAACTCATCAAAACTTAAAAGTTAATGTCTGTCTCATAACTGAAACTCAAATTTACACCATATTTGAATTAGCCCACGATTTCAGAAACAGTTTCTAAATTCACTACTTACCACGATTTGTACTTATTTGACAATGTTTTAGTCCTTATTTGACTTTGTTTTAGTCCTTATTTGACTATGAAAAACCCTTATTTGCTTTTATTAAAGTCCTCATTCGACTTTACAAATACTACAATTGTGCCCTGATTTGACACTGTCAGAGGCAGCCAAAAGTGCTGGAATGTAAATAAAATCGGTCTAGCTATAACAAAATCGCTACTGAATATTATTTTCAATCAAGTTTTTTTGCATTGTTTTCTTCCTGTCACCTACAACATAAAAAGAAAAACTGTCTTCTGTATATTATAGGTTATGCATGTTAATTCCTTTGCCCATTGTATTACTGAATATGGTTTAATTAATGTTTTCATGAGTGGCACTTAAACTCTAGACGGGTTTCAGTTCCTGTGACAGACCTGGCAGACATCTCTGTTTTGGAGATGAGCGCAAGCAGAGTCCTTGAAAACAAATGTTTTTCCCTGAAAATTGCTTGAATTTAGAACCCAAAGATCTGTATGAACTCTGTTCAGATACTTCTTTTGCATTAATTATTGTACAATTTTGTTACACGTTATTCTTTACAACAGAATGAAATCACTGCATGTATGGTTTAGAAATACCATTTATTGAAAATTTATTGAAAATGTGTTTTAAGTACTATACTCATGCTTGCTCTCGGTTGCAGGAAACCGTGACATAGTTGGCTGGGGCTTCAATGGATGTGCAAGTTATGTTGACAGGCCAGAGTTTCCTTGCCCAGCGATTCGATTCAAAGAGAACTCAGCTGATGTTGTAGCTCTTCGTGAAAAAGAAAAAGGAGACTGGAGTAAACTTACCTTGGAGGAAAAAAAAGCCTGTAAGTAACAAGTGTAACATGGAGCATATTGAAAAGGTTGTCTTCTGGTTGCAGTTTTGCATAAAATGTATTGGCCTTTGATTTAAAAGAATTACAAATAATGTGGAACGCTATTTATCATGTTTATATTGGTAAGAGATATTTACTTTTGATGTCTGCCAAAAATGTTTTACAAGATGTAGTCAGGAATAACATGCATAACTCACTTGACCAGTTTGAAATCAGATGGTCAGTAATGTCAAAAGTAGGCATCAGAATTACCCAACATTTTCAATACTCTGTGATAAGTCCCTAATCTCTAAGCACATCTTGTTATCATTTTGTAATCATCTTGGTGCACTCTGATAATAACACTGCACATGGTGTATTTCCCGTGACCTCCACTCGTTAGTGACTACCCCAGAACAGGCATCTCTATTTCTCATCTCTCCCAGCTGTCCATATTTCTGACCTTTTGTATATTATGCAGTGTTCACGTTTAGCGGTAATTACCATTTTTTTACGGGTAAAATTAGGCTTGGACTGGTAATTCATGTGACTACCAGTCCCTTTGAACCTGCAAAGTACCTTATAAATCTTTGTTGTTGAACAAGACATCAGCAATATTCATATAAGTTTTTCGAATGAAGCCAGCTTGTCTGTTAGGTTTACTATCAGGCATGATCAGGATTACCCCTTGTCTATTTTTAGTGCAATAACATAACATTTCAGTTGTTTCAAGGTTAAATATATATATGAACTTTGTGTGAATGATGTGTAGATCTAACTAGGTTACTCCAGTAAACATGATGTTGAAAGAATTAAAACCAGGTAATTTTTATATATTTGTTTAATTGTTGAATGTTGGGACTGACAATAATAGGAGGGGACTGGTAATTTTTAGAGTTTCAAAAGCCAGCGGGAACACTGATTATCTATGATATTCATGCCAGTATTCCACTGATTGCTGTATTTTCTTGTGGCTAATGTGCACTTGGGTATAAAGCAGATACACAATAATGGCTAAAATTTATCTTGTAATGTGTGGTCCAAAACTACATTTGCTTGTGTTGTCAAAAACTATATCATATTGCTTCTAGTGAATGAACAGTCTTAAACCTTGTAAATCTTGAAATTAATGCATCTCTAAATTAATATGACTGCTGACCCCTAGCCATAAATGTGACTCAAAATCAATGCGATATCCCAGTTGAATGATACATAGCCTTACCTTAATCCAATCAAACAAATAGCACCACTTATTAGCACTGAGTAAAGCATTTCTGTAATAACACTAAACAGTGTTTTTCTAAAAACACAGTTTATATGTTTATTCTGCTGACTGCCATTAAGGAAGTTCAAAGGCAATAAGATAATTTAAGTAACAACAGTTCACTGATTGGAGTGGTCAGTGACGCCTAGTTTGACATGAGTGGGTAGAACTCTTGACCCCAGCAGTGATGTCTCACCGGATGCCTATTGTGTAATTCCTATTCTTTAAATGACATTGTTATGTACTTGTTACAACTGCTGCTCAATGAACCATGTTTGTGTATATATTCATGTTGGTACTATTTCTCAAAATCTTAAACAAAACTGCAAAAAATCAAATATCTTCACCCCTAAACTCAAAATACCCAAAATAGACACAACGCTAGCAAACCAAATAAATAAACAATCCGACCCAAACATAGCTAAAACCACCACACTCGCATGCATACACGAAAATTGGCCAAATTGGTGTCACATATACACTGACGGATCTTCAAACCCGATCTCAAACCACACAGGATTCGGAGTCCATACCACACAACCAGTTATATCCACTCAATCTTACCGACTCCCAAACAACCAATCTATATTCACGGCCGAACTTATGGGCATGGCCTCAGCCCTGCATAACCAACAATCTAAAAACAACAATAAAATCCTAATTCTCACCGACTCCCTTAGTGGACTACAAGCCCGCCAAAACAAAAATACCAAAAACCGACCTAAATTAATAAACCAAATACTTAAAAGCTCCAACGACCTAACAAAAGCAGGCAAACAAATAACCTTCTTGTGGATCCCCGCCCACGTAGGAATTTACGGCAACGAAAGCGCCGATAAAGCAGCTAAATTATCTCTCAAAATACACGAAATAAGCCTAAACCTACCCATCTCAAAATCAGAAATTAAAAGTGTAAACAAACAAAAAATAACCAAAAAATGGCATAATCAATATCAAAACTCAAATAGCCAAATCAAAAAAGTGCTCAGAAAACCACTAGCCAAACCTAAAATCCTACACCCTCAAAAAAAAATTGACAGTTTAATTACAAAACTCCAAACAGGACACACTAACCTAAATAACCACCTAAAAAAACTTAAAAGACAGGCAACTGCCCCCCCACTGCAAACAACCCGAAACCACAGAACACGCACTCATCCACTGCACCCACTACCAAACACACAGAACCATACTACAAACCACCCTCAATCTAAATAAGGTTCCTACTCTAGATGAAATACTAAACCCTCAAAATAAACTAGAAAACTTCAAGGCCCTAGGCGTATTCCTAATCAAAACAGACCTAATTAAGCGCATCTAAAAACTAATTAATCTACCAATCCAAAATGCAATAAACATACAAAGACCCACCTCACCCGGCTCCCTTAGTTCCCTCCTCCACCCACCTCGGCATTTATTCCAAATTTAAAAATTCCAAACATTCAATATAATTAAGCAACCCCTAAAAGCCCCCTCTTGGGTTGCACACACCACTTTTGCCCTTTTCGGAATGGTCTGGCCAGGCCCGTGTGCGAAATACGCTACAGTCGGAAAGCGCACATTAAATCTCCTATATCAGTCAGTCATTTCTGTTATCCAGCTAATCAGGCTAATTCCTATAGACCAATTTCCTTAACTTTAAACTTATGTAAAGTAATGGAATCTATGGTTAAAAACAGGCTACAACCTTACCTAACTCAAAATAACATCATAAACCTAGATCAAAGTGGTTTCACTCCTGGCCGCTCAACCATGTCAACCTTAGATAACCTCGCCCGTTTAGAGCAGGACATTAAAACAGGACAACTCAGCAAACAATATACTACAGGCATCTTCTTAGACTTCTCCAAAGCTTTCAACATGGAATGGCACGACGGGCTAATACAAAAACTACAAAAAAATAGGACTCAAAGGTCAAATAATAAACTACATCCAGGACTTCCTAAACACCCGTAAAATAACCGTGGGTTTAGACCAAATGCTATCGGACCAATGTCCTCTAGAAAATGGCACTCCCCAGGGCAGTATCCTCAGCCCCACACTCTTCAATATAATGGCCCAAAACCTACTTCAAAAATCTCTAAACAAAATACACCTATGGTCTGACAAATGGGGCTTCGCCATTAACTTAGAAAAAAATACAGGAAAAGTATTTAAACACAAAAACATGAAACCCGCCTCCCAAAAACTCCAGCTAAACAACAAACCAATCCAATTCCTAAAACAAACCTAATTTTCAATGAACATCTCTCCTGGGACGCTCACATAAGTAATCTAATAACTAAATGTAGCAAAGATCTAAATACGCTAAGATGCCTAACTGGCTCAAACTGGGGGGCCTCCAAAGACAACCTCCTCTCACTCTATATATCACTAATTAGTAATAGATCTAAAATAGACTACGGATGTGCCAATTACGACACCCTAAACCAATCCCTAAGCAAAAAACTAGACTCAATCCAATATCAGGCTCTAAAACTAATAACACGCACTCAACATGGCACCTCCTACACTTCACTCCAGGCCTTAACAGGAGAAATGCCAATAAACCTACGTAGGGAACAATTAACCCTAAATTTCTGGGCATCGTCTCAATCCAACCCCCTAATCCAAAACCTAATAAACAAAAATATCAGCCCCAAAAACCAAGCCCTAGCTCGAAAACACCCTCTACTTACTCCAATATCCCAAAGAATAACCAATTACTTAAATGAACACCAAATAAACAATCTTAAACAAAACTGTAAAAATCAAATATCTTCACCAAAACTTAAAACACCCAAAATAGACATAACACTAGCAGCACAATAATTAAACAAACTGACCCAAGCATAGCAAAAACCACTACATTAGCATACATACATGAAAATTGGCCAAATTGGTGTCACATTTACACAGACAGATCCTCAGAACCGATCTCCAAACACACAGGTTTCGGAGTCCACATCACACAACCAACTAAAGCCACACAATCCTACAGACTCCCAAACAATCAATCAATATTCACGGCCGAACAAATGGGCATGGCCTAAGCCCTTCATAATCAACAATCTAAAAAACTACAAAAAATCCTAATACTTACAGACTCGCTCAGTGGACTACAAGCCGATAAAGCAGCTAAACTATCCCTTAAAATCCCAGAAATAAGCTTAAACCTACCCATCTCCAAAACAGAAATTAAAAGTGTCAAACAAAAAATCACCAAAAAATGGCATAATTTATATCTAAACTCAAATAGCCAAATCAGAAAGGTTCTCAAAATAAACCTAACCAAACCAAAAATTCTACATCCGTCCAAAAAAATTGACAGAGTAATCACTAAACTTCAAACAGGACATACCAACCTAAATAACCACCTCAAAATAATTAAAAAAACACGCAACAGGAACCTGCCCACATTGCAAACAACAAGAAACCCCAGAACACGCACTCATACACTGCATCCACTACCTAACACACCGAACTACACTACAAACCACCCTAAATCTAAATAAGGCTCTTACTCTAGAAGCAATCCTAAACCCGCAAAATAAAATAGAATAATTCAAAGCCTTAGGCATATACTTAATCAAAACAGGACTAATAAATCGCATTTAAAACCCCAATAAACTACCAAAACCAAACCACATAATCAAACTAAGAAACTTCCAGTTTAGTCGGAAAGTGCACGTAAAATCTCCAATATGAGTAAGTAAGTTTCTGTTATCCAAAGTGTGCAGTGAGGGCGTCTTATTGTTGATAGTCATTTTGGAGACAAATGCAAAGTTTCATTAATGCGAAGAAATACCTCTTGCATTTTTTGCATTTTATTTACGCTCGTGTTGATTTCAAGATTTACAGTTCCTGAAATTCGTACTTTGGGTTAAGTCAGATGGAATATATAAGGTTGATTGAGGTACTTGTGTGCTAAGATTTTTCAGATGCTAATGTCAAGACGTTGTTTTAGGCTAACGTTTATTTTATTGAAATGGTATTAGAATGGACAGTTTCTGTGAGGGTGGCATTTTAGTAACTTGTTGCATTAAGTAACTTGCATTTTAGACTAATGTTAGTGTTGGTATAAACTTATATATATATTAGGGGATGTCATTGGCTCTATGTTCTTGTATCATTAATTTTGCTATTGCAGTGTACAGGTCAAGTTTCTGCCAAACCTATGCTGAAATGAAAGCCCCAACTGGAGAGTGGAAGTCTGTGCTGTCAGCAATTCTGCTGGCACTGTCTGCAACTGCATGGATAGTCATGTGGATGAAAAAATATGGTTAGCATTATTAACCAGACCCATGTAATTTGGGACATATATTAATGTTTAGTCAGAATTGCATCAGCACCGCAAACATGTTTTGAGTTTTGGAACCATTCAGTGACCAGACATCTCCTGCATATTATTTGAAGTATGTCTACTTTAAAGACCCCTGTTTTAGATCCAGTTGAGAATAGGTTCCCTGCACTCTACTGCCTGCCATAAGAGTTGACTAAATTGGATCAATTTATCAAGCACTTGCTTGTTCATCATAGACTCAATTATTTACAGATTGCTAGGGTAAAGCTGGTATATAATTGCAAACTGATGCGCTAAACAACATTCACTCATTCAATCTATTATAGGGGGCACAGGTGGCCCAGTTGTCTAAGGCGCCGCGATTCGCTGTGCAGAGTTGCGTCCCTAGGACACACCAGAAACCTATGATTGTGGGTTTTGAATCCTGATTCGCCCCGATTATGTTTCTAGGTTTGTCAGCACCATACCCGTGCTCGTGGATTTCACCGAAGTGGTAAACGTCCGAGACCTGCATCACTTCGGGCTTTCCTCCCACAGCTGACACGCCGGGATATAACTGGAATACTGTTAAAAGCGGCGTTAAACCCAACTTACTGAATCTATTATAACCCAGGAATGTAGGGCTGGGATGAGTGCAAATTTACGGCACTGGGTACCACAACCCCAAAATTCCTGACCTTACATTGGTCCCAACTGTAGGTCTCAAGAGTTCGGTGCATAATGTCTGATTGGGAATTGTTTTACCGGAGCCCTGGCTAATGCAATTTTTTTTATAAACATTTAAAACAATGAGATGCATACACTTAAGTCAACTGAAGTTATATTTTACTCAAATGCATAAAAGTCAGAAACAATAGTCAAAAAGAAATGTAAACATAAACAACTCTATTGTCAATAAACAACATATTACATGACTAACCATGGGTCCGTGTAGTCCTGTGAGTACCTCCTGATACTCCTCACGACACGACTGGTATTTTTTGAGACAAGGTCATGGTCATCCCCTGAAAATATGTTTGTATACCTGATAAACTGAAAACATTTACTGTAGGTCACTGAAACTTGCTAATGTCCTTAGGATGGTGCCAGTATCAGAAAGTTTCAGTCATCTGTTTGTCAGAAGTCACTCAAGGTGATTCATAAAGTATAGGAGACATTTACCATTGTACCTTTTTTAAGTTGTCTTCCCTCCTCGGTATCTGTAAACATCTCCTCTGAAATCCCTAGATTAGTGTAGCTGAAACTTTGCAGGCATGTTCCTATCTATAATTATTATTAGTTAAAAAATGTAATTTTCAAACCAATTTTCATTGTTTGGCAGTAAGGGTACGGGGGTCCAGTTGTTGAAGACGCTGCAAGTCACTTTATTCCTTTGACATAGTTCTATGTCCTTGGGTCTGAATCGGGGTTTACCCTGATGATGGTTATTTGTTTGTATCATATGGTTGCTTGTTGGCTTCACGTAAGTAGTAAACCTTGTAAGACCTGTGCCATTTCTTGCTTTCTCTCATATTAAGACATTTGTATAACAGACACGATTCAAAGCGTCAACTCCCTCTTACTGTGTTGATAGTTCTGTAAAGAAATCAGCGTTGGGAACGACACTTTTATAGTATAGAAAGATTGCATTTTATCATGTTTGTTGAGAATCATTTGAGAAAAAGATGTTGATGTGAAACTATCAACAAATTGTCATTTCAGTGTACCCTCCAATGCCATCAACGATAACCAGAGAG
The DNA here is from genome assembly GCF_022045235.1 of Haliotis cracherodii. Classification (NCBI taxonomy): domain Eukaryota; kingdom Metazoa; phylum Mollusca; class Gastropoda; order Lepetellida; family Haliotidae; genus Haliotis; species Haliotis cracherodii. The sequence continues at coordinate 25,008,637 of NW_027266265.1, forward strand.
TGGCAAGAAGCACAGGTTGAAAGAATGCTTGCCCAGGGCCAAGGACGTATTGAAGGCATCTCGTCAAGCTATGATTATGAGAAGGGAGAGTTTAAATAACTTAGGTTTGATATTCCAGAAATGACTTGATATAAAATGTTCTATATTGTTTGTAATGTGCCCCTCAGTAATTTTGCTTTAATTACTTCAGTGATTTCATGTCAAGAATTATTGTACACAGTAAGCAAAACATTCTAAAGAAGACTTGTGGAATGTATTACATAACACCTGTAGCAATAAAAGGAGTGGCTTTGGGAACTTTCATTTTTCAATTTGGAGCTCACATAAAGTGAGCTCTTCTCATGATCTTGCCTATCAGCCTCAGTGTCTGTGTCCATGACCAGTAGAACTTAAGCATACACATAGTTTGTAGTGAATTGGAATGAGTGGCAAATGTCTACACCTCTGAAACTGCTCGACTGATCAAGCTGTAATTTAAAACTTATTTTAGCAAACTGCAAGCCTTAAAAGTGTGATTACTGAGTTGCTTGCTCTACATGATACTGTAACGGACGTTTATCGTTGACATTGGATGAACATGAACACGTGGTTGTTACGAAACTTCTCAAGGATTGCATATTCCTTCCTTTGTCCTGAGAGACATACAAAAATACATAGGCAACCAACGCCAGCCTCGGACAATTTAGTGGCTACTGTGTCAGGGACACAGTGGTTTGAATATGTTTGGAATAAGCCTGCGTTAGAGATGGTTGACACTAGTGGTGTAACGATACGGCCATACAGTATTGTATTCCGATGCACAGCCCACGATACGATGCATCGATTTGGAAAGCATGTACCTCGATACATACGATATTTTCATAACACAGTTTTATCTACCGTATTTCCTTGAGTATAGTGTGCACTTTTTTCCCCAAAACACAGCTGTGTAGAAGGGGTTGCACATTATACACGAATTAATGAGTTTTGATGTTTTTTCCCCCATGGAAAGACATTACCGTGAGCACGTAACACCGAAAATACCATGTCAACTAATCCATACTGAAGTTTGCAAATTATTCATGAAATTACACTGTCTGGCTATAAAAAAAGTGTTCTTTGTATATCTGGACTCATGTTTGTAACTTATTTCATTAATTTTATTCAAAATTCCTTTTAATATTGTTTTAATTAATTTCGGCAAAATCGTGTGTGAAGCGATCGGAAGACCGCACAACTCACCGTTATTAACAGCAACCACGGTCAGATTACCGCTATTGACGCCTTGAAAGGAATTTTAGTTGACAGAGAATGGATACATATATCATAAATGCCATACTTTGATTCGTTAAAAGTCAGATTTGTTTTTGTTGGACGATTCTATGTCAACACATAATTCTCGCGATCACGTGCACGGGAGCCTTGACGGTGACTGGTCAGACTGGTTCCATGTAAAAAATAATACCCGGCAATAGCGATCAGCTGCTTCGCTTAGGGTTATTATTATTTTAAATATGTTTAGTAAAAGCTGCATCTAAATTAACAATATATTGGAATATATTTTTCCTGATAAAAAAATAGTTTCAGATACAACTTTTGCCGATCCTTGCATTAAAATACTGTAAAGTTATATCATTGGGTGTGACTTGACCGAATCACCGGTAGATTCCAAGAAAACGTGTGTACATGTACAGCTGATTGCTGTGTCCGGCTTAGTTTACGAGAAAATACGCAAGGTAATCCTAATCCCTGGATATAAAACAATGCCTAGCTGAACAAAAAATAATTTTTAAACGGTAAATCAACATGTCTGGTGATTTTTTATCTCAAATTTCGAATTTGTACTGATGAAAGTTTCTCATCACCCGTTCGTTTGCCGGACTTCGCTAAAGGGGTACGGTGTAATTTGTTTCTGCGCATAATATAATATTAAAATGTCTTTTTTTCCAAAATATTGGGGGTGCACCCATGAAATACGTTTAACAGTTCCAAAGCCAGTTTGTTGTTTCAGCAAAACATACTGTATTGCTGACAATTTGCTATAACATTTAATAAACACCTTATATCTTCTTCAACTGTACTATCTTTTAGATAGCAGAAAGACATCAACTTGGCTTAGGAGACATTTTTTTTATTTGTTGGTTTACGGATGCGCCGCTCTTTCAAAGTCCAAATGTTAAAAAAAAATAAAAATGAAAATTACCCTTTTTTTTATTACCGCCGATCTTTTCGACAAAAAGTTCAAACAAAAAAAGATTTCTTTTCCTCGTCGAGCTTAAAGCAAAGGGAAGTCACTCTGATATTTCTTGCTGGGATCCTTCTTTATACCATCAAAACTTGTCAACGCAAGGCGCAGTGGTGACCAGTTTAACTATTTCAACACTGTTGGCCTTTCAAAGCCACAAGTCACACCGCACGGTAAACCGTCCAAGCCACGTCAAAATAGTTTATAATTATATTAACCTACTTGTCATATCATTCATTTATTAAATCTATCACATTTCACAATGTCTGAAATACCTATTCCATTTGATTTTATCATTTTTTATCTATAGATTAAAAATATATTCACTTGACACTATTTCCCGCAATGTTATTGAAAATAAAATTCACTTCGACAACGGGTCCTCACGGGCTGAAACGTCTTTATTTACAAAGTAATAAAATCATCAAAAATGTATCTATAAAAGTTGCCAAACTGACATCTTAGATATTATTTCCAACTTTTCGTGCGATCGCATATCGTTAGTCAAATGACATCTCGGCTTTCGTCGCCTGGATTTCTCGGCTCGGACACGATGTCTTAATGCCAAAATATATGCATACGAAATCTTTGTCACAGCTCGTAACCTAGCTCTATGCATCCATAAAGTTCCATATTTTTAATATAGATCGCGATTTCATGCTAAAACGTTCAGAATAACATGATTTAACACAAACCTTTCGCCAAAGTCTGAAAATTATCTTTGCTGTAATTTGATTAGCTGCATTAGGTCACGTGCTTAAATTTGACTAATCATGAACCTTGTGGCAGATTTTGTCGGTGAAACAATATAAGTTTTTTTAATGTATACTGACATGGCAGGACGTATGTGTTATTCATACGAAGCTTTGAAAACCGAGGTATTTCCTCATGTTAGTGAGCGGACAGCCACTATCATCGGGAAATGGGGGATGACAGATATTATTTGTAATTCTTTTTAAAATAATGTTCAACGTAAACAAATGAAAATTAAAAAGAAATAGGTAAGTGGATTTTATGAATTGTTATATTTGCCGAAAAAATCGTTAGATTTGCGCTAAATTTGGACGTTATGAATGTTTTAGCTTACATTATTATTTATTTAAAACGAACTTTATTTAGTTGTTCATGAATTATTTAAATAATGAAATACACATAACTTTCATATTTATAAACAATAGGATTAATTAGACCTTTCAAATAGTGTATGGCCAAACATGTAGTAGCAAAGATGTTAATTTCAGCAGATAATTCATTGATAAATGTTGGTTTCATTTATCACACAACAGTCTCTGGGAACTTGGTGTCACAGCAGTAATCTTCTGGGTTGGCTGGTGTTGAAAGAGTTAAACGTTGCCCATGCATTTGCTGCCAAAATAGCAGCGTTTTTCATGCATTTCCACCCCCATGACATGAATATTGTTATGTTGTCATCCCTGCACAAGCTGAGTGCAAGGGATATAATAAAATGTTCTTGAAAAATTGAGTTATTTTACTTGTATTACGACAGGATATTTTTTTTCATACCTACCTAACTTTTTAGGACAAAATTCAGGTAAAAAAAATGTGAGAGGCTTTTTTTTTTTTTTTTTTAAATTGGCCTGCCTCACTTTTGAAATGAGTTTGAAATCCGTAAACCAAGAAATAAAAAAAGTGTCGCCTTAGCTTGTACCAGTAAACACTGTATCGTATCGTTACACCTCTAGTTGACACTCATCTTTCTTCCAAGGTAATAACATTCAAATATTCTACCTAGTTCTAAGAAACTATTTCTCAATTACCGATTTAGATGTGCCATCTTGTAATGACAGTAATGATGTTACCAAGGAAGGATACATTTGATCACTGGGGAGGTCCTTTGAACAGCGTCATGACATCAGCCCATTATCACGCAACTCAAAGTGTACTTTATCAAAGGTTAAAAGAAGGGTCGGTGCCTTTGATCTTTTATTGAAGGATCTTAAAATCTATAATGTGCTTCCAGGTATGATCTACTTGCATTATGGCTAACCTATGTTTCATGACGCTAGGCTGGCTGAGAAGGCTGAATTCATGATCTGTAAAGGCACCCAATACGGGAGTAGAAAGTTCTGCTTGACAGTAGCTTTGTAATCGTGGTCTTTATGTTCTTGACTGGATTTCAAGGCTAACTTACAAGATATGACAAGGCATTATCTGAAATTCTGTTGCTGCCAGAACTGGACAGGAGTCAAATAAGATGATCCAGTCTTCCTTCAATGACATCCACCAACGATGAGACTTGTTGGTAAAATTCTTAGCTTCCGTGATCATGCTTCTGGTTCTCAGATATCGATGTTCTGGAAGGCATAAGATGTGCACCTAGAATATCGGATGAACTACGAACTCCAGATGTGTTTGTTTGCCGTTTAATACCGCACTCAGCAATATTCCAGCTATACGAAGGCTGTCTGTAAATAACCAAGTCTCGACCAGATAATCCAGTGATTGACATCATGAACATCTATATACATAATTGGATACAATGACATACATCAACCAAGTAACAGTCTGACAACCTGATCCTGTTAGATGCCCTTACGACAAGCATGGGTTGCTGAAGATCAATTCTACCTGGATCTTTATTGCTAACTCCAGGTGTGAAGGCTGTTGGATGAGAAACTTTGAAAAAGATACTGTGCTTCATATAAAGTAATGTACTTGTTTATTATAACAAATTCATAGACACAACACACACCTGGCAACAGAAGACATGGCGACACCCCCTAAACATGAGGTGGTGTAACAACTCGCTTAAATTCAATATTGGGCGTGACCACCATTTGTGTTACACAGGCGAGTGCATAGAAGATGATCAGCCTGAAGGATGTTTGAAAGGTTGACACGACTGAGATACTGATGTAGGCATCTTTCCATCTTCACAAGCAACTAATACAAACACAATGAGAAACGCCTATAATAAAAGTGCTCTTCAGGAGTTATTTCTCTATTGACAGCTAACATAACAAAAGGCAACAACATGATTTCATTTTTTCCAACATCTTAGGTTACATCTGGGTTTTTCAGGCAACAGTAAATAACATCCTTAACTCCATGTTCTTATGTCAATGTAAAGCATCTGGCAAAGCACATTACTACAACAGTTTCTGTGACGTAAGATATTTTCTTTTCTCAGTGGACCAGGTTTGGAGAACATGATGCAACAAGATATTTCCAACTATTGCCATCATATACACAAAGATAGAAAAAAAGGCTCTGTAGCTCTCCAGAAAATATAAATAATGGCTGCCATGTTAAAATCATATTGGAACAGCTAAATCTATGGTATTTCATATCCCATTCTAGTATCCGCTCTATGGGCGTTTTCTGAAAGAAGATTCTGAACATTTAAAAGAAAAAAAATCTATTTTTTAAGAACCCCTGTAATTGATTTTTAATGCCAGGAACAAATATGAGTTCTGTCATGACAATGGACATCTTCCTGAAGCTTCAGGTTCATCCATTAACTTGGTCTTGGAGATGAGTCAGAATATATCAGCAAGAGGCTCGAGTGATAAGTGTGTGTTCATTCTTCCATGTGTAGAAAAGTTAATTTAATTCTATAAGAACGTTATTCAGAAGTCCTTTACAGAACCAAACCCTCATACGGCTGTTCTGTGTCTTTTCTCTCTGCTCTGAGCTGCAGATGCTCCAGAGTGTTGTTAAAATGCTTATTGATTTGTTCTGTCTCTTCATTTGCTTCAAGGTTTGGAAGATATTCCCTTATTTTAGAAATGATCTGATTCAAGACTTGAACAGATATCTGGAAAAAAAGAAGGCTGTGGTAAGTGTTTCAAAAATAAAATAAGTGGGGAGCAAGGTGTACTACTGTTGGGAATATGGCAAAATCACATTGTCTGTGGTTATTTGCTCAGATAACTCTTATCTGCTTTTACTATCTTCAAGCTATACCTTTGTTAATCTCATATGAACCTCAGATTGTCATTGCATGGCTATGTATTGGCACAAAAATCATATTGATATCCCTATTGCGATATATTGGGCGCTAAAGCATTTGACAGTGATTGTACATGCAGATCCTATTTTCTACATGCTTAACCTTTAGCCTGTTGAACTATTTTCACACTTCTTACCCCTGCCTGCTGGATTAATTTTAGCATAAGGCGTTCTGAAGAGGGTGGACGATTTCAAAAAGTCTGAGCCTCATTAAACAAGGGCCAATTGAAGAAATATTTTGCACATTTATTCCTGATAGAAAACTACACAGTACTATATAAAAATATCCGGATGTTTTCAATCATACAAAGGTAAAGACCAAAGCGAACACAAAATTTGCAAATTTTCTTGAACTTAACTGAACTGCGTTATTGAAGGTGGTTTGCATTTCATGCTAGGAACCTTTTAATATCGTAACATTTGTGCAAAAACATTGCTATGTCAAAGTTGTCATGGTGAGTTGCTGCCATTTTGTAGTCATTGATAAAGGGGATATGACAATGTACAGAAAATAACTTGTCAATTTTGAAGGAAACATCATTTGTGAATTAATTTCTAAAGGAGAATTTAGGTTAACTGATGCAAATAATCACAACATTTGTTATATTCATTTTAAATTGAGCATATAATTATGAAACAGTAAAACTTGTATGCAAAGTAGGTTGACAACCTCTTACTTTACTAGTAAGGTGGGGGAGCGAGGATAATGACAACAGTGTGTTACTAGTTATGATAAGGGAGTTAGGAGTTTGATTTTGGTTGGTTTGTTGTTTAACGCCGCACTCAGTAATATTCCAGCTATATGATGGCGGTCTGTAAATAATCGAGTCTGGACCAGACAATCCAGAGATTCATATCATCAGCATCGATCCACGCAATTGGGATCGATGACATGCATCAACCAAGTCAGCGAGCCTGACCACCCCATCCCGTAAGTCGCCTTTTACGACAAGCATGGTCACCTTTGACGACAAGCATGAGTTGCTGAAGATCTGTGACAACAGGGTGATACTAGTTATGATTAGGGAGCTAGGAGTGTGACAACAGTGTGATACTAGTTATGATTAGGGAGCCAGGAGTGTGACAACAGTGTGATACTAGTTATGATTAGGGAGCTAGGAATGTGACAACAGTGTGATACTAGTTATTATTAGGGAGCTAGGAGTGTGACCACCAGGGTGATACTAGTTATGATTAGGGAGCTAAGAGTATGACAACAGTGTGATACTAGTTATGATTAGGGAGCCAGGAGTGTGACAACAGTGTGATACTAGTTATGATTAGGGAGCTAGGAGTGTGACAACAGTGATGCTAGTTATGATTAGGGAGCTAGGAATATGACAACAGTGTGATACTAGTTATGATTAGGGAGCCAGGAGTATGACAACAGTGTGATACTAGTTATGATTAGGGAGCCAGCAGTGTGACAACAGTGTGATACTAGTTATGATTAGGGAGCTAGGAGTATGACAACAGTGTGATACTAGTTATGATTAGGGAGCCAGGAGTGTGACAACAGTGTGATACTAGTTATGATTAGGGAGCTAGGAGTATGACAACAGTGTGATACTAGTTATGATTAGGGAGCCAGGAGTGTGACAACAGTGTGATACTAGTTATGATTAGGGAGCTAGGAGTATGACAACAGTGTGATACTAGTTATGATTAGGGAGCCAGGAGTGTGACAACAGTGTGATACTAGTTATGATTAGGGGGCTAGGAGTATGACAACAGTGTGATACTAGTTATGATTAGGGAGCTAGGAGTGTGACAACAGGGTGATACTAGTTATGATTAGGGAGCTAGGAATGTGACAACAGGGTAATACTAGATAGGTGGGGGAGTTAGGAGTATGATGACAGTGTGATACTAGTTATGATTAGGGAGCCAGGAGTGTGACAACAGTGTGATACTAGTTATGATTAGGGAGCCAGGAGTAGGACAACAGTGTGATACTAGTTATGATTAGGGAGTTAGGAGTAGGACGACAGTGTGATACTAGTTATGATTAGGGAGCTAGGAGTATGACAACAGTGTGATACTAGTTATGATTAGGGAGCTAAGAGTATGACAACAGTGTGAAACTAGTTATTAGGGAGCTAGGAGTGTGGCAAAGGTGTGATACTAGTTATGATTAGGGAGCTAGGAGTATGACAACAGTGTGACACTAGATTAGACGGGTTTGCAGAAGGAAATGGGGGGTGGGGGGGTATATGACAAGAGGGTGTTTGAAGGGATGGTGATGCCTATGAAGATGAAATACTTACTTGATCACAGCCTTTCTCAAAGAAGTAGATGTAGTGATTTAGTAGCTCAACAAACAACTGAACTTGTACAGAGCTGTCCATGCACTGATTTGCAATCTTTACCCCCTTCTTCAGGCAGTCAGACACTCTTTTCCCATCCTGCATCTGCAAATATACCATGCAAATTGTACCAATTTGTCTAGCAAAGAGTACTGCAATACACTCCGCTTTAAATTGTTATCACAATATTTAGTTTGTGATTTGGAGTGCTTCCAGTAGAGCTGATACATACACTTGGAACAAATCTTGACATACACCTTATATGGATAAATGCTACCACAGACACCTGATGAGTATGTTCCTCCAGATGATGGTGGGGACTAAGTCACATGATGTGAAGAAGCACAGGAAGAAATTGAAAAGGTAGTCACTAGTCAAACAAGAAATATGTTGGCATAACATGCACAAACAGAAGCAGACCAATATCCATAATGTCCTGAATAAATCATAACATTCCTCCCAGAATCATGTACCATGAATCATTTTGACAGTTCACAGCTGACATCAATATTCATCTTTGATCCCAAATGTTATCTATTGTAGGACAACTCAGTCCAATGCCTGTAGCTACTCAAGTAAGCACTTTGGGTTTAGAGACATCACTGTTACTTTTGGATAACACATGTCCAATGCAGTACAACTATGAAACAGGTTATATGCCTCTAGGTACCCAATGTCACAAATATCAGATCTTTGTGCTCACTACCGCTAAACAAAGAACTGAGGTCCACCCATTACAGGTCATGTCAACACGACCTATCTTTGACCAACCAATGAAATGACTAACAGGAAGTTGATATTGGCCATGCAGCATTCTTGAGTTTTACAGCACTAGTTTCAAAATGGCAACTTCATTTCCAGACCATGCTTTGAAAAATATTTTGACAAAGTAATCAATTAAAAACTGAAAAACTGAACAAAAGAAAATTCTGGAATGTCTTTTGTTTGTTTGTTTGCTGTTTAACGTCGCACTCAGCAATACTCTGTAAATAATCAAGTCAATCGGACCAGACAATCCAGTGATAGATATCATGGGCATCTTGGGATACGATGACATGCATCAACCAAGTCAGCGAGCCTGACCACCTGATCCTGTTAGTCGCCTCTTACGACAGGCATAGTCGCCTTTCGCAGCAAGAAAGGGTTGCTGAAGACCTATTCTACCCTGGATCTTCTTGTGGACGACTGAGATTGTATGGCAGTTCTTCCTACTTTGGAGAGTCTCTCAGTGAGGCGAGGTAAAATTGGGTTTAACGATGCGTTCAAGATTATTGTACTTATATAGCAACGAGCATGCACATGTGTGTCTGCCTGTATTAGTCCGACTAATGCTGATTATATAGTGCTAGCCCACTGAGATACCAAGCCGCAGTTTAACATGGAATACCCCACTTAAACACAGAATATGGACTCCGAGCCAGCCAGTCCTTATTTTACCCCATTAATGTTGAGCACCAGACAGGGTAACAACAAGTACAATCTTTTAAAGCCTTTTGGTATGACATGGCCTAAACCTTCCGCTCTCCGGGCGGATGCTCTACCACTAGATCACAGAGGTGGTCTGATTTTAATGAGATTGCCAGCTATCATAATAACAATGATATGAACACACTGTCTTATGACTTTGACCATCAAACGTAGCCATGACCTGCCATAAAAATTTGTTTAAAGCATTTGTGGTGCTACTGTAAATTCAGTCAGAATCATATTTTTGACAAGTCTTTCAATAAAAACCTTCTTTTGGCATGACCCTGAGCACAGAAGAAATTGCTTATGCATTACTAATTAATGAAAAATTATTATGCGTATTATAAGTTAAAATCAAATTATTTTTTTTTTTTACCATGCTATGACAAGGTTTCTGGTGACTTGACCTTGTTTGGAAGCCATTAAAAATCTTTTCAAAAGAAGACCCCACCTTTGACGTCATGTATATAACATTTTGTCAAATTAAGTAAAATTTAAATATTTTTACATTTGTATACTTATCCTGCATTATTCCTAAATGCATTGACTGCTGGGTTTTTTACAGAAAGTTGAAGCTGTGAGAGATCCAGATGCAGAAGAAGTTGCTCCTACCAGTTGTGAAGAAGTACCCTCACACAGCTTCCATGTGACCTGGAAGTGGTGAGTCACATAAGAGCACATCACACTGCTTAGAACGTAACATTTGAAGACTTCTTGTGGAGGTAACGGGAGGGCACTTAGACGACGTAATGCAAGATCAGTAAAAAAATGTAAAAAATATTCAGATTTTACTAAATCTTTTAACTTATCCTGCATTACTCGTTAATGGATATTTATCCGACAGTACAGCAGGTGGGTATACCTTCAGATGTGATCTATACTCAACAACAAAAGTTCCTGTGACACAAATATTTTAGTGTATTTTTCAAACAAGTAAAGTTTGGTTTTCAATATTGTAGTACATGTATGGAATCAAGTCACAAAAACGCAACTGCTACAGAAAAGCATGCATTCCATGCAAAAGTTGACTTTTATGCAAGCCCCATGCATTTCACTACCCAAGAATGGGTATAAAAACATGTGCGTTAACGGGATTCCATATGTATTGTTAAGCATCATGCTGACAACAACCACTCAGAAAAACAACAAAATTACGCAATTATTCAACATTACGAAATGCCAGGCCTGTCTGAAAATGAGAGTCTGTGAGCCATTGGTATGCTTGAAGCAGGATCGAGTCAACAGGATGTTGCAAGACAATTTAACATCCACAAAAACACAATTTTGTGTTTATGTCAACGTTGGTAACAGACGAATGCAGTCAGAGACCATCCTCAGAGAACCAAATAATCGTCAAGACAACTGGATTCAAACAACACACCTACAAAATCGATTCCAGCCAGCAACAATGACTGCAAGAAGCATCCCTGGCCTTCAACGATATCTTCACAAACCATACGTCATCGCCTCAGATGTGCAGGACTTGTCGCCAGAAGACCTGCCAGACGTCCCATTTTGACACGAAACCACCGTCAAGCACGTCTACACTGGTGCAGACAGCTTCTACGATGGACGGCCATGCAGTGGGGACCAGTTCTGTTCACTGACGAGTCTCGTTTTCACCTCAGCCACAGCGATAGACGGATTTGATTGTACTGACATAGGTGAACGTTACGTCAATCATTGTGTCATGGAAGAAGATTGGTTTGGGGGCGTCAGCGTAATGGTATGGGGTGGTATTACAGCAAGACAGAGGACCCGTTTGATAGTGATAGAGGGAAATCTCAATGGACAGCACTACCGCGACGAGATCATCAGCCCTGTTGTTCTACCGTTTTTGTGTCGTCATGGCCCAGGCATTACCTTTCAACATGACAACGCCCGGCCTCATATTACTCGACTTGTTCAGGATTCTCTTAACAAAACAATGTGAATGTCATCCCCTGATCTCTCACCAATCGAGCACATGTGGTATGAGATGGATCGGCGCCTTCAACGTCAACCATGTGTTCCACAGACACTCCACGAACTTCAAAACATGCTCCAGCAGATATGGACAGATATCCCACAGGACTTTTGCGATGCCTTGTCCATTCCATGAGACAAAGATGTGTTGCTTGCATCGCAACCCGAGTGGACACACACGCTATTGATTTGTAAATTGACATTTTGGCATGTTCATGTTTTTAATGAAATCACACATTTTCTTAAGTCAGTGTGGCAAATGAAACCATTTGAACACTTACAGGAGTTTTTTATCTGTTGCAAACCGAAATTGTTTCAGATTTGGTAAAATACATAACTTTGCATTAAATCTTATTCAATGTCACAGGAACTTTTGTTGTTCAGTATACAATGAATTCTCCATAGGCACCAGCCACATGGAAAAGTCACCATTTCTGTCAGCAGGCAGTGAAAGAGGGAAGTATGGGGGAGGTCCAGGTATCATTCCAGTGACAGAACTTAAGCGAAATTAAAAACTAGAACTGACATACCAAACCAATGTGTGCAGCATGTAATCTTCAAGTCTAGGGTGACATGCACCGGCGAGTTTGAAAGGTTGGCTCCTGACATGAGGAAGACTCAGAGGCGCTTTGTGGTGGTGACCCGCTGGCAAGTGGCGATGATAGCAATGTCGGGATGACCTAGGCGCTGGCACACAAGATGAAAAACCAGGGGAGTAAGCTTCCATTCAGAGAGAGCTAAGAGTGTGTCATCCCCTGATGGCGCAGGTATCCGACCATTGTGAGGTGGAGATCGCGAGTTGAGTGTAACGGAGGTGCTCCTGCCAGTGTGATATCACCTGAGTGCCTTCAACTCCAAGTTGTCGATGTGCCAAGTGCACTGAGCGCCAGACCACAGTCTTGAGAATGTAAATGTGATAGAATGTAAATATCTGTAAAATTTTAGTTTGAAAGATCGCACCTTTTGAAGTAGGTGATCGTTTCCATCCCCTGAGCGTTGTATAAGCGCTCCCGTTCTTATATCGAGGAGACAATGAAGTCTATTGAAGTTAGTGACTTGGTCACATGGATGCACAGCGACAGACGTCTGGTCAAGTGGTTGCAGCAGTACATTCAAGTAAGCATGCAAACCAAGTGGTGCAAAGACACTGCACAGCTCCCAATAGGTCATTTGACCTAATTCTGGTCAGTGATGTTTACAGTCAGAGTGTATCTTGACACATGACATGTATCTTGAAAATGAGGTTGAAGCTCCACACATGGACAATCCCCTGTGAACTGTGTGGTAGACAGACAGGTGCTGTTCCCAAGTTCTGTGAAGAATGTGTCGGTTAGGAGCAAAATGATCACAACAATATTTGAGACACCTTGTCTCGACCTGTCAATGATGATTCTGAGAGGTGGGTACCCGGTAGCCTATGATGAATCTGTCAAATGGCTAAACAATCTTGAACACTGATGATCTACAAGTTCTGGTACAGATGTTCAACGAAAGTACTCGTTTGCCCAACGTTGATCTTTCACCGATGAGACAGGAGAAAAAAGTGGAAATTTTCTCTGCTCCATCACAACGAAAGCGAAAGCCAAGCAAATAATGTCCATGTGGATCATGGAAGGTTACAAGGAATCTGTCATGCCATGAAGGTCGTCGACAAGGAAATGAGCTCCATCAGCCACATCAGAGGATTGGACTGAGAAGTCATCTTTCTGATAATGAGGGTGCTGTGAAGGATGGAGTAAGTGAGATCTTCTAAAGTCCACATCGAGAGCCGAGATAAGAACTGTTAACATGGGATCTGGATGAATGGACGTCGCGTGGGACCACAATGTCCACCCACAGAAGCGTCCGAACCACTTTCCTTCCAACAGACGGGAGAACGGCTCCATGAATCGGCACAGTCACAGGGGGACTGAGAGCTGTGCCGGGATTAACTAGGAGAAGCTGAACCACATAGTCAACACGAGGAGCAGATACCTGAGGCAAAGTGGAGGTGTTGATTAGCGTAGACAGCCACATGCGGCATAAGTGTCTCCATTGTGTCTGTCAGCTGTGTAGACGTTGTCAGAGGGGTTGTTAAGTGGACGAGGTCAAAGATGATGTTGCGATGGACTCACTCAACTGAAGCAACTGGCAAAGCAGTGCAAGTTGTGGTAGGTGGGGATTAAGTGATGTCTGACATCGTAGGGTGACTGCGATGACACCTGAATAGGTGTTTCTTGACAGCCTTAAGGTCGAGGGCTATGACCTTCAGTGATAGAGGGCTGCAAACGAACAGAGGTCTGTACAATCTAGAGATAGGTCATAAAATAGAATGAATTACCAATACAAAATAAAAGAATTCACAACACACGACACCTTAACCACCTTAAGCCACTTGGCGAATTCAAAAAGCGCAGATTGGAACAACAATACACCCGTAATTACCGTGACTAAAAGCCACAAATGAGCGGGAATGTAATACAAATTACGTATGCATTAGGCTAAAAAGACTCAAACCATAAACAACAACACAATAGCAAGAAAACAATGTATAAATAAGAAGCAAGGGATGCTTGAAAACTGCAGTATTTCTCAACAACACGTCTGTCTGTGTTGACTTCTGGGTCACGTGGCAGCTGTGTGAGGGTACTGCTACACCACTGGTTGGAACAACTTCTGCAGCTGGACCTCTCACAGCTTTGTCTTTCTGTCAGTAAATACATTAAGGATTAATGCAGGATAAGTTAAAATATTCCAATTATGAGTGCTCAAGATGTGTAGACAAACTTCTCGAGACATTTACTACACACTTAATTGTAAGTTTATCATTTATGTTAAAATGTTGTTTATGCAGAGACAGTACGCATCTATTTATAGCATTTATATACATCACGTCCTTTGTCTCTGCCTAGCTTGCACTTTTGCTTCATACTTTGTCAGCACACGGTATATATCAATTTTTTCCTAATCGGAACCTTAAAGTGGCCAATACGATGTCATCATCTCAAACTACCTGCCTGTGGTTTTGCTGAGCTATGACAAACTGACACGTGGGGATTGGACGAACTTTGAACTTTGACTGGAAACATGAATCAACGAGGAACACGCTCGAGGTCACGTTCAACAAGACGGGGGTCAAGTGCGCAAACTGATCTACTAGATGACAACTTGCACCAACCTTCACCGTCTATTGCAGCTGCAGAACAATCTTCTCCAGTCCGATCTACATCGAGACGGCGCCAAAAAGTGTATACTGACATTCCCTCTAATTTAACTACGGCGTAACTTAAGTCAAAATTACGAAATCTCCGTATCCAGACACCAAACATGACCAGAAAAGATCTAGTACGCTTGTTGGAGGCCAATGGAAATCGTAGGAAATGACAGTTACGAGTGACGAATGTCAAAATTCAGATGGGACTACTTTTCCTATGCCAGAGAGACCAATTGGACCCTTTTCCAATATGGCGGCACCCTCGATCATTTCCGGCGAACGATTGTCAAGTTCATCTCCCCTGTCTCAAGTGCCTTGTACTTTACCGGAGAATGCTGCTACACTACAAAATCAAATCCAGGCTTTACAACGAACAGTCGAATCTCTGTCTCGACAAATTGCGGAAAACCCAGGTAGATCAAGTGACCAGACATCCACTTTCTCAGCACAAGAGACGACCAGACATCCCGACACACTTTTCAAAATTAGAATACTTTCTGATAGTCGGGACTTGACCTTCGGACAACGGCTAGGCAGGTTCGCTCTCTGATGCCTCTGATATGCTGCCTGGCCATGTCTGTCCCATTACCACAATCGTGATTATACAGATGCTGTAATTATTATATCACAAATAAAGTGTTGTTGACCCACTGATGGACTCCTGTGTTTGAAGGACAGATATCCCAAACTTAACAGCCCAGGATACTTACGTTTGTAATCCATTATGTTACTTTTATCCAAGATTTCATTCATTATTGTATACATTAATTTCGGCAAAATCGTGTATGAACTGTTTGGCAAATCACATCAACTCACCATGAAGAGACGTGCAGTAAAGCAGTGCGCATGTAAGGGTAAGCAACTGCATGCCATATATTGGATCGCATTGTTTTTAAGTATTGTAGCTTTTCACTTCCAGGGTCATGTGTTTGAGACGTGGAATATTTAAGGATTTTTTTTCAAAATGGAAACAAAAACGATACGTGCAGTGGATTTTGTGATGATGTGCCAGAGCCTGAGAAACAAGACTATTTTTCTTTTTAGCCTAAGTGAGTATTTCATTTTATCAAACTACCTTCTTTAGACAACTCAGCCTAATTTAAATGATGGTGGGGGAACCACCTCCACTTCTGAACAATTCTGGATGCAACACTGAGATATCCTGTGCACTATCATTTGACCTTGGCCTTCAATGTAATCCAATCATGTCAGAAACATTCACCAGGGGTATACAAGAGGCATGAGGTAAGTCTCTAACATCTGTCATTTCCGGTCATAAGCAGCCACACTTTCACATGCTTAAGCTCATCTCATCCTCTAGCTGGCGATCTATAGCCCGTTTTTATACTGTCATGTTTTGTATAGTGCGATTGCTTTTATGATTAAATACTAGTTTTAGATTTATTTCTGTGATAAGTCTAGCTATTTTACTGTCCATTGTTGGCAGGTTTTTACATAAGCTTCAATACATGTATTATATTTAACCATTGATAGTCACGATATGGCTGAAATATTGCCGATGTGACTTAAAACTTAACTCACTCACTCACTCTCATCCTCTTAAGCCCTTACCTCCCCTTGATTTGCTGCAGATTTTCCTGACCAGAAGAGATGGGAACAAGTTGAAACACCCCGACACTGGTCTGGTTTCTTCAAGAGTTTAGATGCTGCCAGTGCACACTGTGTTCGGAGTGGTTCGTGATTCTCCTCGCCAAAACAAGACATCTGTTCCAATGTACCAATGATGAGGGAGATGGCAGCCAACTGTGCCTTGCTGTCACTGATTTCATCCTCATACAGGGAAAATGCCTAAAATCATAAACAGAACACATACTGGCATCACTCAAGAATGTGAAATCTCCGCGGAAGCGTGGAAAACACTGTTTTTTAAAACAGTAGTCCTCGAAAAAAATCATCTTCCGCGTAAAAATATAATCAAAGATTTTAACACTCTGAAAAATGTTATCGAAAACCAGACAACCGTCTCAGGTTGTCCTGTTTTTGATCAGAGCTTTCACCATCATAAGTTTTAGGACATCAAATGTTTCTAATACAAATACTTGCACTATAACGTGGGGTTTGGCATCACACAGAAACTGTAAATACTCAGATGATGGCTTGTTTTAAGGTAAAGTTGTCTTTTAGCCTATAAGTGAATGAGATGTTTTACACTTGTTCCTGTGATTAGTGATAAAACTTTGAATGTTTCTTCAACGTCCAAAAAACAAAAACACGGTGATATATGTTGTATTAATGTCTTATGTTTGCAATGGATTTTTGTTTTTTTCAACAAAAGGTAAGTAAGAACAAGGTAAGTTTTTTTCAATATGCTTCAACATGGGGAAAGGGTCAGACATTGCACGCTTGTGACAGTTGTCCTTGTATCTGGGGGACGGGGGGTGAAGTTTCTGGCAGTATTGCTCCCAGTCCTGGTGGGTAGCTGGGTGTGCGGAAGCTATGCCTGATTTTTTAAAAGTACTAATTTAACTTCGAAATTTTACTGCATCCGCCATCTTTGTTTATTTGACTTATTGACTTTTCACATTACTTGGTGTGAATGTTGTCCAAACTGCACAAAATAACTTAAAATGCAATCAAATGTTCGGGGGGGGGGGGGATGCCCCAGACCCCCCTAGAGTTTTCCTCTTTTTTCGGAAACATTTTTCAGGTTGACTCTTCATACTTTTGCTTGACGGCTTATACAGTTATTAACATTGTTGCGCAGTGGAGGGCAACGATCACATGTCCACCTTCTGTCCTTCTGACTCAACTTGAAATTATACAATTATTGCGGAACTAAACGTGATTCTCTTAATGAATAAATGAAAATAAAGAAGCTATGGTAGGTACATGATCATGAATGTAGGAATGAATAACTGGTAAGTACACACTTGACATCTCTAAAGACCACAAATATTGGTCCAACTAGTATCAACAAGACTAGGCCCCAGACGTAGGAGCAAGAGGAGGTTACAGATGCAAGAGGAAGCACCAGGTACAGGTGCAAGAAGAGGAAACAGATGCAAGTGGAGGTAACAGATACAGGTTCAAGAGGAGGCACCAGAAGCAGGTGCAAGTGGAGGCACCAGACACAGGAGCAAGAGGAGGTAACAGATGCAAGAGGAGGCACCAGGTACAGGTGCAAGAGGACGTAACAGATGCAAGTGGAGGTAACAGATACAGGTGCAAGAGAAGGCACCAGAAGCAGGTGCAAGTGGAGGCACCAGACACAGGAGCAAGAGGAGGTAACAGATGCAAGAGGAGGCACCAGACGCAGGAGCAAGAGGAGGAAACAGATGCAAGTGGAGGCACCAGACGCAGGTGCAAGAGAAGGCACCAGAAGCAGGTGCAAGTGGAGGCACCAGACGCAGGAGCAAGAGGAGGTAACAGATGCAAGAGGAGGCACCAGGCGCAGGAGCAAGAGGAGGTAACAGAAGCAAGAGGAGGCACCAGACGCAGGTACAAGAGGAGGCACCAGAAGCAGGTGCAAGAGGAGGTAACAGATACAAGAGGAGGCACCAGATACAGGTGCAAATGGAGCCACCAGAACCAGGAGCAAGTGGAGGCACCAGACGCAGGAGCAAGAGGAGGTAACAGATGCAAGAGGAGGTAACAGATGCAAGAGGAGGCACCAGATACAGATGCAAGAGGAGGCACCAGAAAAAGGTGCAAGTGGAGGGACCACAAGCAGGTGCAAGAGGAGGCACCAGAAGCAGGTGCAAGAGGAGGTAACGGATACAGGTGCAAGTGGAGGCACTAGATACAGGTGCAAGAGGAGGCACCAGAAGCAGGTGCAAGTGGAGGCACCAGACGCAGGAGCAAGAGGAGGTAACAGATGCGAGAGGAGGCACCAGACGCAGGTGCAAGTGGAGGCACCAGACGCAGGAGCAAGATGAGGCACCAAATACAGGTGCAAGAGGCGGCACCAGACGCAGGAGCAAGAGGAGGCACCAGACGTAGGAGCAAGAGGAGGTTACAGATGCAAGAGGAAGCACCAGACGCAGGTGCAAGAGGAGGCACCAGAAGCAGGTGCAAGAGGAGGTAACAGATGCAAGAGGAGGCACGGGACGCAGGAGCAAGTGGAGGTAACACATGCAAGAGGAGGCACCAGAC
This sequence comes from Haliotis cracherodii, assembly GCF_022045235.1. Classification (NCBI taxonomy): domain Eukaryota; kingdom Metazoa; phylum Mollusca; class Gastropoda; order Lepetellida; family Haliotidae; genus Haliotis; species Haliotis cracherodii. The sequence continues at coordinate 25,027,877 of NW_027266265.1, forward strand.
GCAGGTGCAAGAGGAGGCACCAGAAGCAGGAGTAAGTGGAGGTAACAGATGCAAGAGGAAGCACCAGACGCAGGTGCAAGAGGAGGCACCAGAAGCAGGTGCAAGAGGAGGCACAAGAAGCAGGAGCAAGTGGAGGTAAAACATACAAGAGGAGGCATGTGACGCAGGTGCAAGAGGATGCACCAGAAGCAGGTGCAAGAGGAGGTAACAGATACAAGAGGAGGCACCAGATACAGGTGCAAATGGAGCCACCAGAACCAGGAGCAAGTGGAGGCACCAGATGCAGGAGCAAGAGGAGGTAACAGATGCAAGAGGAGGTAACAGATGCAAGAGGAGGCACCAGATACAGATGCAAGAGGAGGCACCAGAAAAAGGTGCAAGTGGAGGGACCACCAGCAGGTGCAAGAGGAGGCACCAGAAGCAGGTGCAAGAGGAGGTAACGGATACAGGTGCAAGTGGAGGCACTAGATACAGGTGCAAGAGGAGGCACCAGAAGCAGGTGCAAGTGGAGGCACCAAATACAGGAGCAAGAGGAGGCACCAAATACAGGTGCAAGAGGCGGCACCAGACGCAGGAGCAAGAGGAGGCACCAGACGTAGGAGCAAGTGGAGGCACTAGACGCAGGTGCAAGAGGAAGCACCAGACGCAGGTGCAAGAGGAGGCACCAGAAGCAGGTGCAAGAGGAGGTAACAGATGCAAGAGGAGGCACGGGACGCAGGAGCAAGTGGAGGTAACACATGCAAGAGGAGGCACGAGACGCAGGTGCAAGAGGAGGCACCAGAAGCAGGAGTAAGTGGAGGTAACAGATGCAAGAGGAAGCACCAGACGCAGGTGCAAGAGGAGGCACCAGAAGCAGGTGCAAGAGGAGGCACAAGAAGCAGGAGCAAGTGGAGGTAAAACATGCAAGAGGAGGCACGAGACGCAGGTGCAAGAGGAGGCACCAGAAGCAGGAGCAAGTGGAGGTAACAGATGCAAGAGGAGGCATCAGATACAGGTGCAAGAGGAGGCACCAGATACAGGTGCAAGAGGAGGCACCAGATACAGGTGCAAGAGGAGGCACCAGATACAAGAGGAGGTAACAGATGCAAGAGCAAGAGGATGCATCAGACGCAGGAGCAAGAGGAGGAAACAGATGCAAGAGGAGGTAACAGATGCAAGTGGAGGCACCAGATACAGGTGCAAGAGGAGGCACCAGATACAGGTGCAAGAGCAGGTAACAGATGCGAGTGGAGGTAACAGATACAGGTGCAAGTGGAGGTAACAGATGCAAGTGGCGGTAACAGATACAGGTGCAAGTGGAGGCACCAGATACAGGTGCAAGTGGAGGCACCAGAAGCAGGAGCAAGTGGAGGCACCAGACGCAGGAGCAGTAGGAGGTAACAGATGCAAGAGGAGGTAACAGATGCAAGAGGAGGTAACAGATGCAAGAGGAGGCACCAGATACAGATGCAAGTGGAGGCACCAGATACAGGTGCAAGAGGAGGCACCAGAGTGAGTGAAAGAGTTGGGTTTAACGCCACTTTTAACAGTATTCCAGTTATATCGCGGCGTGTCAGCTTAATGTGGGAGGAAAGCCCGAAGTGATGCAGGTCTCAGACGTTTACCACTTCGGTGAAACCCATGAGCACGGGTATGGTGCTGACAAACCTAGAAACATAATTGGGGTGAACCGGGATTCGAACCTACAATCATAGGTTTCTGGCGTGCCCAAGGGACGCAACTCTGCACAGCGAATCGCGGCGCCTTAGACGACTGGGCCACCTGTGCCCCCCAGGAGGCACCAGAAGCAGGTGCAAGTGGAAGTAACAGATACAGGTGCAAGTGGAGGCACTAGATACAGGTGCAAGTGGAGGCACCAGACGCAGGAGCAAGAGGAGGTAACAGATGCAAGTGGAAGCTCCAAATACAGATGCAAGAGGAGGCACCAGACGCAGGAGCAAGAGGAGGTAACAGATGCAAGAGGAGGCACCAGACGCAGGAGCAAGAGGAGGTAACACATGCAAGTGGAGGCACCAGATACAGGTGCAAGTGGAGGCAACAGACGCAGGAGCAAGAGGAGGTAACAGATGCAATAGGAGGCACCAGATACAGGTGCAAGAGGAGGTAACGGATACAGGTGCAAGTGGAGGCACTAGATACAGGTGCAAGAGGAGGCACCAGAAGCAGGTGCAAGTGGAGGCACCAAATACAGGTGCAAGAGGAGGCACCAGACGCAGGAGCAAGAGGAGGTAACAGATGCAAGAGGAGGCACCAGACGCAGGAGCAAGAGGAGGTAACAGATGCAAGAGGAGGCGCCAGACGCAGGAGCAAGAGGAGGTAACAGATGCAAGTGGAGGCACCAGATACAGGTGCAAGAGGAGGCACCAGACGCAGGAGCAAGAGGAGGAAACAGATGCAAGAGGAGGCACCAGATACAGGTGCAAGAGGAGGCACCAGAAGCAGGTGCAAGTGGAGGCACCAGTCGCAGGAGCAAGAGGAGGTAACAGATGCGAGAGGAGGCATCAGAACTAGATGCAAGTGGAGGCATCAGACGCAGGAGCAAGAGGAGGTAACAGACGCAGTCGTAAGAGGAGGCACCAGATACAGGTGCAAGTGGAGGCACAAGACACAGGTGTAAGAGGAGGCACCAGATGCAGGTACAAGTGGAGGCACCAGACACAGGCACAAGAACTTGGTAAGTTAGCTTACTCTCAACCTATGTAAGGAAAACCAATGGGGTAAAGACTTTATCTTTATTTCTTCAAGCCTTACCTGAGACATAAACTCATAGGCCACAGTTTCATAGTTGTCAAACTCAATCTGACCGGCAGCTAAGGCACCCTGTAGAAAAAGCCTGAGGGGAATCTCAGCCTGTTCAGCTTTAAGCAGGGCCCCGATTGTTTGATGACAAAACTGGAAGATCTTTTGACACTTCTTTTCCCAGTTCTCATCCTGTAAAGAGAGCATCACATTGCATGAAATAACAGTGAATGACACTCTGAAAGAAATCCTTTTGTTCAACTGAATCCCCTAACATTATTATTCATGTCCAGCTGATATCATGAAACCTTTGACATTGATACAGATCAACTTACAAATAATACAACTAACTTTGGTCTAATCTATATTTTTGTTAAATCACTCAATCTGTGCAAACCTATTATCATCTTCCAACTACTAACCTCAACCTTGAACCCAAATACTAACCCCACCCTGGAAACCCACAACTAACCTCATCCTTGAACCCCACTACTAACCTTATCCTGGAACCCCAGTACTGACCTCATCCTGGAAACCCACTACTGACCTCATTCTTGAATCCCAGTACTAACCTCATCCTTGAACCACACTACTAACCTCATCCTTGGCACCACCCTACTAACCTAATCCTGGAAACCTAGTATAAACCTCATCTTGGAAACCCAGTATTAACCTCATCCTTGAATCCCAGTACTAATTTCATCCTTGAACCCCACTTCTAACCTCATCCTGGAAACCCACTACTAACCTCACCCTTGAACCCGACTCCTACCCTCATCCTTGAACCCCACTACTAACCTCATCCTGGAAACCCACTACTAACCTCATCCTAGAATCCCAGTACTAACCTCATCCTTGAACCCCAGTACTAACCTCATCCTTGAGTGTGCAATATTTGAAGGCTAATCGATATGCAGCAAAGACAATTGGTGGTAACGTAAACTTGATTCTCTTGTCACCTCCACTGCCAAAGTGCTTCCGGGCAGTGTTGAGGATCTGTAACAAATCAGACACAAGATATTTGAATTATAGTATAACATGATCATAATGAACACAGATATAGAACATACTAATGGTAATAACAATGGCAAACGTCCCCACTGCTTTACTATATAAAACTGATTTTTCATCCCCAAGAAATTGGAAATTTTAGTATAAAAATTTATATACTTGTCCTATCTTATGCTTTTCATATCTTCTTCTTCAATCCTGTGTGGAAATGTGCTTGGACCATGTTTCAAGCTTCTGAAACTAAACCATTCACTGACACACACCCCAGCATCTCCATAGTTACATCCAGCAGCTAGGTCAAGCCTGTATAGACTACATTCGTGAGTTTGTACATGAGGAAACTTCATCTAGACAGTGTAATTTGAATTTTTTAATAAAATTTAAATAGTGTCTAGTGTCTAACCTGATACCTTACTCAAACGAAACATCATGAGATCGGGAATACATGCTCAACGTTTTTTCCCATATGTCATTGTACTTTATACAAATGTAAATGACATAAGGATCATGTGTGTATACCAGTTTATCTGCGAGAAATCGTTGCGCCAACACCGATGGACTTAACTTAGGGCATCCCTGACTGAGATGTTGCAAAGGTAGTTAGAGGCAAAAACTGTATCAGACTTCCAGAAGCACCCTCCCATGATCGGGAGAGGGTGCAGTTACTGTGTAGAGCCATGATAGAAGCAGCTGCTCGAGTCTCTAGAGGATTAGACGAAGTAGGTGGAGGAAGCCCAGCAAAGGTATACGCTTGAAGGATGATGGAGCACAGCCAAAGAGAGAACGTAGTATGGGAAATTTCCAAAGTAAATGCAGTCGACAGCAGGATGGAAAGTCTCATTCAAGAGCGTCTGTGGAGGCGAGACGCATCCAGATACAGTCAAAATGCTCGGACTGAGCACAGGGAGAGGTCTTCATGGTTATCCGATCCCAGGATCAATCAAAGCGAGATAATCGTAAATAACCGATCAGGTTGGCCGGTAAGTTGATTCTTTGCCACACAATCCCAATGAAGGCTGAGACAACTTCCGGATCTCTCAAACTGGACTCTGGTGACATCCAACGCATGAATTTCACTAACACATGCTGCAGTAGCCCAGAGCCAACAAGAAGTGGTTTTCAGTGTGATGGTCACAAAGTCCTTCTCCGCCAGTGGCTCATTCATGATCACAGGAAACCAGTTGTTGTAAAATAACATTCAGGTCCCACAAAGGGAGTTGAAAACAAGAGGCTAGTTTGAGCAGATGAATGATTGTAGTTCCACAACGGTGGAAACCTTTGCCCCTGAAGTGGTGGCAATGACAGAGTTAATAGCCGCAAGGGAGGTGGCTTCAGCTTCCGGGTTGAACCCGCTTGGAGTAGCCTTTGATGATAAGATTTGGCAAATGCAGAGATGGAGAGTTGCAAGGGACGGATGAAGCCACTGAGAGTCAGGCTGAAGAAATAGGTTATCTCAGAGCATGGACGATGGAATCGTTCGTCGGCCAGACTTAGCAAGGTGGGGAACCAACTACATGTTGGCCAATAGGGCGCGATCAAAGTCAGAGAGAGGTGACTGGTGGCCACTAGCTTCTGCAGGGCCCGGGGAAGGATCCCCGTCAGTGGAAAGGCACTGGCATTGAGACCTTCCCATGAAATTGCCAATGCATCGCGATCCCAAGCCAGAGCATCAGGGATGGGTGACCGGAAGCGGGAACCGGTCGGCATAGAAGTCTACTTCCGGGGCCCATTAAAGTTAGAAAATCCATTGGAACGATGCTGGATGAAGAGACCACTCTGTTGGTAATGGTCTTTTGGGTCTGGGGAGTCAATCATGTAGATGACGGAATAATGCAAAGGCCGTATCCAGGGTAGAGTTTATGTCCAATAATACCTGGGAGGGAGCGTTATATTGGTGCCACGTTGATAACAGTGGAGGACCTATCCCTGCCATAGGTAGAAGTTCCCGAGGGCGTGAGACCAGAGGTGCAGTCATACAAAGTGGACCAAGACTGTGAATCATGACAATAGTTACAGAATGTTCGTCGTTCAAGGGATCACTGACCATGGGAACCGTGTAAGTGATCATTATCAGCAGATAGGACAGTGGGAGAGTGAGAGCAGTGACTTGAATGCCAATCCTCGGAGCTGGAGCACCGATCCTTGTCCATGGAAGCCAATTGATGATCCCGTGTCGTCTCGTGCCTAAGATCCTGAGAGTGATGATTGGGAGAATCCCAGGTGGTAGCTGAGGCATGAACAGTAGAGCGTGGTATCTTAAAGGCGGGAGTGTGATCAGTCTCTTGAACATGAGCGTGAGAGGGAGTGGAATCGAACAGAAGAACAGAGGGAACATCTGCTCAAATCGAAGATTGTGAAGTGTTCAGGGTTTGTGATATCAACTATGGGGAAACTGTCAGAAATAGTATCATCTATGAGTGACAGTATGGGTTCTTCTGGTGCAACTGAGGACCCGGCTTTAGGTTTCTTAGATGATTTCATAGAGTGACGGTCAGACAATCTCCTATGATGCTGCTGTAGGTAGATGCAGAAAGCAGAATCGGACATAGAATGATACTCTGAACAACATAAGTCAAACGAGCACTGCCCGCAACAATCACAGCACAAGGAGTGGGGGTCTGATGTAGAGTGTGAACATGCCGGATGTTGTCTGTCCTTTTTGCCCATGGTGTAGGTTTTCCTAATTCATAGAAAACCTGGGAAAAAGCAAACGAATAACTTCACCAAGGTGTCAACCACATCAACACACAGGAGCGATGAGAAAGAGAATGAGTTGGCAAAGGTATACATGTGGTCAGCTCGTGCAAGCCTGCTGGGCAAAGCAGAACATAATTGACCTAGCTACTGGACGTAACCATGGAGATTCTGAGATGCATGTTTTTGTTTTAGAAGCCCACAGAATATGGTTGAAGCAGGTTTCCACATAGGATCTAAGAAGAAGATACTGAAGGTGTGAGATAGGGTACGTTAAAAAATATAAAAACTCAATATATTCTTACATGCGTGATGAACTAGTGAAAAAATCATTGGGTCACCAACACCAGTGAATCAAACATGAAATCCAGTACACTTACAGATTTGTGAACCTCAAGTAGTGTCAGTTACAATCAGCAGCCAATCCGAGGCATATCAATATTGACACAACTTTGTAATCATTACAAAAAATTATAAAACCAATAACCAGTTCAATCCTGATTGCAAAAACTATATCCGAATTATCAACTGTCACATCACCTTCACATTTATTACAAGCAATGTTATTTTTTAAAAACAGTGTTGCTGAGATGGCCGGAGGTGACCTCATCATTTTCACTCTTTGATATGGGATTCTTAAATTGTCAAGGTTTTTTCTGTTATTAATTACGAGAATATCGAGAAGTTAGTTTTAAATTAAGTACAAAATTCTGTATTCAAGACATTTGACAGTGACAATTCTGAACATTTGTGCGTGCACTGACAGGCATGTGCGCATTTTTTTCTCGGTGTCTGTCTGTCCATCTCTCGGAACAGGCATATGTGCCTTGAAGAGGTCCCTTATCACTGGTCAAGAGTGAGTGAATATGGTTTTACACTGCTTTTAGCAATATTCCTGCAATACCAGAAACGGGTTTCACATATTGTACTCATGTTGGGAATCAATCACTGGTCAAGAACACTTGGCACTGGATAATTAGCAATTGTCTGACCTGTTCGTTCAGAGACCACTTTTTGCCTTCTTTACGATCTGTTTAATTCCTCCTCAATTGATGACAGACACTGATGGGAGTGGAAATATCACGAGCGCGACAGTAAGTCTCAAAAGCCGTCCACTTGGGTCATAAAGGCGCCTGGTGGAAGTACGATGGGCAGCAGAGGTGGTCTTCGCTACCTGCTCGGAGTAACCTTTTGCTACGAGGGACCTCTGCAGATGTGCAAAACGTAAAGAAGGAGTGTTGTAAGAGACTGATGGAGCCACCGAGAGTGCGGCTGAATGAGGAGGTCGTCGCGTCGGCAAGCCTTAGCAAGGTGTGGAACCAGTTGAACGTTGGCCAATAGGGCGCGACCGAAATCAGAGACAGGTGATCGGTGGCTGCTACCTTCTGTAGTACCTGGGGAAGGAACCCTGTCGGGGGGAAGGCGTAGGCATTGAGGCCTTCCCACGAGATCGCCAACACGTTGTGCTCCCAAGCCCGAGGGTCGGGTCGGGGCCAGATAAAGTTGGCAAATCCATTGGAACAATTGTGGATGAAGAAACCACTCAGTTGGTGATGGTCTATCTAGTCGGGACAAAGAGTCTGCTATGACGTTGGATGTGCCGAGCGCGGACATGTATGTTGAGGGAGTTGATGAGATGAAAGAACTTGAGAGCAAGTGAGAGTAGGGACATCGACTTCATGCATCCCATCCCGTTGATGGACCACACTACCGCTGCGTCATGAGGCAGGACCTGAGGCGGTTGGACCAATGCGAAATCGCGAGAATTGCAGCCTTGAACTCAGGCTGTTGATGTGAAGGCAACGTTCTACGTCAGACCACCGCCCTGCTACTTGCCGATCTTGAAAATGTGCTCCCCAACCGACGGTTGAAGTGTTGACGAACAGATGGAGGAACGGGACGAATGGCGCCAAGGAGACCCCGTCGCAAACGTTCGACGTGACCAGCCACCATTGAAAATGAGGGTGGAGATTGAGCAGTAGAGAGATCAGCGTTTGACAATCATTGATTCTGATAAAGGGTGTGAAAAAACATTGAAGAGGTCGACCCCATACAGTGAGCGCCTGCACCGATGTTAGGAGGCCCAGGAGTTGTTGCCATTGGCGCAGTTGAAGCGGCTGTTTGAGTGCTAACGGTACGAGACGTTAAATCAGCGGTCGTGGGGAACGAACATCAAACCTTGCCGAACAGGGCTCCTAAGAATTGGAGACATTGGGTGGGAATGAGTTCCGACTTTTGTTCGTTGATTAGCCAGCCGAGTTGTCTGAGAAGACGCATTGTGAAGGCGAGTTGAAATCGGCATCTGCTTGAACTTGAATGCAGTCGTCTAGATAAGAATCGAACACGATCCGGCGAAGATGTAGGAACTTCGAGATGGGTCGGGTCAGGAGGGAAAAAAATGCCATGGGGCGGAAAAGTTCCAAATGGGAGCACCTTCCATTGGTAATGGTGGTCTTGACGGTGTACCCAATGGATGGGAATGTGCAGATAAGCGTCTTGGAGATCATGACTGACCATATAATCGCCGGGATGAATGAGTGTACGAAGGAGCGCGATCAACGTCATGCGAAAATGTGGTAGGGTTTTCAAGGTACGTAGCATTGAAAGTCTCCATGTTGATAATGAGCCGTAGTTTTAAACTGTCCTTTTTGGGGACAAGAGAAATAAGGGAATAAAACCCGTGGGTTGCGGGAAGTGACATTCGATGACGTTTTTTGCTAGTAACGTACCTTCAGTGTCGATCAATGTTGGCAGCTGCCTAGCCGGATATGTTCTCTGATGGGGATGTGCGTTGTAAGTGGCGTTGCGATCATCGGTAATCCATACTCTTGTTGACGCAGCTGCGTCACAAAGGGGTCTGCGAGCTTGGTCCAATTGCTTGCAAAGATCTTTAGTCTTCCATCTACGGGTGTGGTTTTAACGGGAACGGCTGAGGGGGGAAGTTCCCAGTCATCCAGATTTGAAAAGGAGTTCCTGCTGAACTTCCCTCTTGGGAAGTTTTGCCAGCGCCCTTGGGTCTGGTAAAGGAGACCAATCGACCCGAGGAGGGCTTCGAGCCCCGTTGACCTCTTCGACCATTGCCGCGCCCTCGAAAGGGATTAGGCTGGGAAAAAATAAGCTCACGTAAATTGCGCTGGGCAAGAACAAATTGGGGATATTGGTGATCCTCTTCTGTTGATCCTCCAATTGTCTTTTCTGGACGGCTGACTGTGGTATCCAAGTGCGTTAGGTCCTGATCTTCAACCACGTAAGACGAGGTTGAGCGCTTCTGAGAGTAGAAACTGTAGAAACTGGGTGGCGACCGTAGTAGACATGCCATGAGTGCCTGTGTCTTCAAGGATGAAGCGGGGGATATGGAGACGATATAATCGACGAAAGTACAGTAAGGCCGTATCTAGGTTAGAGTTAATGTCCAGTAAGACTGGTCTGGGAGGGAGCTGATCTTGGATGAACTAGCCGATGGAACTGCAAATCCGGAGAACCGAAAGTCCTCCACTTTAACTGCAATTTATCAGCTATTCAATGCAAGACCGATTTAGGTCCGCTGGTTCAAAAGTCCAAACCGAGGAAGGCGTTGACGAGGGATCTCAAGAACGCCTGACGGATGTGAACTGTCAGTTGATTGAGCCTCGATACCAGGATCGCCCGAAGTAGAGGTCGAACCACCCGATTCGGGAGGGGTCAAGCGGAAGGCAACCGAAACCAGGACAGGATCAGTAGGTTGAGTCCAGTGGATATTGCTTTCACAAGAGAGTCGAAGGATAGTTCCAAAGTCTGTTGTTGATCCCTCTGATCCCAATTCGTGGGTAGGATAGGTGGACAAGGGTCTGGAGGAGCCGACCTAGAAGAATTACGATCGGGCGATCTGTGCGCTGAACGAGAATGGCTCTGAGAATGACTTTGACGATCATGTTCTTCATACGATGACGAACGTCGATCCTGCGAACTGTGAGGCAAGTCGGCATAGCTGGCAGAAGAGCGGTAGTCAGGAAACCGTGAGTAAGGTTATCCGGACGCTGGTAATAAGAGTCATGGTAGATCGGGGAGGCATCCCATCCTCTGTGACGGGTCATGTAGGTATCAACCACCGACAAGGTCCCGTGAGGATAGCCACTATGGTGGTAGTCAACGACGTTATGACCGATCTCTGCCATAGAGAGAACTGTCCGACAGGAGGTTAATTGAAGACAATTTGCAGTGGGAATGATGACACTCATGGTAACTTGATCGAGAATGCCGATCCTGTGAGCGAGATCTTCGATTCTGTGAGCGAGAACATCAATCCTGTGAGCGAGATCTCCAATCCTCTGAGCGAGAGCAACGATCCTGGGAGCGGGAAAACGGATCCTTGGAGCGGGAACGCCCATCTTTGGAACGAGAGCTCTTATCGTGGGAGCGGGAGTGCCGAACTGTCGTCTTGGAGGGTGAATGTGAATGTACCAAAGTGTTACGATCTAAAACAATCCGAGATGAAGTCGTATCGACGGCCATATCTCTAGCCCCCGGGGACTGACAGACCGAGCACACATCGACCTGCATGTCTTCTTGTGGAGTGGTAGACAGGTCGCGAGTGGACAAATCGTCTGTAAGGAACCTGTCTGAGAGGGTGTCGTCTGTGACAGAAATTACAGGTTCGACAGGATTGTCTTTAAGGCGTGATGAGCTGGTACTAGCTTTGGAATCCCCTGCTTTGGAACGGCAATCGGCAATACAAAGACGACAATGTTGCAGGTAAACTTTAAAAGCCAAGTTAGTTAGGGAATGACATTCCGCGTATTGGGAACCCAGGGTGCACTGTCCCGGACAGTTGCAACATAATGAGTGGGGATCCGACGTGGAATAGGTACGTCTGCATTCTTTACAAGCAGGACGTTGATTGTCCTTCTTTCACATATTATTTAGGATGCTCGAACAACTTGGCGAAGGACAACAATTCTGTGATGTTTTAAACAGGGTGGGTGGCTCTTTTTATTTTCAGAAGCCGGAAACATGATTCAGGCACATTCCCACATATGATCGAAGAAGAAGGGAGAAATGCAAAGTGTGAGATAGGATAAGTTTACAAATGTACAGTTTTGCCCTGAACTATTATGGTTAAAGCACAAGGATGTTTAACCCTTGTATCTCCTTTCTGATCAAGCCCTCCTTTATGATGACATACTCCTTTCTGATTAAACACCCCTGTAAAATCCTTAGGGTTAGTTGAGAGTTAGGGTATGGGTTAGCTGTCTCACCTCTGAATGAATTAATCCCAGAGGAAACTTTATACAATTTTTATCATGTTTCGAGTTTCTCGGAGTAAAATGGCTACTGTTCATGCGCATCAAGGTCAACAATGAAGTGCTGATCACTTGGTAAACAGAATTATTCGTGACAGAATCCGTAGTCCTGTGTTAAAGTGTTGGCTAATAAGTCAAATTCAAATCATACATATTCAAGTTCTCAAAGAAAATTCTTACCTTGTTCATATTGTGTAATATTGACATATACACCCCTCCCACAAAAATAAAACAGAAAAAAAGCCCAAGGTATATCAGAGGCATATCAGGTATGAAATGTTACAGGGGGCTGCTTAATGATTAATAGTAAGACCCACATCACAGTGTAAGCACGCTTTACTGTCTAGTTCCAACTGTGTAACCTTGAGCCAGCCTCACCCAATCCAAGCATTTATCAGAAAAATTTCACATGGGTATATTAGATATACCTCAAGTATGGGTATATTCGATATACATCAAGAATGGTTATATTAGATGTACATCAAAAATAGGTATATCAGATATACATCAAGTATGGGTAGATCAGATATACATAAAAAATAGGTATATCAGATATACATCAAGTATGGGTAGATCAGATATACCTCAAGTATGGGTATATTCAATATACATCAAGTATGGGTATATTCGATATACATCAAGTATGGGTATATCAGATATACATTAAGTATGGGTATATTCGATATACATCAAGTATGGGTATATTCGATATACATCAAGTATGGGTATATTAGATATACATCAAGTATGGGAATATTTGATATACATTAAGAATGAGTATATTCGATATACATCAAGCATGGGGTATGGGAATATCTGATATACATTAAGTATGGGTATATTCGATATACATCAAGTATGGGTATATTAGATATACATCAAGTATGGGTATATTCAATATACATCAAGTATGGGTATATTCGATATACAGTGATCCCTCGCTAAAAAGCTACCTTCAGGGTCCAAATAATTGATGAGCGTTACAGATGATCAGCGTTTTAGAGGTAGATGACCAACAAAACAGTAGACATGCTCTGCCTACCTAACACGATCTACATTGCACGTTTCAGGAGTTATTTATGATTCATAGTGTAAAAAAAGAATTGATCGAGTATTAATAACTGCCATGCTTTACCTCGCGCTATAACCGAGTTAGCGCTATATTGAAGGGCGCAATAACGAGGGAACACTGTACATCCAGTATGGGTAGATTCGATATACATCAAGTATGAAGTCTCTACATGAGTAAACCAACTGCATCAGTGGCAGTGTTCAAATCTGAACAAGTGGGGCTGCTTGGTGAAAATGTATTTAATGGTAAAATACTGCCTGATTTCCTTCTTTAAAGAGTAACATTTAGTGCCACCTTCACCAACAACATCTGGCCATTTCTTGGTAACATTTACTTAATAATAACTTATCGCCAGTCAATTTTGTTGTGGTTTTCATCACAGAGTCACTCTCACATAGAGGTTTCTAAAACGTACCAAAAATTGCTGATTTGGATCTTCTGAGTCCAGCAAATGAATAAACCTGCCCATAAGGCCTTGTTCTTCAGCAAAGTCTTCAGGGTCATCTGGCTCTTCTGGTTGATCAGGCTGATCTTGGACCAGACAGTTGACTATATTCAAAATAGCATCAACCTGAGAGAGAAGGTACAGCAGTTAGTGTATTTATTTCAACTTCAATATCAATTTTCCACATACAAAAACAGTGCGTGACAGTGAGTATGTTTTTTGCAATATTCCAGCCATATCACACTAGAAATCAAACAATAATTACCTTTGTACTATAAAATCAAAAATAATTTTTAACAAACGACCTCTTCACTGCCAAACACATCTATTAGTTCACTAATGCAACTGCGAATGTGCTAGGTGCGAAAACGTCACTTCTTTCATCCAATAACCTTTATCAACTAAATGCAGATTCCTGATGTAATAAAGGTAGTACATAGCTAATCCAGATGGGGGGCCCGCTTACAAAGAGGTTGTCACTTTCCATTGATGACATCACTTCTGCTATCTTGTTGGTGATATTTACGTATATTTGTATATATGTATATGGCACTAATGTCTCAAATGATGCAATATCTAGGGCTGCTTGTACAGTGTTACATCCGGGACTGACAACCTTTCATCATCTAGATCTAGGATTGCAGACATTCATCAATGATCTGCCCACCAGACAAGTATTCAAGGGACAAATCACCTTGAATTTTTGGTACACCCCACGCCCGCATCCCCACCCCATAGCAGCCTCTTAGGATAAGCCACAGATTTACTTAACCAGCTGGATGCCGAGTTTTCATTCTGACTCACATTTTCCTGAGATCAGAAAAGTGAAACTTGTGCGAGAATTGCACTCACATGGCACTGATTACGCTGAGATGTAGAAAAAAGACACTGGTAAATGTTGTCCAAGAAATTATTCTGTGTTTAAAAACAGGAAATCTTTTTGCTTTTCATCGTACACCAATAAAAAAAAATACTGTGCAGCAATTTGGTTTTTTTAGCAGCTTTACGGTGACTGTGAGTGAACAAAATACTGCCTAATATCAGAACGACATAAATATTCTTCAAATTCAATGCAAAAGATAGCCTGCAGTAAATGACGAAAACTGATTTTCCTCTTTGATGTCAAAAGGTGACTAAGAGGTTACACATACAAAGAAAAGGGGGCATAACTCCGCTATGCTTAGCACTAGTTTATTGCAACTCAGGTCACTTGGTGAGAATTAGCTGTGAGTAAGGACAATATATTTGGGTTGTGTTTTAATCATGAGGAATTAAACTATTCCAACACAAATATTGATATTGAAACTATATACATTAAGGTATAAAAAACCCACAAGAAATGGTGAAATCATACTTCATAAAAAAAGAAGTAATAGCGAAATGGATGGCCCTATCTAACCTATTAATTACTCCTTAGATTCCAACATTCTCCTGATTGTGTAAATGTAATTTGACGAATGTTGCACCATTATTAATGGAGCACTAGCCTTATCATCAAATGTAATGAATTTCTAAAAGAATGACACCATTCTATTTTGACGTCATGGCTGTTTTTTTTGTGCCTTTGACAACATTGAAGAAAGACGACACTGGCATTTTGATTAATATAAATCTCCCCTAATTTTTGTTCATGGTATGGAAAATGTTGACGTGTAAACCGGAATATGACGCTTTTTCAACACAACATAAAATGACTGCTTTTACCATGTCAATAATGTCTTGAATATATAAACAATAAGTTAGTATACCATGCATCTCAATTAGACAAAACAAGCACCTGTTTGGTATCAATTTTGCGTAATCATATATTCAAAAGAATATTTCAAAGCAAACAAAATTATATTCAGTATTGGACATGTATTTGTTTATTATTATGTGATTATTTCTCTTCATCCTGTCTCAGAATTATACAATAAAAGAGGTGAAGAAAGCTCAATTGGTATAGAATTATTAGGATGATCGTAAGGTTCCACCAATGGGGTACATGGCACGGGTTTTATTTTTATACTTTTTACAATTCTTGGAGAAATAAAGTAAACAATATTTAAAATAGGATGAACCCTTTGATTATATAATGCAAAACGAGAGGAATAATTTGTAAATCATTTGTGACTAACGCGCTCCTAGCAAATTGTTTGATATCATTGTTCTGTATATCAAACAACATAAAAAATAATTCCAAGACCAAGACAATTCTTCTTAAAATGTGTGCATATTTTTTAACAAAAAATATTATCCATTTTGTTAAAGTAATATATTCACTGTTAGTTATAAAATAAAATGAAACGGCTATTCATGGACATTGTTTATATGAACTTACAATATTGATTATTACACTCCCCAGAAATACGTACATGTTGCAGTTACATTTACATTTCATCTTCTAACACTTGTCTAAAGGATAGAAATATCATATACAACACTATGAACTTCATATGGAACATTGACAAATAATCCAAAGTGAAATTAATTGTTTGATAAAATATGTATAAAAGATATGCAAAATCTACATCATAATTGAAACTGTAAATAGCAGGATACAATGATCATGTGAGCTTTCATTCAAAGACCTTCACCTCAAAGAAATTACCAAATATGTACAACATTGTTGACATATGACATCACTACCGGTGACTGACTTTTACAAAATGGCGCTGTCAACACTACGCAGGATTTTACAAGGGCACTTTTGTTGATCCAGGGATAGTATATACATAAATGTGACATGTAAGTAATAAGAAACATTCTGACAATCTGTGTACTGCTATTTGTTGTTATAAATTTCATTGAAACCAACGGAAATAGTCAGAAATTCTGATAAATACCGTTGTTGTTGTGCATGATTTTGCTTCAGTCATGGCGTCACACAGGACAACTTCTGTTGAAAATATCAAATCATTGCAATGTATCTACTCTTAATTTGCTAATTCTTCTACGATTCTCTCTCCATGCACATTTTGAAATTGTTGAGCCAATGTTTTCAACGAACAGACGAAAGGATAGTTCAAAATAGGAGAAAATGCTAGTCTAAAATCAGAATTTTGCTTTGTTTACATTTCAAACAAGTACAGTTTTTCGAGCACAGAGTTTGTTTTCACACCTAATGTATTTTGCTTGATTTCATCTAGACACTTTATCAGGGATCAGCTGATCGAGAAAACAAATTTACAAAAATCAGAGAAAAGTTGTTAATGATCTCACATTGTAGAGGTTTCTCGTGTTGTTGAGGGCGCTCTTCAGGGAACCAGTAAGTTGAGTCAACCAAGGGATTTTTCTGTCAGATACGTCAAGAAACATGGATTCGGGCCTGTAGATAAACAGGGCAAATCACCAAAAGGTGTGGTACAAAAGGCTCAAGGTCACCATGGTAACAATAAAGAGACATCATGCCAGGTCACCATGGTAACAATAAAGAGACATCATGCCAGCAGCGCTGTTTATAATGTGGTTCAACTAAACATTTGGCTCATGATTCCAAATGTCCTGCAAGGAAAGAAAAGTGCAAGAGTTGTGGTAAAATCGGACGCTTTTCTAAAGTTTGCAAGAAAGCTAGAAACTTTCCATATTCTTCAGTCAATGTTGTAGAAGGTGAAGAATGTTATGAACCAGAAGAAGTTCAGGTTCTAACAGTGAACAGTGTCACAAAAGGAATCTTTGCAAATGTCGCAATCAGTGGTGTGCCAGTCAAGCTACTCATAGATACGGCTCAGCGGTATCTATTCTGTCAGAAGATATATTCTAAGCAATTCCTTAAAGAGGCTCTACAGATATCAAAGATCAAGCTGACTGACTATTCCCACAAACCCATTGATGTGAAAGGCTGCTTCAGAGTTACAGTTGAGTACAAAGACAGTCATATCAAAGGGACTTTTTACATTGTGCCAAAAGGAAGGTGCATTCTAGGGCTTGACCTGATACATTCTCTTGACCTTTCTATTGTTGGCAGATAGCTGAAATGCAATGAAGTGGATTCTGTTGTCCTGGGCAATAAGCAGGGTACTGACCTTATTCAAGAGTACAAGTCACTATTTGAAGGTAGAGTTCTGGCCAAGGGATTCGTACACAAAGTGAAAATGAAGCCGATTGTAAACCAGTACAACACAAGTTACGCCTCTTGCCGCTTGCAGTGAGAGATAAATTATCCAGAGAATTATCTTGTATGGAAGAAGAAGGAATTATTGAAAAAGTTGAAGCTTCGGAATGGGTTTCTCAAGTTGTTGTTGCATGGAAGAAATCGGGAGAGCCATGAGTATGTGTTGACTTAAGAAAGCCAAATGAGGCTATTGTTGTGGACAAATTCCCACTCGCTCACAGTTGGATATCAAATCTGCTTACCATCAAGTGGAACTGGCAGAAGAAACTTGAGATTTGACAACATGCATCACCCATGATGGACTTTATCGCTTCAAACGAGTATGCTTTGGCCTTGCATCTGCACCATCAGCATTCCAGAAAATGATGTCGATTATTCTCAAGGAACTGAAAGGTGTTGAATGTCAGATGTATGATAAGATTATTCATGGCAAGTCTGAGAAAGAGCATGATGAACATCTTGTCAAAGTTCTTGAACATCTCCAGGACAAGTGTGAATTCCAAAAGTCCAGAATCCAAGTTCAGATCAGTTGGGATCAGGTGTAGAACCAGACCAGTCGCATGTGAAGGCTATCACAGATGTTCCACCACCTACCGATGCTGCAACCCTAAGATCATTCCTTGGCCTGGCATCATATTACTCCAAGTTCGTTCCATCCTTTTCCACTCAAGTTGAACCGATGAGGAGATTGATCAGAGGGGATGCTAAGTTTGTGTGGTCTCCAGAAGCTCAAGCTAGTTTTGAGAAAGTGAAGGCATTTATCCAGTCCAGTACTGCCTTAGCTCTCTTTGATCCAGACCAGGATACATTTGTTGCAACAGATGCCTTAGGATATGGAGAGAAAGAAGCTTTAGACTGTTTATGGGCATGTGAAAAGTGGCACACTTACCTGTGTAGACGAAAGTTCCAGTTGATCACAGATCATCAAGCACTGACTACACTCCTGCCTACAGGGACTAGACATCAGCATATGCACATTGCAAGATGGAATGCATGACTTTTGAACTATGACTATACAATTGTCTTTCGGCCAGGCAAAGAAAACTATGTTGCAGACGCCTTGTCACGTCTTCCAGTGCATGAAGAAATTACTGAAGATCCAGTTGAGGAGGATATAATCAATATGATTATGTCCGATGGAGTTCCTTCAATCACAGCAAGTGAATTAAAGCAAGCAACAATTCAAGATCCAATCTTGATTCTGATATCCCAATGTCTGCAGTCTGAGTGGCCCAGAAAAGACAAACTTGATGAACAAATGAAACCATTCTTTCAAGTCCGAGATGAACTTTCATGGTGCAACGGCTTGGTCTTCAGAGGAGAACAAGTAGTAATTCCAGATGCGCTCACTAGCACAGTCAGTTCCTTGGGTCATGAAGCACACCAAGGCATTGTACGCACCAAAGCAACACTATGCAAGCTCTACTGTGACTCCAACAGCATGGCCTGAAGGCCCGTGGGAAAAGCTGTCTATCGACATAGTGGGACCAATTGAAAGCCCCTGCTGACTGTCGTTTTGCTATTACGTTGGTTGACTATTTCAGTAAGTGGCCAGAAGTAGGATTCTCGGCAAGTGTTACAACAGAAACTGTCATCAAATTCTAACTAACAGTCTTCAGTCGGGAAGGATACCCTCTAGAAATTGTGTCAGACAATAGCTCACAATTTGTCTCCACTCCGTTTGAACAATTTCTGAAGGACAGAAATACCAAGCACATTAAATCTGCTCTGTACTACCCACAAGCAAATGGGCTTGTTGAGCGTTTCAACAGGAATCTGAAAAGCTGCATACAACTTGATAAAATCCAGAGTAAACCACTCAACTTTGTAGTGAAAGAATTTCTCTGCATTTACCGCACTACTCCTCATGCAACTACTGAAGAATCCCCATAATTCCTGCCACATGGTCGGAAGATGAGAACAGGTCTTGACATTGCAGGTGTCCCTAATGCTCCTAACAAAAGTTACGTCAGAATGCGAGTCACAGAAAAGCAGCTGAAGTACAAGGAGCGAGCAGATAACTTGAGAGGCGCAAAAAATCCAGATTTCTCAGTTGGTGATGAAGTAAGGATAAAGAAACCTGGTCATGTTCCAAAAGGGGAAAGCAGATATTCAGGTCCAACAGTAATTACTGGGCAGAAAGGACCTGCCACATTCATCACTCAGAGTGAACATGGAAGTCAGGTGTGGAATGCATCACGTCTGTCAAGTGTAAAGTCATGAGCTCAGGCACCAGAGATACCATCTGGTACAGAGAATCATCAGGGTGAAGCTCCAGACATTAACAGTGATAAAACACCAAATCAGGAACCAAGATGTTTGACAAGAGAAAGAAATTCTCCGGGATGGACCATAGACTTTGTCATGAACTGATAGGAACTGTTCCCATGAAGGTTATTGTGTGTTAACTTGTTTATGCTGAATTGAACTTTGAGTGATCAGTTTCAAGTAAGTTGCAGTTTTGAGATATCTTTCAACATGTGTTACAGTTCAGCTGAAGGAGTCATTCAGATATTTTAGAGTATCACTACATTACAGTATTACAGTATTACTAGAGTAGAATCTATCATGGACTCTAAACACCAGTTTAAGCAACTTCCTAGAAATGCACTGCTAGTACAGTTATGTAGTTCAGAATATTTTCATTGATAGTTATACTTGCATGTCTCCATAAGATGTAGGCTGTTTAAAAGTTTGTGCTGTTTTAGTTCAATGTGTAAGTAAGCCTTTCATTCTAAAGTGGAAAATATGTTATGGCATTATGTACACTCAATGTAGTTGTCTACGGGAGATAACTCTGGACAGCTTATGTTATAAAATGTACTCTTCAGTTAGGGAGTAAGAAAAATTAAATTGAGTTCCAATATGTCTGCCTGCATGTATGCCATGTGCTCTGTGTGAATTAAAACCCTTGTCTTACATTTCCTGAATCCATTATACATCATTTGGCGACAAAGACCATTTGTCATTTGATTCTAAAATGTATGAGGAATATGAGTATGTATGTATCACAGCTCAGTTTGAAATATACTTGATGTTACAGAAGTCTCATAATCGGTATACGTGAAACGTGATTTTGTACACACTATCCAATATGGCGGCAAGTTCACTTTGGCATTTGTGTTTGTGTATTTTCCAAAATATTCCAAACAATTCTAGGGTTTTTGGCGATGTTTTGGAATGATCATTGGCGATTTGACAAAAGACAGATAGCCATGATCACTAATATGCTATTTTTTGAAAATATTTCTCTGAGTAAATATAAGAAATTAAAGTTATCAAAACATGCTGTAAATAACATTGTGAGTAAATATTTAGTAATGTGTAAAAAATGGCGACATTTACGATTTACCTAATTTTTTTAGATCATTTTCAGTATTTTTGCTTTGCCTAAATTGCAAGTGGTTGATATCACAGAACTGGGAATTTCCCACATTATTCAAAACTGTGAAGTGTATCTGTCTGCCCGATGTATTTTGAATTTGATTCAAAGTGAAGGTTAGAGTGAAGGTTAAAGTGAAGGTTAAAGTGAAGGTTGGAGAGGAGGACATCGTGCCCCACTGATGCTGTATTTCTGCTACCACTGTATTGTCTGTCGCGATCAATACTGACAAGTGATTTAGCTGAACCTGCCATGCTTTGACAGCTTGGAATATAACTCTCACCTCCAGACAGTTATGCATCTTCCTGGCCATTTCCCTTGAACTACAACGTCATCCAAGTGAGCTCCCCATTCCTTACCTGAAGCATCTGTGTATAAGTGATGTTGTTGGGCGTTGAGGTGGTGGAGGTGGTGGAGGTTGAGTAAGGTCTAGGTCCAGCTCTCTGGTTGTGTTCATCCAGGCTTGTAAGATAACTGCAGCTTCCCAGTGTAGGTAACATCTTGGAGAGATGTAAGTGTACCTAGACATGACATCCGTCAACGGTACAACCTGATGGGCTAGTCATGTGTGCTTGGGTTTACCTTGACAAGTTGAAATCTTATGTCTTGAGAAGGCACTCTCTTGACTTGTCGGGATGAACCAGGAATCCCATATATGGGTGTAGTTGAGTGAGGAATGAGGAAGACTCATTTTGCTTGCTTTGCTTTGCTTTGAGACTTGTCCTGATCTGTCAATGTAGCCGTGATCTGGGTCAATAGCTACGGAGCAATCTATATGCTGAATGGTAGAAAGTTGTACTGAAACCTCTGATAAGGTTGACAACTTGAATGAATGGTGACTTGAAGATAAGCGTCATTTAAGTTTAGATTTATCATCCAATCTCCTCAGGTGAGGGAGCTCCTAAGCTTCTTGATCAGCATATGGAACTCAGGAGGCTGTACTAGATAATCCTTGTTGAGTACATGTCTGATGTAGTTTTCTTTGGAAATAGGAAGACTGGTGAGTAGAATCCCTTGTGGTGTCTGACTCTTTTAAAGTGCTGATGGTTTCCTTGTCTGAAGGGTTCTGTTTGGTCAAGTGTGAGGCAGCTAGCTTGGCTCCTGCCAGATGGAATCAGTGTGTCCTACGAGATGGATCACAAGGATTGGATATTGTAGGAAATGGAACTTGTAGCCTCTTTTTACAACCTCATGCAGCCAGGCACTGTCCGTAATATTCCTCATGTGCATGTTAACTAAATCCATCTCCCTGAACCTGATTGAAATGTTTATCTTGGTTGAATGGTTCTCTACTAACTCATGAGAATCTTACTTGCAAAGGACGGACAAGGAAGGGTATGGAAAACTTCTGACAGAGGTGTAGGTTCTGTCGGTTGCAAACGTTCTACTGAGTGGGGTTTGTTTACTAGTATCCTTTGGATGTTGGCCCTGCATAAGACTATGTAACTCCACAATAATCTCTGCGTAAGAGAACTACACGCTAAATTTATAAACAGGTAAAGTGTCCAGCTCTGCATACAGTTGTGATGTATCCTCCTATATGTAAAACAATGACTCCCTCCAACTCGAGCTGCATGAGCTACATGCCGAATAACGAGAAAAAGTAGCAGAAAGCTTGCTCTAACAGTGTCTCTAAGGTTGTAAAGACGGAAACATCTGGGTAAATCTCCACTACCGTTACAAGAAGTAGCCTGTGCTGATTCTGCTCTGTCCTCAGAAGCACAAGATGAAGAAGTATGTATTTTAGCTGATATTCTGAAAGATGTAAATTCTGATGACAAAAACAGCAGTTGGGAGATTTTGAGATCTGTCCCTTTTCTTTCACTCATGATCATTATAAACTTAAGGTATAAAATGTTATTTATGGTTATTATTGGTGATTGCAGATTGAGTCGACTTCATCTTTGTATGAATGAACTGCTCCATATTGAAGGGGACAGGAAGCCTGGCGCTTGCTGTTCAGCCACTCTGGTGCTGCAATCCGGAGAGAGTAATGGAGAATCCACTTCTCATCACCTTCATCAAACAATGTACTAATCAATGTGAAAATTCTCTCGTAAGCAGATTAATAACTAGTAATTAAAATGAATTAACTGTTGAAAAACTTACAACTTGACAGATCAAACCATTTGTGAGGTAAATACACTGGGAATTGTTTTCCTTGTTTAATTTAGCACACACAGGAAAGAAGTGAAGTCTTCCTGCCTTTGCCCATGAGCAGATGCTGTTGGTATATGAATACTATCTCCCTTAGGACTATTACATAGCTGCCAGTGAAGAGGGGAATCTGTTGAAAATCTAAGATTTTATAGTGAGGACAACCAAACTGCTGGATTTATGGCTCTGATGTAATGGAGGTTATGTATTCAAAGGAATTATTTATTCAACTAATTCAACTAGATATTTTTCTGATATTTACATGTTTACAAGTTGGTTGGTTCTCTAGTTACAATGGAGAAGATGTTTTTTGACATAGGTGACACAGACGGCAGGTCATGACATAATCACACTTAATCAAGTGAGCAGTAAAGGCAACTTGTCTGTCACAAAAATACTCAAAAACCATCAGTTCTCTCCAACTTGTTAAGATGTTGATATGAAAAGCACCCCACACAAGTAGAACAAGTAGAACAAGTTCTTTCTGATGCACAATTTATGCATTTTTCTTGATATCTAGAGACAAAACATTTTGCACTCACATTTTCCTGCAGTGGTATTTTAATATCATTTTCCAGGGCATTGTTGATAATGTAGCAGCTCATTATCTTTCGACCTTTGTAGTCAAAGTACTCAAA
Organism: Haliotis cracherodii; assembly: GCF_022045235.1. Classification (NCBI taxonomy): domain Eukaryota; kingdom Metazoa; phylum Mollusca; class Gastropoda; order Lepetellida; family Haliotidae; genus Haliotis; species Haliotis cracherodii. Next base: position 25,051,387 of record NW_027266265.1, read on the forward strand.
CATGGGTCCATAGTGTTGAAGCTCTAGCACTGTGAGCAGGTTGTTGTATTGGTCCACTGGAATCTTCATTAGTCTCATCAGCTCTTTTGACACTGGGGTTCCATGCTCCAGACTACAACATGCACAATCTTGAGGTCATCTGCAGATGTCGCTAACTGAAAACCTCATCACCTGTTCCTAAATAGTCAAAACCACTCAACACATCCCTCCAGAAACATGTACACTGTAACCTCTCCACACATCCTCGAGAAACATGTATACTGTAACCTCTCCACACATCCTCGAGAAACATGTATACTGTCACCTCTCCACACATCCCCCAGAAACATGTATACTGTCACCTCTCCACACATCCCACCAGAAACATGTATACTGTAACCTCTCCACACATCCCCCAGAAACATGTATACTGTAACCTCTCAACACATCCCCCAGAAACATGTATACTGTAACCTCTCCACACATCCCCCCAGAAACATGTAAACTGTAACCTCTCAACACATCCCCCAGAAACATGTATACTGTAACCTCTCCACACATACTCGAGAAACATGCATACTGTAACTCCAACACATCCCCTAGAAACATGTATACTGTAACCTCTCCACACATCCCCCAGAAACATGTATACTGTAACCTCTCAACACATCCCTCCAGAAACATGTATACTGTAACCTCTCAACACATCCCCCAGAAACATGCATACTGTAACCTCTCAACACATACACACCCAGAAACATGCATACTGTAACCTCTCAACACATACACACCCAGAAACATGCATACTGTAGCCCCTCAACACATACACACCCAGAAACATGCATACTGTAACCTCTCAACACATACTCACCCAGAAACATGCATACTGTAACCTCTCAACACATACACACCCAGAAACATGCATACTGTAGCCTCTCAACACATACACACCCAGAAACATGCATACTGTAACCTATCAACACATACACACCCAGAAACATGCATACTGAAACCTCTCAACACATTCACACCCAGAAACATGCATACTGTAACCTTTCAACACATACACACCCAGAAACATGCATACTGTAACCTCTCAACACATCCCCCCAAAAACATGTATATTGTAACCTCTCCTAACATCCCCCAGAAACTTGTATACTGTAACTCTTAAAAGTTCTTCCAACTTCTGAATGCCTATAAAAGACTAGATCCATCTGAACATATGGAATGAATATGACTCACTGGTCCAAGTTGAGCCTGTGGAAGATCTCTTCTGTTGTCTCCAGCACCTTGTCTACATAGTCTACCTTGTCTGGGTAGCATTTCAGTGCCAAGTTGATCAGTGCAACTTGCAAAGCTACTATGTCCTCAGGCGGCATTTCAGGGCGATTCTGGAAGAAAATTAGTCCAGTGCAAACAGACCTAAAATGCAATCTACATGTGAAACAAGCATGAAAGACTCCCATCCCCAGCCAAGATGACATGTCCGGTTGTGTGCAAGGCAATTGCCCCTGTGAACTATGTTCATTGGAACTTTTGGTAAATGGCCTATTTGCAAGGACTAAAAAGATGATTAAACCAACTGTGAGGAAGTAGGTTGGTTCAGGTGCCAGTTGTAAATTGTGGTTTGTGTTTTTTTTACAATAATTCACTATAAATCTCGTTCAAGTTTATCAAGTGCTATATATCTCAATCAGGTAATTATCTTAGACCTATTTTGCAGAAAATCTAAAACAGCATGACAATTTCAGTACTGTACAAAATTTCATGGAAAATATATTTAAAACATAATGGATACATGATTCAGAAATGAACACTACAACCCATCTGGTTACGCTCTGGTAATGAAAGCAACCCATATTTGGGTTTACTCTAAATTGTCACTATGGAAGCAGCAAGAGGCACCAGTTCAGCATGTGTTTGATACATATGCAAAGTTTCATAATTATATATCACACCATTTCCGAGATATGCTCAGGGAACGAATGTTACACATATTTGAGTCTACGTCCAGTTTGTTGCCACAAAAAACATTGTTTTAGAAAAAGCAAAACATCAAAAGGCACCAGTTCAGCATGTGTTTGATATATAGATGCAAAGTTTCATAATTAATATTAAACAGTTTTTGAGTTATGCTCTGGAATGAAATGGTATCTAAGCCTGCTCCGGAAACGAAATGGTATCCCAGCATCTCTCATGACACTTCCCGGGGTTGACTGGAGTCGGTACATACCTGAATCACCTGTGCAATCTGTTGGGAAAAGATATCAAACAACTGGATGTCGGCTGGTATTCCACTTCCTTCCTCATTCTGTGCAAATGCAGCAAGTCTGAAGCAAACAATTCAAGAACATTGGCTTTTTCTGACTGATTTCATGTGGCAGTTACTAAACCTACTTGAGTGTACTGGTACTTTTATGTTTGTTTGTTGTTTAATGCCTCACTCAGCAAGATTCCAGCTATACGACAGTGGTCTGTAAAGATCGAGTCTAGACCAGACAACCCAGTGACTGATATCTTGAACATTGATCTATATAACTGGGATACGATGCAACGCATCAACCAAGCCAGTGAGGCTGACCCCCCGATCCTGTTAGTCGCCTCTTACGACGACAGGCATGGGTTTGAAGACCTATTCTGGAGGTACGAGTTGAGGTTGAGGTTACAGTATACATGTTTCTGGGAGGATGTGTAGAGAGGTTACAGTATACATGTTTCTGGGAGGATGTGTAAAGAGGTTACAGGATACATGTTTCAGGGGGGGGGGGGGGAGATATGTGTGGAGAGGTTACAGTATACATGTTTCTGGGGGATGTGTGGAGAGGTTACAGGATACATGTTTCTGTAGGGATGTGTTGAGGGGTTACAGTATACATGTTTCTGGGGGATGTGTAGAGAGATTACAGGATACATGTTTCTGGGAGGATGTGTAGAAAGGTTACAGGATACATGTTTCTGGGGGATGTGTAGAGAGGTCACAGTATACATGTTTCTGGGGGATGTGTAGAGAGATTACAGGATACATGTTTCTGGGGGATGTGTGGAGAGGTTACAGTATACATGTTTCTGTAGGGATGTGTTGAGGGGTTACAGTATACATGTTTCTGGGGGATGTGTAGAGAGATTACAGGATACATGTTTCTGGGAGGATGTGTAGAAAGGTTACAGGATACATGTTTCTGGGGGATGTGTTGAGGTTACAGTATACATGTTTCTGGGAGGATGTGTAGAAAGGTTACAGGATACATGTTTCTGGGGGATGTGTAGAAAGGTTACAGGATACATGTTTCTGGGGGATGTGTAGAGAGGTCACAGTATACATGTTTCTGGGGGATGTGTAGAGAGATTACAGGATACATGTTTCTGGGAGGATGTGTAGAAAGGTTACAGGATACATGTTTCTGGGGGATGTGTTGAGGTTACAGTATACATGTTTCTGGGAGGATGTGTAGAAAGGTTACAGGATACATGTTTCTGGGGGATGTGTAGAAAGGTTACAGGATACATGTTTCTGGGGGATGTGTGGAGAGGTTACAGTATACATGTTTCTGTAGGGATGTGTTGAGGGGTTACAGTATACATGTTTCTGGGGGATGTGTAGAGAGATTACAGGATACATGTTTCTGGGAGGATGTGTAGAAAGGTTACAGGATACATGTTTCTGGGGGATGTGTTGAGGTTACAGTATACATGTTTCTGGGAGGATGTGTAGAAAGGTTACAGGATACATGTTTCTGGGGGATGTGTAGAAAGGTTACAGGATACATGTTTCTGGGGGATGTGTAGAGAGGTCACAGTATACATGTTTCTGGGGGATGTGTAGAGAGATTACAGGATACATGTTTCTGGGGGATGTGTAGAGAGATTACAGGATACATGTTTCTGGGGGATGTGTAGTAAGGTTACAGGATACATGTTTCTGGGGGATATGTTGAGAGGTCACAGTACACATGTTTCTGGGGGATGTGCTGAGAGCTTACAGTATACATGTTTCTGGGGGATGTGTAGAGAGATTACAGGATACATGTTTCTGGAGGATGTGTAGAGAGATTACAGGATACATGTTTCTGGGGGATGTGTAGAGAGATTACAGGATACATGTTTCTGGGGGATGTGTAGAAAGGTTACAGGATAAATGTTTCTAGGGGATATGTTGAGAGGTCACAGTATACATGTTTCTGGGGGGTTGGGGTCTGTTCAGGTTACAGTATACATGTTTCTGGGGTGTGTGTATAGAGAGGTTACAGTATACATGTTTCTGGAGGGGGGGATGTGTTGAGGTTACAGTATACATGTTTCGGGGGGTGGGGGTGTTGAGGTTACAGTATACATGTTTCTGTAGGGATGTGTAGAGAGGTTACAGGATACATGTTTCTGGGAGGATGTGTTGAGAGTGAGTGAGTGAGTGAGTGTGTGAGTGAGTATGGTTTTACACCGCTTTTAGCAATATTCCAGCAATATAACGACAAGGGACACCAGAAATAGGCTTCACACATCCAAACCCGAGTCTTCTGCATGACGAGCAGATGCTCTAACCACTACGCTACCCAACCACCCGTTGTGTTGAAAGGTTACAGTGTACGTTTCTGGGGGGATGTGTTCAGAGGTTAACAGTATACATGTTTGTTTGTTTGCTTCTTGTTTCATGCCGCACTATGATGGCAGTCTATAAATGAATGAGTCTGCATCAACCGAGTCAGCAAGCCTCAAGCTTGCCGGGTTGCTGAAGACCTATTCTAACCCGAATCTTCATGGGTGGTACTGCTACTACTACTACTACTACTACTACTACTACTACTACCTAAGTGTACTACTACAACTTGAGTGTTCTACTAAAGCCCTGTTTATACGGCGACATTTGCACACATGTGTATTTTTTGCATGTGAGCAAATTTGACCGTATGGACGCATTTACTCATATGAGTAAATTTACACCTAGTTGGGACTAGGTGCAAATTTGCTACAACCTGTGAGTATATGCAGTTTAGATGTGTATTTTTTGCTACCGTGAGCAAATTTGGTCGTATGGACGCATAGCAAATTTATATACAGTAAGTATATTTCCCAACTTATTGCATAATATCTATTTTAAGTGCGTGTTATTGGCAACACTTAATCCTCATTGGTCAAATTATACCAGTTGATGTCCAGACTTCAAACAGACCAGACCAGCAAAAATGGCTAGCAGAAAAAGAGCAAATGAGGGCCATAAAAGTGGGTCTGCATGGAGCGACGATGAAACGAGATGTCTTTTAGGAATATGAGAAGAGAATTGTATTGAAGAACAACTTGAAAACCCCAAAACAAATAATGGGTCTATTTATAAAACGGTTGCAAGCGAAATGGCTGAGAAGGGTTTCGAGAAAACACGAGATCAATGTAAAGTATGCATTCATACTCTTAAAAGTTCGAACAGAGAATGTAAAACAAGCATGAAAAAGAGTCGTAAGGGAAGGAAAACCTGCAAATTCTTCGAAGAACTGGATGTCATTCTCGGAAACAGACCAGCATCATTGCCGCTGAAAGTGATCAATACTTTAGGGAAGAAAGCTGGACTCGAAGAAGCTGATGAAAGTGATTATGATGATAATGATTATGGGGACATTCCACAGTCTGTCAACGATGATCTCAGTGACATTACACCTCTTGAGAGAGAAGATGATCACAGAAAGGAGAAGGAGTCGTCAGACACAAAAGACAAAAAGGATGAAGGATTGGTAGAAAAAAGGAAGAAAGAAGAATCTGCTGACAAAGCGAAGAGCGAAAAGAAAAGGATGTGAAAGACAAGGTTGGAAGTGGCACTGAAGTCAGTCATGGATGGATTTGGTGCAGCCAATGAGAAAGCAGGGACTTGGAGAAACAAAATCTTGACTTGGAAAAGGCGAAAATAGAATCAGAGGAAAGACAGAAGAGGGAGGAACGTGAACATCAACTCAACATGATGAAGATGATTATGGGAGCAATCGGCCAACAACAGGCAGGGCAACCACATTCAAAGCCATCATTCCCTGTGAGCATGAGTCCTATGCATTCTGGTGAAGGTCAAGTTTACATAGGTCAAGGTCCTTCCTCACTCTCGTATTCAAGTCATGGTCAGTCGTCTGGCACTAACCCTTCATGGTCATCTTCAGACACGGATAAGCAAGAACATTTTTCAATCTGTGAGGAATTAAGGACAAAACTTGCATTTACATACAGAAAAGTAAAAAAACCTGCAAGTTATGCGGAAACGAACTTTATTTTAATTTGTGAAAACGTTTCATATTTGGTGATTTACACTTCATGTTCGAAGTCAAGAGTAATAATTCACTCAAGCAAACACTTTTGAAACTTTAAGTTTATTACGGTTTCTTTACTTGCACAAGGCTGTGCGAGATGATCATGTAAAAATCACATGAAAGCAAAAAAAGTTGAAAACTTGTAACTCTCTGTCATTCTCGAATATGCACTTGCATATATGGTGTCGTAAAACAATGTTAACCAGAAAGCCTGTGCAATATCATCCCTCAGGGTCTTTGCACAACGGACAGGTTCGTCACCTCCATCCTGTACGCCAACTTGTTCATCTGCATCATCATCTGTGTCTTCATTCCACTCATCCCTGAAGGTTTCATTGACACTCTCACAGATGTTATGCAAGACAATGCAACAGCCAATCACTGTGCAAGCAAACTCCACATCGATGTCCAATCACTTTTGTAAGCATCTCCAGCGTCCCTTCAAACGACCGAAGGCATTCTCTATCATCATCCTTGCCCTGCTGAGGCGATAGTTGAATGTGGCTTGAGCAGGAGTTAGATTGGCTCTGTTGGAGAAAGGCCTTAAAAGCCAAGTCTTTAATGGGTAGGCTGCATCACCAAGTAGTACCACTGGCATATTGGAATCACCAACCTTCTTGTTCCATGTGGGGAAAAGAATGCCTTTATCACCTTGAATGTAAATATCTGAATTGGCTAACATGCGGGCATGGTGGACCCGACCTGGCCACCCAATGTTAATGTCTCTAAACATGTATCGATGGTCACAAACTCCCTGTTGGATCAGTGAATAAAAATATTTCCTGTTCCAAGTAATCGCCATGTGACTGTTTGGGGGTGATGATGGGAATGTGACTACCATCAATGGACCCTGCACAGTTAGAAAAAAACCCATCTTTCCTCATATCCTTTTATCACATCCTTTAGGGCTTCCCCCTCAGGGAATTTGACATACTCATCCAATAGGACTTTCAAAATTACCTAACACACCTGATTGACACAAACACACATAGTAGCCTTCCCAACACCAAAGAGATTGTCGACTGTCCTGTACTCTGACAATGATGCAAGCCAGTAAATTGCAACTGCTACCTTCTTTTGGACACCCAATGGTTCTTCAACGGTGTCTTGGGAAGCAGAGAGTTCATCTTCAAGTCTTCTGCAAATGAAATCCAATGTTTCCTTCCTCATTCTGAAGTTTTCTAGCCAGTCTGTCTCTTCAAAGTGCTGCAGAACAACCTTGTCATACCACTCCTTTGACCGGGGTTTTCTTCTTATTACTCTAACATGTGAACAACCCAGAGCTAGAGCTACACTCAGGAAATAGGGAAATTTTCTGCGCTTGCGGAAATATTCCAGTCTGATCTTTTCCATGGTTATGACAGAAATGGGTGGTTTTGACAATTTACTCCACATTTACTTATGGGACTTATACTTCGTATGAATGCACTTTTGCTCACGTGCGTAAATTTGGATATGTGTGCAAATTTGCATATATGCAATTTTTCGCCGTATAAACAGAGCATAAGATGAATTCCAGGCTTTTATTCAATATCTATTAACCAATCTGATTGAAACGGTTTTATTAACAAAAATGTGTTTTTACCTGTCGATCAGAGCTATGATGATATTCTTGACGTTGACACTGTTATGTAGGTCAGCACATGCTCTCAAGAAGTGATTCAGAGTTTGTAGGTGGAACTCATCAGGGAACACCTGCAAGTAGTACGGACATGCATGTTGGACAAATCGATAGTTGACAAATCATCCACATGTTGTTGTTGGTATCAAGGCAATTGGTTAACCTGCATCATGGATTAGCTCATCAAGCAGCCCACTTCACTAGTCCTGCATCATCTGTCACATCCTTACTTTCACATATAAGGTTGTTGCTCCATGATTGAGTATCTGTGTGGTTTTATCACAAGACGTCCAGAGGACAGAAATGACAGCTAATAAAAAGAACTCAAAATATCTCAGAATAGTTATTCATGACAGTAAATATCTGTGTTTAAAGCAGTGTTTAATACCAACAGCTCCTCCCACTATATCTGATTTTTCGTTTTTTTAATAGAAAAGGGAAGACAGTCGACATTCTGATTAAGATCTCCAATTGTATCATCCCCTGTCAAAACTATCACAAAATCACCAAGAGGGTGTAAACTGTCATCACATGCAGACCGCCATTTTGTTCTGTGGCCCTTGGAAACCCATCCACCGTATATTTGGCTTCCTTTTATGAGCCTCAAGAGTGAACTGAGTGATTTGATTGGTCATCATTTTTGTTTTTTCTGACGGGATTTAATGATGATGCAAATTAATGTCAAAGTGAGATTTGATTGACTAAGGTGCATATACCGAAGATTGGTGATCTGTAGTGGACATAAACAGGATGTCCATTTTAGATCTTGTAAACATGGTATCAATTTGAAGCAGGTGATATTTATTAGCCTGTTTTGGGTGTATTTTACCAACTGCACTCACTTCATACTGCTTATAACTTAGGCTGCACAAGACAATTCTAACCTGCACCAGTGCAGTCTTGAAAATGGGAAATCACAACCAGAGTTCGGATGACCAAAGACGTATATAGGTGTATGTACGTCTTTGGGATGACATATTTTCCATAACAAGTTTGTGTAGTTTTTAATGTGGGAGCCATCTTGCCATGTCTTCAATTAGGCCAGTAGAAGTAGTTTTTTTCTCCAAACCACTGATAACACAGTTTGACTGAAATGAAATGTTTTTCAGCTTCAACGTTGTTTCAAAACATGGCCTATGGTAACCTTTAACCTTTTTACCTTATACAGAGGTTACTCTTATCAGATCCATATCCCCCTTAGAGTGGATGACCGCTAGCCTAAAATGTGTCGTGAAAATATTGTGTGTAGCCCTACCTTGGAACTAAAAAAAACAAATCAGCAAACAATATCACCAAGACTGTAATATGATGATTATAGTATGGAGTCACAGAAGCTCGACTGAAAATGCTGTTTGCTTTTTCTTTACAAAGTTAACTTTTCCTGTTGACATGTGATCTGATTTCTGTGAAAATCAAAAGGATGTAATTCTAAATATGACATATTGAAATGATATTCAATGACTGTGCAGGTTGTCAGTATTGTTACATGAGGGTTGTGAGATTGGGGCAAACACACCAAGCAGCCACCATTCACATTGCTGACTTATGCTTCAGTTGTCCCTTACAACAAAGTAATTTACTATTCAGCCAAAGAAAAACAGGTTTGATATGATCCTGTTGATTTACCTGAATGATGCACTCCATTAGGTACTCCTGAGCAATAGGATCACGGCAGTTGACTATTTGCTCCAGAACTCCAGGCAACACATGCTAAAATGACAACAATGCACTAATACAGAAAGTGTCCAGACTAAACATAAATAAGGTTCTGTAGCTCACCTGAGTTATGCAGAAATAATGGCAAGCCTGTTTAAATTCAGATTCAAATTCTGTGAGCAACATTTAGAGACATCAAAGCTGGGATCTTTCATGCAAAGTGTCAGTTTGCAGATATAGAGATTTAAATACTAATTGACTGGATTATATAACACCAACCTTATTAATATATCGAATATATCGAATATTATATATTTAATATATATCTGCATTAAATATTGCAGTCCCTTCTATTTCATGCCATGAACATCAAATTTACAGATCTAGATCAAGATCTGAGGATAACACATGTGGAATATCTTGTGAAGATGGCATTGATAAGCTTCATTTGTTGAAACTATTCTCTGGAGATGTGTCAAAATACCAGTTGACCACTGATCTTGAGAACAATGAAATATATTATAACATGTGATAGGAGAATGAATTATTTGTGTTGGTATCCTTACATTGCATATGTATCTGTACCAACCTTTTTATATTTATCCACATGAATACACTCCAGCTGACTGAGACGAACCAGATTTGTTCCCACCAGGATCCGCAACTCCCTCCTTTCCTGCTCCCTACGCTCACGGTCGCGAGAATGGCCCTGGTGTTGCATTCGTACCCATAGTTTGTTCATCTCAGCAAAGTTGAGCAAGATGAAGTCAATAGAATCATCAACAGTTCCACTTTCATGTTCTCCAGAACTGCAAAATATGAAATAGAATCAAGTAGTTCTCATTGTGTCACAAAGCTCTGTAAGTCATCTAATCTTTTCTTTTACAGCTCGGACAATTCCTGGGTCAAAACCAATTAGTGGCAGAGCCCCATGCAACCGGTTGTGCGAGCACAACATCTTGCCACCACGTTCAGCAATAAGCCCAATTTTGCTTCAACATCCATTGGGAATGCCAAACTTGGTGTAGACAATATCTGAGTTTCAGAAGACAAGACTGGGACAGTACACTGTTCACAGATGAGTTTGGCTTCATCATGACAGCGCTGAAGGTCTTGCAAGGGTCAAAACAACGTATATGTGATGCTTGGGTCAATCTTCAGTTGACAATTGGAACATTTCACAGGGTGTTTTCAAATGCACCAGCACAGCCTTGCCTGTGTCAATGCAAATGATGGTCACACCCAATATTGACATTGTTAATTGAGTTGTTACAGCACCCCTCTATTAGGGCATGTAGCTCTGTCTTCTGTTGGCTTTTGCCAATGAATTTGTTATGACAAACATTGATCAAATGAAAGACCAAATATTATTTTCAATAACATCGAACAATACTACCTCTATTACATTTCTGCCATAAATCCTGTATTTTGGCTTCAATCACACTAACTAAAATTTTCAGATTTTCAACTGACGTCCTCTTCGCTGTCAATTACACACACAACTAGTTGTCGCCAAGTAGTCTCGTAACTACCCAAGCCATGACATCATAACAGAGGCAACATCACTTTTTCCCCTCATCTACGACTAGAGGTAGATGAATTGGGGAGGTGGGAGGGAGTACTTCGGATGTAATAGAGGTAGTATTCTTAGAATTTTTAACAATGATAATCATTGTCTGATAATTCTTACGAAACTTCTACGTCTATCACATCTCTGCCAGAATATACCAGAGGGACCTGGTGGGATCTGCCTCCAGTAACTCCCTGTGTAATTGACAGTAATCTCTTCTGGAAACCATTATTTACTGATTCTAATCCTACTTGAGATAATTTCCTCTGAAATTCCCCCTGAGAACTTGAAATCAGAAATATGTCAAGAATCAGTCAAATATGTGATATATTCACTAGAATTACCCTTATATTTGCTGATCTTGATTGTAATAATGATGTCATTTCTCATTTGTGTTGGTTGAGGCCCCATGTTGATCATGGGTGAGACTAGAATAGTCAAAGGCATGTAATTCTGAAACTCTTGCTGCTGTTGCCATGGCTAGTAGACACTTTTCCGGCTTTTTCGGGTAGGGTAGCTTTAGCCATGGGCTCGTTAAGGTTCTGTTAACAATGCTGATAGTACCATCGATAGTTTGCACTTGGGGAACATACAAGGTGTGCGAACATCTTATAGTAGTGGTTTCCGATTGATAATCCGTCATGTTGAAGAACAGAATGAAGGGCTGATCTATAACCTTCTATCGTCCCATGTCAGAATTTGTTGTCTTGACATAGATGTAGCAGAAAATCAGCTACCATAGGGATGGATGTAGCATTAGTTATGATCCCTTGTCAACTTCACCACTGGACGAACTTTTCCCATCTGTTGTCATATATAAGGGAGGATGAAGGTCTCCACGATCTTGCTACAGCTTCTGAGGCAAGCCCAGAGTATCCGGATGTCTGCATCTTCTGCATGATAACTTCCAAGCGGTTAGTTAGATGTAGGCTGGGTAGATTGTCGTGGAAAATGCTGGACTTGGGTTGTCGTAGCAGATCTCGACGATGAGGTAACTGGACAGGTTCCTCCATTAGTAGACTTAGTAGTCTGGGGAAGCATGCCCTGTTGGGCCATATTGGACCGATCAGTATTATTATGTAATCCGTCTCCTCCACCTTGTGGATGACTTTGTCATGGTGGGAATGCGTTCGCAAACAGATTCGTTCAATCCATCAATAGTGTGTCGATCTGGTGAGCTCTTGGGTCGGGAACTGGACTGACATAAACAGGAAGTTGGTTGTTGTAGCAAGTGGCAAAATAGATCCAGGTGTGGTGTGTCCCATAACTTGTTTATCCGTGGAAGTAAAGTCCATTCCGTTGCCACTATTCTCCTCTGGCGATAAAGGCTGTCGACCAGTATGTTCAGTTTCCTGGGTATATGTCTTGCTTCCATCTGGCAATTGAAGGAGTCTGCCAAGGCAAACAATGGTGTAGTCTCCGTCATCAGAGAGCTGGATCTGGTTCCTCCCTGCTTCTGAATATAGGCCACTACTGTGGTGTTGTCCGTGGCTATGAGAACGGATGATTGCTAAAGATGTATCTTCCACTCCAGGATGGTGTAATAGATGGCCTTCATTTCCCTGCAGTGGTTATGAAGGTTCTTCTCTTCCGTGTTCAACGATCCCGAATCTGACGCGTCTGTGAATAGATGGTGTTTGGGCTTCGGACAAGTCAGAGGGATGCCACTCATCACATGCTCTCTGTGATTCCATCAATGGAGGTCTCGTAGAAATCTGGGCAGTAACTGAGTCTGGAACTCCAGGCTGTGAGATTGTTGATCCATGTCTCTAGAGGAAGTAGCATCAGCCTTCCTCTTAAGGTCATATCCTGAAGTTTCCTAGAAGAGACATCCACCACCTCAGGGACTTGCTGGGTTGACTTGAGAGTGATTGAATCATCTTGATAGTCTTGTTGAATCGATCCCTTGGTGGGCATAGGTATCCCCTGTCTAGCTGGAATCTGGATGTATATGATGTCTTATGAACCGGAGTAGTCTCGGACTTGGAAGGATCGACTAGGAAGCCTAGGTAGGTCATAAGTTGGACCAAGAATATCATGTTCTGATGTAGTTGAACTTTCTCTTGGTCTACAGCTTGGAAATCCTCCAGGTAACCATGGATTCAAACTGGCTGGATGTGAACAAACTTGATGACTGGCGCTGTAATCCTGGTGAATAACAAAGGACTTGAACTTCATAGCGTTGGCAATTGATCGCTAAGCATAGATATTTCTGTGAGGATGGGTGTAACCGGACGAGAGTGAGTAAGTGAGTGAGTATGGTTTTATGCCGCTTTTAGCAATATTCCAGCAATATCACGGCAGGGGACACCAGAAATGGGCTACACACATTGTACCCATGTCGGGAATCGAACCTGGGTCTTCGGCGTGACGAGCGAACGCTTTAACCACTAGGCTATCCGACCGCCCCAACCGGATGAGAAGATAAGCATCTTGTAAACCTAGGCTGATAAGCCAGTCTCCTGTCTTCAACGTCGACCGTAACTTCCGTAGGGAATTCATGTGGAACTTTAGCAGAGGTACCAGTGTCTTTTGTTTAGGGTGTTTAGGTCGATGATCATCCTCACTTCAGTTGTATTCTTCTTCAGGACTAAGAAGACCGGAGAAAATATCCCTTGGTGTTGTTGGTCTCCATTAGTCTCCGAATGGCTTGCTTCTTTAGTAGCTTCCTGACGGCCAAATCTGCTGCTGCAAACTTGGCTATGACTAGATGAAATCTGCATCTGACGGCGTGTGTCTTCAGGATAGGATGTTTCCTGATGTGTAGCTTGTACCCGTGAGCCACGACGTCTAGAATACAGTGATCGGGTGTAACTTTCTTCCAATTTTCAGTGTATGACAGAAGGCACCCTCCCGCTTGTCCCAGAGTCAGCACTATGTTGAAAGACGGTAGGCGTAAATCGCAGTCCATAGACATAACCAAGTGGTCTATAATTTGGAGGGGTTGGTATTTGAAGTCAGAACCTGTGTTCGCCTCTGCCTCCAGATCTTCAACGGCGATTATATCCTTGTTTCTTGTAGTCTGGCTGAAGAAAAGATTCCTAAGAAGATTGTCGCTTGTCGTATCCCCGACTCGGTATGGAATGAATCTTTCCCGGAGGGGACACACTTCTTCTTAGGAAGCTGTTTGGATGATGAAGATTTGTAGTCCCAGGGACGCTTCTATGGATGGGATGATCCGTGGACTTTAGCAGCTAAGTTGATAGTTGAAGTTTGGAATCGATCTGCAGTGTCTTGTCTCACTTCATCTGTCACGTGTCACAATTTTCCATTGAATGTTGTGGTAGCTGATATAGGTTGTGTCATTATCAACCTCTTGGTCTGGTTAGAAACAGCTCTGGATCGGATCTGTAGCCAGACTTGGGAGGAGTCTTCTTGCATCCTGACAATAGTATCTAGAAGGCTATGGATGAGTCCGACTTGATCAGTACTAATAGTCATTGGCGTGTCTCCAGTTATTCCTTCATAGGATGGCTATAATGGTGGAATGATGTGTCTGATTCTGGCAACAAACCAATTAATGTAAGCACCAACATCCATATAGTATCTGGAAACCGATGTCAGATCCTTAATCTGCATAGTAGTGGTAGTAGATGCTAGTGATGGGGTTGCGTACCAACTTGTGGAAATCTTCTTCCATACTTGGGAATTCCGGAAGTGGAGCCTCATGCTTCCTGTATAACTTCTGCTTTATTGGAGGTAAAGGTAGTCGTTCATCGTGCTTGAGCTTGAGAAGACTGTCAGACATCTGGTCAATTACCTTGCCAGCGTAACTGGGCCAAGGTAATGTCTGATGGATGTGTTGAGACGATGTAGGAGCATGACATCCCCGATATTCCGGCATCTGGGTTGGCGAAGTCTGTGTCACTGGAGGTTTGAGTACAGGCATAAGATGGTAGAGTTCTTCTATCAACTCTAAAAGGTGTAGTCTCACTGGGGTGAATCAACAGCCTGATCTTCGCCCCGGCTCCTGCCTCCGAGTGACCTTGGGTAGCTCCCATTGGGGTAGGGTAATCATTGTACTCCTCGTCTACCCCGGGGCTGGACAGTCGGCATGGAGTCCTAACGGTCGGCTGGCTGGATAATTGGTCGGTCAGCTAGGTAGCTGTGGGTGGCAGGCCCATGGAGTCAGTGTGACGACCATACGGTGTCTTAATGGCTGGCTGGCTTGACGGCTTGTCGGTCGGCTGTGTTACCATGAAAGGCAGGCCCATGGAGTCTGTGTTACCATCGTACAGTGTCCTAATTTGCCTTGGATGGCTTGGTTGCCGTGGACAGCTGGGTTGCCTCGGACAGCTTGTCTTGGGATTCCGTGAGGCTTTTGTACGGTATTGTCTCACGGTAAATCAAAGTCTGCTTGCTTATGGGCGGCTGGTCGGCTTGGCTGGCTGACCGGCCATACGGCGCAGCTTGTTAGTCATCTGAAGAAGGTCCTATGGCTTGGAATGAAGATTGCCCTACAGCTGTGAATGAAGAATTGACAGATGGCATCCCCCTCGTGACCGGGGAATTCTTCTTTGCCAGAGCTATCTCCTTGATCTTATGCATCTCTTCTTCCAGCACTGAGAGCTTCGTCTCCTCAAAAGGACTCTTTCATGTTTGAAGAACCAATCAATTCAATGTGGAATAATTTTTAATTACTTAAAGAAGTTCCTTTGATCTTTGTAAGATAAAAATAGATCCAAATTAAAATGCAGAAATTAGGTTAAAGAAGTCAAATTCATTTCAGTCAATGTCCAAAATCCAGTCTCATGTTTCAGGCAATATATACATTGCCTGAATGAATAGGTCAATATACATATTGCCTGATTATCGACATTATCATGCCTCTATGTCAGGAAGAGATCTGATTTATCTTTATAAAATACTGTGTAACCTGCCTTGGAGGGTAATAAATTTCTCAGCTAGCAAATAAATCTCTTATACCCTGCCAGGAGCAATACAGGCTGCACATGGATTTCTGGGAGGCAGAATAAATCCCTTATACGCCACTTCAAAGCAAAAAGCTGCACTTGTCCAGGTCAATTGAAGTGACATGATATAGCACAAGTTATCCTCAGCTCAATCGAACAGCTGTTTTCTATCAGTTTTGAATTTGTGTTAATTCTTTGACAATGTCACATTAAAACATGTTCATGTGAGATAAATTTGCTGTCTGGATCGTGGTATAAGAGAGAGAGAGGCACACCAAAAATGGGACTTCATAACACTACATATAGACACTATAACCACAAGGTTGCCCTACCGCAACTTATCAGGGATGATGTAAGGTGAGGTGAAATGGGGTTTGAGGTAGTGTTTAAGATTATTGTACTTATGTAGAAACAGGTATGCACATGGGTGAGCAGCTGTTTGTACTAGTCGTCACTTTTGCCAGGTATTTTTTTTGCTTGCCCACTGAGATGCTATGCCACAGCTTAACATGGATGCCTTACCGAGACACAGTATACTGACTGAGCCAATCGGTCCTTGTTTTCCCCTTAATCCTGAGTGCTAGGCTAGGTCAAGGGATCGAGCCATCGTCCTTCCACTCCATCCGTCCTTTCACAGAGGCCACTGTGTTGTCGAGAAAACCAATTGCAGCAGCCCTTTTTCCTGGGTCTGTTTATAACTACCAGTACCATGTTACAACACTGCAGTCTGTGCCCTGTTTGTGTTGATATATGGACTATCTCCACAAAGCAATTGTACTGTTAAGGTGATTGTAACTCCCAAGACTAAACACAGACATACGACTGTCATTGCGCTACGATCGCGTTGTGGAATGGGGCCCTGCACAGTACCAATGTCTAGTCAAAAATACCTTGCATCCTCCTCAGTGTCAGGCAAGACATTTTTGGTACACTGCAGTAGATAGTTGCGCAGAAAAAGTCCTCTCAAGGGATGCTGCACACCACGACACATTTCTACTAGATCCTTTAAAATGTCTCGTCTGGATAATTCATTTGCTTTAATATACACCACTCCAACAGTAATCAGCAGATACCTGAAAATTGAAAGAAAATTGTTCAACTCTATTGTAACATCTGTAGCATAAAAATGAAATAATGTGTTTTCTGTATTCCAGATTATATTACGATATTGCCATAGTCAGCAAGTGATCAATGATCATATCGTCTGAAGCCTAATTACTTAAATCATGTGACCTCTAAACCACCTTAATACTGACTAATTGGCTGATGATAGAACTTCTTCAGTGTTGTTGCTAAACTTGGACACAAATTGGGTTATGCCCAAATCCCTGAATTTTTGTTAAAGTTATACCTTCCAGCACAATCTCAGGCCTTTGATCACTTATAAATTGAGAAATTTCAAAGAGTATCAGACTATACATATATATGACACATCTACATCTCACGTTCACAGGTTCGTTATGACCTGTACATGTTTACAAGATGACACCTTAAGAAAAACAAGCATCAAATACGATATGCGTTGAATGAAACTTCAAGCCCCTGATCACAACTGCCACCTGGGACTTGTTCTAAACTAAAGAGTTACTGGTTAACATAGGATCCAAAACTGATCAAACTTACAAATCCCAACTCATGTAACAACAGCCATGCCCATTGACAAAGCCTTCTCAATAAAGCTATGATGCTGTCACTTGGTTCTACCTCTTCTCAATCTTTGGTCATCTTAAATGTGAAGCAGCGTACAGTGGGGTGTGTGTGTGACTGGAGCCAAGAATGAGAAGAGGTAGAAACCTGGACTGGTGGTGGTGCACAGCCTCTGTGAGGAGAAGATTAAGCTGTTTTTGGGTGAGTTGCAATAACTTATTGGTATTTGAAGTAAGCTCTTTGTAGGGTGTGTTAACTGTGATAAGATCACTAGAGATGATATAATGGGGCTTTCCTTTCGATTCAGTTTCCAAGAATTGTACAGTTGACCACTTGACTGATAAGGGTGGAAATACAAATCATGAGTTATGAACAGGAAATGAACCTTTCACTGATCTGAACTGAAAACTAATCTATTGTCATGGAAACAGGATTTTCTTTTCTCCAAAATTCTTAAAAAGAAAAAGGCACTAGTTCATTGCTAGACTGATATCTGAGCAAACATTGATAAATAAATATTAAATGCTTTTCGAGTTAATAATAAATCTAAGCCAAATTTTAACCTACCAGTAATTTCACGTCCAACATGTTGTTATGCAAAGGGGCAAAATAAAATTTCCTGAAATCCCTAATTACCAAAAGGCAAAAGTTTAGCACATGTCTAATAGGTTTGCAACATTTTGTAATAAAATATTGAATGGTTTCCGAGTTCTGACACACATGATGAACCACATGATGGACAGATGGACGTGGAGCACATTCTAACAACTGGGTTACAGATCCTCCACCATTCAATAAAACAAAGTGGAGCTCATTGTGAAACAATTTGTGTACAAAATGATTATCTGCAACAAAGAAGATGGACTGGCTTAACAAACATGACATTATATTCAGATTACCTTTCAAAGAACAAAATACAATTCTTACATTTACAAAAATCAATCATAAACAAGTAGTCTGGCCTAAATTGAACATAGAACTTGGGTTTAGATCCTTCATAGCAGACCCTCTCGTATACATCGTGTGTTACCGTATGCATGTAAATAGTATGTTGTTAGATTATAAAGTATCAGTTTATTGAACTAAGATGAATTAAATGAATAATCTTCACTGAAATATTTATATTTATTTCCTTAAATGATTGTGTTAACTTCAGCACTTGCACAATCTTCTAATTCACAGGTAAGCTAGTTCTGTAAATAGTTTGGGTAGTTCAGCCACTCCTTGTTGGTGTCACGGCTATTGTCGGCCAGAGGCTTTGCCTGTGGGTACCGGTAGGTTGTTATTGTTCTCTGCAGGATCTCTTCAACCATGAAAATATCCTGTTCACAACTTCTGCTGGCCAGTCAGCATATGGCTCTGCACATGTTCTGAGAGCATCTTTTCTTCACTGTGTCATTAGTACTTTATTGATCTAGAAACTTAGGTTAGAGTACTATGCATTTTACTATGTATTTGTTGTATATAGTACCTTAGCTGGCATGGAATTATGATATTGTAATGTATTCTTAATTCAACTTACTTATGTACTTGGCTTAGGTATGTCATGTATATATTCTGTAATATTGTTATAAATGAATACAAGTTGTATATGTATCATGTATTTAATATAGTATATTGTAGTTATAGTGTATTTATTTATGGCATATTTTATTGTGCAGGGCTATTCTTTGTATTTATGTATAGAGAGGTTTGAACCTGCGTCCCTGAGATGAGGCATGATAATGTGTACTGGTATATCTAGAGGGACTTGTTGAAGTATGTATGCCAAAAAGAAAGAACTGTAATGTTTTATTAGTATTGTTATTATCTGGTGCCATCATAATTTCCATACGGATCATGTTGATTATTACATTACGTATCTTACAGGGCCGAACAACCTTGTAGGGGTCTTCACATCACATTTTCACATCCCACATCCCATTCACTTCATTCAAATAAATCCCCTTTAAACGCTAAACTCTTAAACCTTTAGTTGTATACTGCATTACTTTTATGTTAATTATTCCTTGTTTGTCTTGTAAGTTTTACGTCTAGTTTTGAAGGGTAAAGCTATACAGGTTAGTGTTAAATTCTTATTTGAAATATTGCTTTGGGGACATCGCTTCATGTTTCCTTTAATTGATCTTCATGCATAGCAGGAGTAAGCCAAATGAAGATTAACTACAGTGTGTTAACTACTAATAATGTACTACATAAAACTCTTGTGTAAGAGCCTTGGGCAGCAATATATAAATTCTTGCACAACTGATTATGGACAGTGAAGAGGGACTTCTGTCTGTTGAAAATCTAAAGATATTATAGTGTGATAGCCAGTGAGCCACAATACAGGCAATGAGGTAATGGAGGTAGGGTATTTGGCAGGAATTATTCATTTTAGTTGCCTCATTTCTGTTTTGAGCATATGAAACTGAACATAATGTGGCAAAGATAAGACCCATTTGCTGTACAGTCAAGAGGAGAAAACTTTACATCTGGAAAAAGAATCAAATAACCAGTGGAAAAATATTGTTTCCTGTTTACATCCTTGAAGCTGTCAAACAGGTGTATTGACATGACAGATAAATGGAAATATCAAGCTATGAAATACAGAAAGGAATCTAGATACATCTCAGTCATCATATTATCCACAAAAACCAATCCAATCACCATGTCCCTTGGGGGTTACATTTCTATCCAACCATAATGATTAGGGGTATTTCAACAAACGACATCCAATGAAGAGGACTTCAACCACAGTCCCAGGTCTCTAAATAAGTTATAAGTAATTCCTGTTGAATCATATCATGTCCAATACATTCTGCAAAATACTATTACATGTTAACAAATCATACAATGAGGAGTTATTCATAGTTTAGCATTGCTGATGAAAAACTGCTTTAATTTCTCATAAATCAAAACCAATTTTCCTGATACTTGTGTGATCTTTCTGGTTACTTTGTTATCAAAATTAGAACCAACTTTTGAGATCAGGCATCGTGAGCTTGGGGCATATTGAGCTTGGGGCAAATTTGAGTCTGAACAAGTGAAATTGTGATAAGCCTTTTGGAAGCTGTTGTGATAATCTGTGAGTCTGTCCTATGCCTAATTATATATAGGAAGCACACGAAGCCCTTAACATGTTTGAGGAAAGTATGTGGCAATGTCTGCAAACTATAAGCACTCTAAGCAATGTGAAAGGCTATGTTACTCACAATCGGGGAACAATGTTCCCTGCATACTGAACCAGCTCATACAAGTCGGCAACCTTGCGTCCTCGCTGAAACTCCTCCACCAGATACCCCTCCAGATGACGGAGTTCATCAGAAATGGCCATGTCTGGCAAGTGTTAAAGTCATAAAGACACAACTGAAACAATCATGAAAACTCATATCTGCCGCTAGTGTATGTTCTTTTGAGTGTAACGTCAAAAGTTCCTAAACTCTTATGATACAAAAGTTTGTAGCTAGACTGGTACCTCTGCAAATATTTGGTCAAGACATTGAATGGACTTTGAGTTATATTCTAGAAACAAATCTAGTTTCATTTGAACCTCAGTCCAATTTGCTGCCTTAAAAAGTAGAAAACAAACATATGACAAAAATCCAAAATAGCAAAAGGCACAAGCTGCTGGCGAGACTGATGTCTGTGCAAAGTTTGATCTACTGTAAATCAGACATCATTTGTTTAAGAACATTTTTGGTACATCAGAAACAGAGGGTTTAGTCAACAGACTTGTACATTAGAATACAATTCACAGATACAGAGTACTACACACAGTTATTATAACTTTGAAAGCATTTTCCATTACGATGAATATAATCAGGTAGGATTATGACTATCAAAAATCTACAAATACCAATAACTGTGAAATGTTTGACCTATGTACCAATATCTCTATACAATTATTATACAATTAACAATAAGCCATTATCAGTACTCAATAATTCTATATACAAAGATAAGAAATTATAATATGCAAACATTATTGTTCAATTAGAATTTAACATCTCGCTATTTTAATTTCTTCTTTTACGATTTTCATTATGAAACCGTCTTTGCAATACTTAGACTGATACAGCATAACTTTGGGTAAGCATGTGTTCCGTGGTTTCACACAGGATGCCGATCCAAAGAACGACTGCGTAACCATGATCCCATCTTCCCGAGGCAAGCAAGTTAACTGACTTTGAAAGTCCAGTTTCAACCCTTGCCGAACTAGGCTGGAATTCCTGGGCTTGATCGTAGCGCCACCAGTGGCTATTACGAGTTATGTCCTTTCTATGCCTCTCCAATCAGATTCAACCTCTCGTATCACTTGCATTTGTTTCAAACAAAACGGTGGCGCCCAGTCAAGACGATCTGATCGATAATCAAGATCTATATTGTGATAAAACGAGACTTACATCGCAAAGTGAATCAAATCACGTGAGCACCTTGATTAAAAACATGAAAAGATATAGAAAATATCTGTTGACAGCGAGTTAGTGGTGCACATGCTTTGCAAATCCTGCAGTTGACCGAAATCTGCATGACACTCCACCAACCGGATTTCGATTTCGGTGCGCGATTTTGATTGGACTATGCATAGACTCCATAATACCAGCCTAGTTCGGCAAGGGTGGAAACTGGACTTTTATAGTCAGTTAACTCACTTGCCTTGGGAAGATGCCATGATCCAGGTCAAGCCTACTTAGTCCACGACTTTAACCTCACCCCGTGTAAGAGGAGGTGTTCTGTTACAAAAGACTCTTCACCGGCTAGTAGGTTCTACAAATCAGACCTCACACATAAGGAGGTAAGGCGGACCAGCTTGGCATCTCTTTTTTCACTTCGTCGAACCTGTCAATCACAACTGCAGAGATTGGAGATGGTAAGAACCAGAAGAGGAAACGATTGACAATACCTGTACGGGTCAACAATCAACTACTGAGACATATATGCACAAGGCAGAGGTGAGCAGGTAGAGGATTTGGTCATCATTTAAACAATGGCCACACTGGATGGTGGCTTCTATGACGTAGACCAAAGTCCAAACAGACAAGTATATATACCCTCCCTTTTGGAACTTGTCTGCGAAACCCGATGAAATGTAAGCAACAGAGAGAATAAATTTTTACAAACCTGTAGAGGTTATGAATTCTCTGATGAAATCCTCCTTGGGGCACTTATTGCATTTTCCTTGCTCAAGAAAATCTACATGACATAGTTGTAACCATTTTCCTTTACAAAAATTGTTACCACACAAAAAACTTCGTTTTTGTATGATATACGACCACCCTTACGGGGCCTCACCCTCCACGGCACGTCACGCCAGGGGAAGCAACTCTCACCCAAATCACTTTCCATATGTCTAATGCTGACGGAATGTGGGGATGTGGGTGGCCATGCCCCAAGGAGGATTTCATCAGAGAATTCATAACCTCAACAGGTTTGTAAAATTCTCTTTCTGATTAAATCCTCCTTGGGGCACTTACTGCATCAAGACAGATTCCTAAGATAATCTAGGAAGTGGCATCTGTCAGCAACAAGCATAATAAATACATCACATTTTGAATATTTCAATGAATAAACAAGAGTTCAATAAATGGAACCAACCTTATCGTGAGGCACCACCGTCGAGGGGCGGGGGCTAGAGACAGGGCGTGGTCGACCATATACTATGAAATTAGCCGTTATTTGTGGCTGATCATATTCGAGAACTCGAAACTGAATACTGACCCTGTCCGGGTGGAAGACAGTTAGCTCGGGATCGGCTGACATTGCATGAATGTTGCCTACCCGTCTGCCGGACGTTACCGCCACAAGGAACGCCGTCTTCCAGCTCAACAGCTGAAGAGAGAGAGACAACAGATCCCGAAAGGAAGGACCGGACAGCCAATCAAGAAAGATTGACAAGTCCCAAGGGGGGCTGATCCGCTGAACAGGCGGTCGGATCCTGTCCACACCTGCTAAAAAGCGCTGCACTAATGGGTGCACACCCAGAAGTGCCCCGTCGACAGGGACGTGAAAAGCTGCGATAGCTGTAGAGTACCCCCGAACTGTTGATGCAGCCGAGTGGCTAGCTGAAATAGGACCTTGGAGATCAGAGGTACTGGGGGGAATGCCCACAGGATTCTGTCCTTCCAATCTAGCTGGAAGGCGTCCGGTGCCACCGACCTCGGGTTGGGGACCTGGGAGCAGAACGTTGGTGTCTGGTGATTCACCCCAGACGCAAACAGATCCACCTGGAACGACACGTATAACTGGGAGATAATCCCGAATATCCCCGGGTCGAGCCTCCACTTGTGAGGAGCGAGGATCCGGCGAGACAGAGCGTCTGCACGGACATTGTCCACCCCTGGGAGATAAACAGGTATCACATATCGCACCATAGGAGGAACTGCCACGCCTCGTGGAGAAGCGACGGTGACACCGTTTCCCCCTGCTTCCGGATGGTAGTCATCGCCGTTTGGTTGTCCATCTATAGACGAACCACTTGGCCACGAAGCAGATCCAGGAAGCGTTGGAACACCAACCTGACCGCTCTCAGTTCTAGCATATTGATATGCAGTTTGATCTCCTGCTGGGACCATAGTCCCGAGGCATTGTGATTGTTCAGAACGCCTCCCCAGCCGGAAAGTGACGCGTCTGTATGAACTGTGAGAGGCGGAACGGGAGTGTCGAGGGGAAACCCCGGGACAGATTCCCGACCTCGGTCCACCACTGAAGGTGTGTAATGAGACACTGTGAAGTCTCGAGAACAGTCTCGAGATCTTCCGAGTTCACCCAAAGCCGACGGAGCGCTTGTTGAATGGGTCTCATTCTCAAGCACGCCCGCCAAACCACATCCGCCATGTTGCCCAGTAACTGGAGCCATGTACGAG
The DNA here is from genome assembly GCF_022045235.1 of Haliotis cracherodii. NCBI lineage: Eukaryota > Metazoa > Mollusca > Gastropoda > Lepetellida > Haliotidae > Haliotis > Haliotis cracherodii. Next base: position 25,075,899 of record NW_027266265.1, read on the forward strand.
CAGTGTTTCTCGTGGACAGAAGAAACTGGGAAGTAACACTTCTGACCTGCAATATGCGGTCTTGTGATAGAGATACAAGTCCGCTCACTGTGTTGAAGTTCGCCCCTAAGAAGACAAGATTCTGAGTAGGGCTCAGATCTGACTTCTTGAGATTGACTATCCACCCTAGAGTGATCAGAATGTCTATCACTTCTTGTGTAGCTATCTGACTGAGGGATTGCGATACAGCTCTGAGTAACCAGTCGTCGAGGTACGGGTGGCAGAACCGACCTTTCGACCTGGCCACTTGGGCAGGAATCAACATCAGCTTGGTGAACACCCTCGGGGCCGTGGCGATCCCAAATGGTAGAACCCTGAACTGATAACACCTCCCGTCGAAAGAAAACCTCAGGTATTTCTTGAACTCGGGGTGTATGGGTACGTGAAGATAGGCGTCTTTAAGGTCTATTGACGTTAGACATTCTCCTGTCCTGACAGCTGAGATCACTGAGCGCACTGTCTCCTTCCTGAAGGACGGTACCTCTTTAAGTTTGTTCAGCCTTCTCAGATTGAGAATAGGTCTGAACCCTCCGTCTTTTTTGGTGACTAGGAAATATGTCAAGTAGAAGCCCTTGCTTTTCTGTCCCACAGGAACCGGTTCGATCGCCGCCTTCATAAGAAGTGCGTCGACCTCGGCATGGAGAAATTCCGCCTTCTCTCCGGTAGCAGGCACCGGAGTGTGCTTTATCCCGGAGAAGGGGGGCGGATGATGTTTCTACCGAGGCATGTGGCCATCCCTTAGAGTGGACAGGGTCTAGGGACTGGATGTAACTGTCTCCCATTCCTTCAGGAAAAGAGCCAGTTGGCCGCCTATGGGGACATCTGGCTTGAGGCAGTTGACCCCTGCTGTTGGCAGTTCGATAACTTGCGACTGTGGGTTCACCTGGGGCACTTTGGGCGCTTGCCCCGGCCCCTGCCTCGCTTGCTCCTCCCAGCGCCGTTACCCGAAGGAAGCGGCTGCTTCCAAGCTGGTGTGGACTTCTGAGCCGGCGCGTCAGCGTTGGAGGAGTCAAGCGGAGAGGCCCGCTTACGCGGTTTAACGCTAGGTATCTCCAACAAGGCCTCTCTGACCACCTGCTGAGCCCCAGGGAAGAGGGTAGCACCCATCTTTTATGGCAAAGCAAGGAGGTCTTGGCGTGTGGAAGTCGAGTACTTAGATACTGACATCCACAGCCTGTGCATGCCCATAACAGCGCACATCATCTGCGAGGCACAGCTAGTGTGAGATGACTATGAACCTCTGTCAGTTGCGCAGCCAACCCCGAAGAGTCAGCCGGCCCCTCTCCAACTAGCTCCCTCTGTACAGCAGACAGATATGTGGAGTGTACGGATATGCGAAGCTGTTGGCATGGATTACGGTATTGCTCCTCGAAGCTAACGTAAGCAGCCTTCAACTCCGCACCGCACATAGGAAAGGGGGGCAACCGCCGGCCCTGCTTGGCCTTAGGGTGACAGAAGTCCAGACGCACTCGTCGACCATTGGCACCTCGAAATCACCGTCCTCTGCCAAGGGTACCGCTTAATAAGTTCCGGCAGGTCGAACTTCCTGCGAGCACCCGAAAGCAGAGGGTCGATGACCTCGTGTGTCAAGGGGCGCCTTGCTAGGAGCGAAGACATCCCCTGGAAGGCGGAACTCAGTCGGATCCGACTCAGGCATAGGGGCAGCCACCTGAGGCAGTACCTGGACAATATCGTCCCGTACGTGCCTCAATGAGGATGCAAAGGAGAATGTTCCCGAAGCCTCAGAGTCATCCCCTCCCTCCTCCATCCACTCCTCATCTCTCAATTCCAAGCCGACCGTAATCGACTCGTCCTCGAGAGAGTAAGTGGACAAGGTAGGAAAAGGACGCCCGGAGGCCTGGGCCTTCGCATCCCCGGGCTGCCCCCTGCCCAAAGCCATCCAGGTCCCGAGGTGCCGGGTGTTCATGGGAACCCACCTGGCTCTGGGCCATGGATCCACTAGCGGGAGCCTCGGCCTCGGAGAAGGCGTCTGACTCCGCTAGGGATAAAGGTGCAGAGGAAGTGAACGGGCCAGCGCCTGCCACCCCTCCGCTGGGGAGCGACCTCGAGCCGGAGCCGGAGCCCGGTCTCAAATCGTCCCCGAGGTCATGTGGCCTGCCTCGGCCGACGCCGGGCATTCTACAAGACCTCAAAACTGCGCCCGGCGCCGACAACGGGGAAGGCTCAGCCCGCATCTCCTCTCGGAGTTGGGACTTGACCTCCACTATCATCGACGCCATCTGCAACTTAAACAGAGCAGAGATGTCTGCTAAAGAGGGTGCAGAAGAGGGTGCAGGTGTGGGAACCTCGGGGACCCTAGAGCCTTCTCCCCCGGCCCTCGGAGAGGGGTAGGAGGAGACAGTTGCGGAAGGCTTTGTTGACTTGGCCTTACTTTTACCCTTTTTAGAGGGGGCAATGGCCTTTTTGTACATCCATCCCAGCCTCGAGTAGGCTCTTATAATGCAAGTGGTCGGCGTGCCGCTGCTTCATTGTGTTAGGGGTAAAGGCCCTGCAGATCGGGCATGTTTGGTCATCATGCCCCTTTTCCACCAAACACTTTAGGCAGCAATCATGCTGATCCTGGGGCGGAATGTTTAGACCTACAAAGTTTGAAGGTCTGTAAAAAGATTGTAAATACTGAGTTGGGTTGGGCGGGAAAAGTGTATCAGTGCGATATTAAAGATCGGAAAGACATGTGCTTTTTAAATTGTGAAAACAGAAGCAAAGGCATAATGTACAATGCGATTTGTAATGCGATACTAATAGCCATTGTCCGTAAGATATTTTTCAAAAAACACCATGCGGGCGTGTTACGCGGTAAGGTGTAAAAAAAACCTAGAAAAGGTAAGTGTAGTTATAATCTAGTACACAACCTTGGGTTTTGTAAAGGAAAACGTGCAGTTCAAATCTGTATGATATACTAAAACCCCAAGCCATTTTGCTGGCCTTGGTGTTACATGTGTCAGACAGTGGAACAACACAATGGACGCCATTACGGTCATTTGAATTCTAATGCACCGTACACGTGGCATTTCTTCTATGAAAATTACAACCTTATAACTTTACAATGCGAGGTATTACGCCTTTGCAAGGAAATAAATGTACCATACATACAGTTTGGTCAGTCATGTTGTCTCAGTGTTATGATCACGTAGTTTGAAACTTTTCACATGTCCTGTCAGGTGTATGACATAAAGGAAAGTGATTTGGGTGAGAGTTGCTTCCCCTGGCGTGACGAAGTTTTTTGTGTGGTAACAATCTTTATTAAGGAAAATGGTTACAACTATGTCATGTACATTTTATCTGAGAGAGGATTTAATCTGAGAAAGAATCAAGAATTTCTTGCACTATATATACAGGATACTAGATGTGAGACTGTGGAACGCTTGGTATCCTCATCTGCGCTGACTGGCTGCTGTGAGCTGTTTGGCCAAGATGAGAGGTCTTTGAAAGATGAGAGGACCAAAGTGATGAAGCCCGTGGACATCGGTAACAGAGACATCACGAAGGTAGTGGGAAGCAAAGACCGTGTCAGATCGCCAGAAACATCCTTCCATGATGGCTTTGAGTGTGCAATTATTGTGCAATGCTAAGGTGAAAGCCACAGCCCTCATCTCGTGAGGCTCCGAGGATGATAGAACACAGCCAAAAGGAAATGGTGGTTCGAGATACCTCTGAGGTTGCAGCCATCGATAATGGGATAAAAAGACGTTTGCGTGAACAACAAGAGGCCTGAGATGGTGGCGGAAGGGTAAATAGGCGATATGGTTGTCCTGGGAGCTGGTTCTTAGCAATAAAGTCCCAGCACAAACCCAGGAAAACTTTACCATGTTGATGACGTTTGAACCGGACTCTATGGACGTCTAAAGCATGAATCTCACTGATTTTGGCTGCTGTGGCCAGGGCGAGGATGAAGACAAGTGGTTCATACTTGGCTGAAGATAGGTGATGGATCGTTGAGATCCGATGCTGAAGGTGCAAATTGAGACAATTAGTTCACAATGTGGTATGAGCGAATCAACGCCTGAAGTTCAGCGACAGTATATATTTCTTGGAGCCAGTAGATACAATTAATAGAAGCCAAAAGGTAGGCAAAGTTGATCCCTTCAACTTCCTAGTAGAGCAGAGACGGAGGTATTCAGCTATTGTTTGACTGCAGTGGTGGGAGATGAAATATCCCTAGCTGAACAATAACTTTCAAACGCCTTCAACTTGTGGTCATACAAAGTTTTTGTAGAGGTGCAATGCACTGACGTAATAGTCCTTGCCAACTTCTTAGAATAACCCTAGGCTATGAGAGATCTCTGGAGATGACCCAAACGCAAAGATGGAGGGTCTCTGTAGACAAATGTAGCTCATTGTGGCTGCATGAGAAGGTCTGACCGCAGACTTCTCACCAGGCAAATGGGCACCACCAAAAGGAGTAGAAGACTCTTGGTGGTCATAACCTTCTGCAGGATCCAAGGAAGGAGGCCAGGCGGAGGATATGCATAGGCCAAGAGATCTTCCCATGATACTGCTAAGGCATCGTGATCCAATGCCAGCTGATCCAGTATGGAGGATATATATTTCTGCAACTGTTCATTGAAGTCTGTTGCGGATAGGTCAAGGTCTGGGGTTCAGTAAAGGCAGTAGATCCAGCGAAAGACTTGAGAATGGAGTTTCCATTCGATCTGGGATGGTTGATCATGGCGGAAAAAGGCATCTGCTATCCATTCTGGATCCCTGGAATGTGCCTGGCACATGAAGTGAAGTGAGTCGACAAGGGTGAAGAACTGAAATGTCGTTCTGAGGAGTGACGCACACTTGGTCGACCCCGTCTTGTTGATGTACCAGACGATGGCCACATTGTCTGACTGGATCCTGGCTGGAGACGACTGAAGAAGATCCACCCAATGAGTGATGGCAAAAATGACCTCTAGATTGTTGCTGTGAAATTTCCTGTTGGCACTTGACCTATGCCCACCAGTCTGTTCATTGTGAAGGTGAGCGCCCCTACCGACTTTGGAGGCGTCAACGAAGAGGTGGTGCTCCAGTGCAAATGCCAGCAAGGAGACTCTGGTGCAAACATTCAACTCTTGAAGCCACCATCGAAGGTGACCGTGTTGGTTCAAAGGGAGCCGATTGTCCAATTGTCCTCTTGGAGAAAGGGACGGAGGAAGCACTGAAATGGGTGCAGGTGTAAATTGACTTGTCGTCGACCCCTTGCTCGATGACATTCTTCCTTCTGATCAAAAGGGCTGTCGCCATTAGAAAGCAGGAGAGGTATACTTACATCCTCAGAGAGCTGCAGGGAGCGGTGATGTACAAATTCACGAGCGGGTAAGGGGGAGAGGTAACCCTCGGCTGATGGCTGAGACTTGTCCAACATTGAGTGACAGGGAAACACTCCTTGTCTTACTTGCAATAAGAGGGGAACTGCTGACAAAAGTACAGTCCGGTGGCCAGTAGAAAGCGGGACGACTGTAGGAGACAGTGGTCTGTCATGTGCATGGTGTGTGGTCTGCCCAGAGGCGGGGAAGTTGGCAGTGTAAAACTAGTTGGAGATGAAGTCCTCATCAATGGAAAGTGATGTAATCGTCGCCCATGTAGTCTTTTCTTGTTTTTCTTTGCATAAAGACGAAGGCAGAGTCACATGGGATAACACAATTCATTTGGGTTTCTTTGTGGAGGGTGGACCATGCTCAGAATCTTAGAGCGACAATCAGCCGCCGTTTTTGACATTTTGCGAAGGTAAGTTTTGAAAGCCGATTCTGACTGGGTAACACACTGCTGACATCGTGTATCAATATCACACACTCCACGACAATCACAACATATAGGACGAGGGTCAAGTGGAGAAAGCAGGCGACTGCAGTCTGAGCAGATGGGGCGTGATGATGATATCGTATTGTAAAGTTAGTGAGCTCTGTCAAAAACCAAAAACCAAAACATATTCTCTGTTCAGGTAACATCTGTGACACCAGGCGATAAATAGAATTGAGAGTGAGGGTGCTCGATATGTCGGGTGATCAGATCGCAGGAGTCGTGTCGCACGGAATTGCAGAGAGGCGTGACCCATGATCACTTAGTTATGTGAGGGATGTGTTGGGGTGGTTTGTTTTTTGAAGCTGGAAACTTTGTTAAAGGATGTTTCCACACCAGGATCGAAGAATATTAAAAAGTGGGAGAAAGGATAAGTTTAAAAATATGGTCCAAAGATCATGTGAAGATGGCTAATGGACCAATCAGATTGCAGGCTTCTAAACACTGGGAAATGAAATTGTATCCTACCTAAACAAACTGCAAAAGATGTAAAACTGAATACACCAATTGGACCACAGAAGCAAACAGTTGCTGGTTATCCATCCTAATGCCCTTCATAGTGCACTATCATAATCATAATATGGAGTGGGCATGGATGGCTCAGTCCTTTAAGGTGCCGCAATTGGCTGGTGCAGAGTTGCGTCCCTTGGGCACGCCAGAAACCTATGATTGTGGGTTCGAATCCCGGTTCACCCTGATTATGTTTCTAGGTTTGTCAGCACCATACCCGTGCTCGTAGGTTTCACTGAAGTGACAAACGTCTGAGACCTGCATCACTTTGGGCTTTCCTCCCACATTAAGCCGACACGCCGCGATATAACTGGAATACTGTTAAAAGCGGTGTTCAACCCAACTCACTCACTCACTCACTCATGATATGGTAATCACTTATGTAGGTTTATTGGAACTTATCACCTAACCATACACACACACAACCTCAAAATAATCATTTCTGTGCCTAGCACCGTATCATGCAACACCTCAGGGATTTGTGGACCACTGCCCAAACTCTAAATGTGAAGGAGTACTCACCCAATCTAGAACCCTACCTAGAGATTTTGAAGAAAGTGTAGTGTATCTGCTTAATCATGACGTTTTACAATAGCCAAAAGTGCCTCTTGTTCATTAATACCAGAAATCCTGGGAATGTGGGAATGAGTCAGGAACCTGACATTTGAGTTTGGGTAAAAAATATAAATTGAATAGCACCATACTATCATCTCCCTAGCATGTGGAATGCAGTTAAGTGGAGCCAAAATAGTGAAATAGTCATAAAACCATGTATGTAGATGGGACTTTGTCCAATGTTCTGATTTGAAGGATACAACATTCGTAATAGCTCTTTGGTGACAACATGGATGTCCTGAGTTCTCCTAGCATTGATGAAGCATGCTTTAGGCCATCCATCAGTTTGCCCTTGTCCTGCAGAAAAATCACAAAGCTGGTTATATTGTGCAAACAAAAAAAGAGCCGACAAGATAGACACAATTTTTTATGGATAACAACTTCTTTAATACTGTAAAAGGCGACGTTTCGGTATAGATCCTTATACCGTTGTCAAGCAGTCTTGCTTGACAACGGTATAAGGATCTATACCGAAACGTCGCCTTTTACAGTATTAAAGAAGTTGTTATCCATAAAAAATTGTGTCTATCTTGTCATCCGTCAACTTCTAAGTAATGCCTATCAAACAATTTAAAAAAAGAGCCATCTCTAAATTTTATATGCTACGGTAGGTCATAAAAGATTATAATAAAAGTTAAATCAGGAATATGCAAACAAAATTGTGCAAGACACTGTACCTCACCTGGATATGAAATCAACAATTAAAAATGTCAAAAAGACAGCCACTTAAAAATAGATGCTTTCACCATTGATATTCCAATATTTTTTTATATACAAACAGAGGACTTGAAATCACTCACTAAAATCCAAGGAGGATGAGAGGTACCGTATAGAGCCAAAAATACATTTTGAGAGAATGGTTAAGAGTATGGTATGGAGAAGGTAAAATTCATAATAATGTAAAAAAACGTTCCCACAACTCACTAAATATACACCATATTTTCAATTAAATCAAAATGTCTGAGAAATGGCCATAAGCAGATTTTTCAGCATGGTATCTAGCTCCCTTGCTTTCTGCACATGTGCAAGGCAGGAAAACCTTACTTCGGTTAAAAAATCAAAGTTCTTGATTCAGATTATTGGGGAGGTGGCTGGAATTACTTCTGATAGATGCAGAATTCTTTGAATTATTTACAATCATAACTATTTTTTATAATTCCTGTGAATACTTTACCTCTATTACATCAATGCCTGAATATACCAGAGGGACAGGTGGGTTGACATCTAGCAGTTATTAGAAAATAAAAACCTTTCACACCCTCTGATTATATTTAATCTTCTTGATGGCATTTTCTCAGTTGGGTTGTTTCAACTATTGGGAAACCTGATGGACCTTAAAACACATCAATTCCTGATGTCTGGGGCTATATCAAGATAAACAATAAAACCGAGACACCACAGGTGGTCTGAATTGGAAATAAATGTTCATGGTCATTCTCAAATTCACTGTAACTCGTCAGATCACTGATATGACTTTGACTGACCAATGAGGTGCTGGAGATATAATTCTGTATGAACAGCCACCACTTGAGATCCTACATCAGACTTGTAGGAATGGTGTCATTTTGAAAGTCTTTAGAGAAACTGAGAGGGTTCAACCAAGCTTGTATGGTGCAAAGCCACAATCTTGCCCTAAACTTCACGTTTTGTAAGGATGTCAGGTTCCCAATCAGAGACATCCATCAATGAAGTGTATGGTTTGGTTGATTCGATACCTTGTTTATCATCCATTATGTACAGAGATAACGCTCAAGGCACCTACACAAAGCTGATGATCAAAGTTGTTTCTCTATAGTGCACCTCTTTGACCTCTATTTCTAGCCTAGCCTGTGGAGATGTACACTTATCACAAAGTATCTGCATTTCTTGAAGAGACTTGAGGGGCATCAGCGACATGTTGATCCACAAACTTTCTAGTCTTTAAAACCATTGAAAATAATTAGCATGGCAACTAGAAACTTAATGTGCTATGTTAACATTAATATCTTTTAATAATATTCCCATTTTGCATGGAAGGCAAGATGACATCACTAATTATGGATAGTTGAGGGTGAAAAGAACTTTTGATCACAAGCCAAATTAAGAGAATTAGGCATATATGCAATAGAGGTAGAGAATTTGCAAGAATTACGTATGGTATGGCTGCATTTTTATTTTGTTAGCCCATGACAACAGCTATTATGCTGTAAAGTTTGAATCAAGGTCAAATAACATATTGAAAGAAAAACATAGAACACATTTGTTGAGCACCAATAATAATTACACCTACGCCAAATTTCAATACATTTTGAAAAAAGATGGCCTTCAAAGGTATTCTAAATATGGACACTGTGGTGGCCATGTTAAACATCAAATCGGAATTCTGTGAGCTTTTCATATATACACCATAGGTGGGATCGCTCATACAAAGCTTCTACATAGGCTTTGTAGTTTCAGAGGAGACATCAAAAATGCAAAAGTTAACGATGGACGGACGGATGCCGGACAATGCTCCAGACATAAACTCACTTGACTTTCAGTCAGGTGAGCTAATAATGACATCTTGAATATGGCTGCCAAATGGACGTTCCAAATGTAAAAGTTAATGATGAATGGACAGACAACCTGAAAATACAGGCCACATCAAAAGCTCACTTGATTTTCATTCAGGGGAACTAATAATATCTTTCAAAAAGGTGTATATAAAGTGTGAGGCCATAGTAGGGTCAAAACTTTAAATATGCGGCACATGAGGAGTGACGGGGCACAGTAATGAAGCTGGCATTAGGTCATACAGTAGGTCCATTTCAGGTGACAAGAAACACCAGCTAAGCAAAGTATTACAGCACACGCGACAAATTCCAAAGTCCAAATATAACACACCCCGACGTTGAAAATTACCATAAATGACCGCGTATAAGCCGAATTTTGAGGACCAGAAAAAAGATTCTGTAGAAAGGGGTCGGCTTATCCACGGGATACACTTTTATGACAGTATTTTTCAGATTGTGATCTGTCAGAAACATCGCCGGAATAATGGTCCGATAGATCACAACTTCCCGAAAGTTTCGAAGTTTCCACGACTGGAGCTATTATTGTTATAAATTATCAATAAAGTTATTATTATACACCAATATTGTCATTATTAAAAAAATGTTATGCATGTTACTACTTCCGATAATAAGTTTTCAATTAAATGTTCAAAGTTTATCGTTCTTCGTAAACTTCGCAATCTTTACATGTAACAATATATGTAATTCACAGCTATAATATATAATCCCCAGATGAAATTGCCTATAGCTATTATTTTGCAAAGTTCATAAATTGATAGTGAACAAGGGTCTACCTTTATTGAAAGAGGCAAGTAAACAACTTTTCCGTTCGCCATTTGCAAAAACATGTGATCAGCTGTTTCCTGTGACGTCACAAACGGTGACCACTGTGATTGCTTCCTGTTGTTTAAAAAGCAACACGGTACACAAGGAAATGAGCATTGATAATAACGGGCCGATTGGTATTGTCATTACACAAACATTTTCAAGTTGTGGGTGCTTAGTGATCGTGTTGGGAGTAGGGGCTTAATTCCTTTGTTTTCGAGAGATTAGTTTAATAAACTAGAGAAGCCTGTGAGTAAGTGATGGTCATTCAATGTGTTCATAGTATGATAGTTTATTTAATTCAATTGGATTAACATACAATAGTGGTGTAAAGGGGGTTATAAAAGTTGGTATATTTTTACTGACTGACATTCTCATCATGAGTTTGAAACGAAAACGCCATGCTTACGATGCCGAATTCAAACTGCGAGTCTTTGCTCTAGCTGATATATTTTCTCACGGGTTCATAATTCTATATACACCGATTCACAAAATGGCGCTTGTTGTTGATGGCAACATATAACGATCATTATGAGATTAAAAAAACCCACGAGAAACAGCTTCCCACATTATGAAAGTGGATGACTGGTTTGTTAAATCTTTATTAGACATAATAATGACTTTTTCAATATAATTAAAACGTTTTTCATCTTATATTTTTGAATATCTGCGAGTACCGGCACATGTCTTGCAGTCCGACTTCGCAGTGTTGTTTGCCTTTCAATTCCTGGTTCGGCTTATCTGCGGGTCATATCATTTTCTCTCGTATTTCAATGGTTAAGTTAGCACCTCAGCTTATCTACGGGGTCGGCTTATCCGCGGTCATATACGGTAACACAAAACACAGAGCAAGTTTCAGAGCACTCAGTTCAATCCCCACCAGTCCATTCCGCATCGTCCGAATTGGTTTGCGATTATCCAAACACAAGCAACACATTCATAAATCGGTGATATTCCCAATTTGCTAGTGCCATCAGAGGGTTCACGCGTTGGGGTGTTTTCCATAACTGCTCCATAAACGTCATTTTCAACAGCAGTAAGTATAAATTTCATCCACATGCTCCCGTTCAACTCGAAATGCACCTCTTTACAAACTCATGTGACGTCATATATAAATCCGCGCTTGAAGGTTGACCTCGCCTCGGTGCATAGGACTTCAAATTTAATCAAACAATGTTACGATATTATTCAGCAAGACCAGTAAACTACAAAGTATGAAATTCAACGTCAGTTTGGATGGGTTCAATGAAGTGTGAACGATTTAAAAGTGCTGGTTAAACTTTCTTGTGAACCTCCTTGCAAGCTCGGAGGTTCACACAGTTTAACCAGCGCTTTAACATGCCTCATCCAGTACAAATCATAACTGAAAAATAATCAAATACCTATTGCCATATATATATATGTGTACTCACAAGACAGCGGATCATCTGGAAGGCCTGATTCTTGACAACATTTGTGGCTTCCTCCAGGAGCTTCTCCTGCTCCTCCTGCGGAGACAACTGTGGTGTTGACGGCTACAAATACACAAGGACATTGTGAGGACTACAAATACACAAGGACATTGTGAGCACTACAAATACACAAGGACATTGTGAGGACTACATATACACAAGGACATTGTGAGCATTACAAATACACAAGGACATTGTGAGCACTACAAATACACAAGGACATTGTGAGCACTACAAATACACAAGGACATTGTGAGGACTACAAATACACAAGAACATTGTGAGGACTACAAATACACAAGGACATTGTGAGCACTACATATACACAAGGACATTGTGAGCACTACATATACACAAGGACATTGTTTGCACTACAAATACACAAGGACATTGTAAGCACTACAAATACACAAGGACATTGTGAGCACTACATATACACAAGGACATTGTGAGCACTACAAATACACAAGGACATTGTGAGCACTACAAATACACAAGGACAATGTGAGCACTACAAATACACAAGGACAATGTGAGCACTACAAATACACAAGGACATTGTGAGCACTACAAATACACAAGGACATTGTGAGGACTACAAATACACAAGGACATTGTGAGCACTACATATACACAAGGACATTGTGAGCACTACATATACACAAGGACATTGTGAGCACTACAAATACACAAGGACATTGTGAGGACTACAAATACACAAGGACATTGTAAGCACTACAAATACACAAGGACATTGTGAGCACTACATATACACAAGGACATTGTGAGCACTACAAATACACAAGGACATTGTGAGCACTACAAATACACAAGGACAATGTGAGCACTACAAATACACAAGGACAATGTGAGCACTACAAATACACAAGGACATTGTGAGCACTACAAATACACAAGGACATTGTGAGGACTACAAATACACAAGGACATTGTGAGCACTACATATACACAAGGACATTGTGAGCACTACATATACACAAGGACATTGTGAGCACTACAAATACACAAGGACATTGTGAGGACTACAAATACACAAGGACATTGTGAGCACTACAAACACACAAGGACATTGTGAGCACTACATATACACAAGGACATTGTGAGCACTACAAATACACAAGGACATTGTGAGCACTACATATACACAAGGACATTGTGAGCACTACAAATGCACAAGGACATTGTGAGCACTACAAATACACAAGGACATTGTGAGCACTACAAATACACAAGGACATTGTGAGCACTACAAATACACAAGGACATTGTGAGCACTACATATACACAAGGACATTGTGAGCACTACAAATACACAAGGACATTGTGAGCACTACAAATACACAAGGACATTGTGAGCACTACAAATGCACAAGGACAATGTGAGCACTACAAATACACAAGGACATTGTGAGGACTACAAATACACAAGGACATTGTGAGCACTACAAATACACAAGGACATTGTGAGCACTACATATACACAAGGACATTGTGAGCACTACATATACACAAGGACATTGTGAGCACTACAAATACACAAGGACATTGTGAGGACTACAAATACACAAGGACATTGTGAGCACTACAAATACACAAGGACATTGTGAGCACTACATATGCACAAGGACATTGTGAGCACTACAAATGCACAAGGACATTGTGAGCACTACATATACACAAGGACATTGTGAGCACTACAAATACACAAGGACATTGTGAGCACTACAAATACACAAGGACATTGTGAGCACTACATATACACAAGGACATTGTGAGCACTACAAATGCACAAGGACATTGTGAGCACTACAAATCCTTGACATTGTGAGCACTACAAATGCACAAGGACATTGTGAGCACTACAAATACACAAGGACATTGGGAGCACTACAAATACACAAGGACATTGTGAGCACTACATATACACAAGGTCATTGTGAGTACTACAAATGCACAAGGACATTTGAGCACTACAAATGCACAAGGACATTGTGAGCACTACAAATCCATAATGACATTGTGAGCACTACAAATACACAAGGACATTGTGAGCACTAAAAATGCACAAGGACATTGTGAGCACTACAAATACACAAGGACATTGTGAGCACTACAAATACACAAGGACATTGTGAGCACTACATATACACTATACACAAGGACATTGTGAGCACTACAAATGCACAAGCCAAATTCGAGCACTACAAATACACAAGGACATTGTGAGCACTACAAATACACAAGGACATTGTGAGCACTTAAACTTGGCATATTAATATTGACATTCAACGTTGTTTGTATAAGGATGGCTAAGAATACAACATTGGTAGTTAATAATTCAACAATCAGCCGTTTCCTTAGGGTGCAACCTGGCAATGCGTGTGCAGCTTTCTCAAAGCTCTATATACTAAAAAACAATAAGAAGTCAATTCTAAAATCATGTTCATAATTGCATTTATATACACAAACATCACAAAGTTAGAAACATCTGCATTCAATGGAAAATCCAACTTCAAACTTGGTTCAGTATAAGTGAGCGAGACGTTTGACTCATTTCATCATGGCTATGTTATTTCACACGTGTCAACAGATAACTAATCATTAAAGTGGTATGAACACTATCTACTTCAACCTCATACCAGATACAAATCCCTTGCCTCTGACTAGCAAAAGCATTTCCACTCAGAATACATCACTTACAGTCTTGGGACATAGTGGTTCTGGATGGGGAAGCATAAGCTCAATGCAGTACAATTCTAAATTTTACTTACAATAATAACTGCTAACAGCTGCCCTCTGTAGTTAAGAGAAACAACATTCCAACTTTCATTAGCCTAGCCGGCGCCATTTTAATTAGCCTGCGTACTCACCAGAAGCCAATTAGCGCCAGCGACCGACCAAACTGGGCTTCTGGCCTACTGGTAAATAATGATGCTTACTAGGGCTGGGACGAGACCAAATTTATTACCCGGCTACCCTCCACCTTATTACCCGACCCTACCCGGGTACCCGTTGTTGATATTTTGAGATAGGTACAACCTGTCTGATTTGGAAAAATTTGACCGTAGCCCTGGCAAAATGTATTTATTTACATGTGTAAAACGATCTGGTCATTCATACACTGAAGTTTACTGCTTGGAGTTTGCATATAATGCAACAATTAAAGGTCAAGGTAATAAAGCACTCAGTGGTTCGCATTGTGTTTTGGGTAATTATTTGATCTACGATTAGGTTATATATTCAGATCTGATGTGGTGAATGTACTACATGTTATTTAATATGCACGTGGCAGCACAGCAAGAGAGGAATGATCAGTAGAGTTGCAAAAAACATGGATCAAAGGATTTAACGATAATATGTTGATTGATTAATCACTGTTATCTTGCACATTGGATTTGTCAAAAGTAAGAGTTTATATACTAAAGCAGATTGAATACACCCATATCTGAGCATGAAGTGCCAATGTAAAAACAACATGCTTTGTTCAAAGGATTAGCCAATAATACATTGATTGCTTGCTCATTGTTGTCTCACTCAATGGATTTTTAAAAGAATCCTTGACATCATGAACATAGTGGTCAACTGAGCTATCTCAGCTGACCAATGAGACTTGATGTCTATGTGAAACCCCTGAAACATACTTACGTGATCAGTTGAGAGACGAACATGGGTCACAATACCCAGAAACACTGAATACATGTATATATTTTAAAATATTAGCTTGTTACAAAATCATGTGACATCGGACAAGTTTCTTTGTACAGTTTCTGATGAATGGGATAGTGTTCCTTTATGTGGATATCTGCAGTTACATTCCTCACTGCCTGATATTATACATAAAACCTTTGTCAGTTGTAATTATCATATTTGCATATGATTTTCCTTCATTTGCTGTAGCATAACCCGGGTGCCGTCAACATGACGGATCAAATTGTTCCCTATGTGAAACATATCCAGCAATAGCAATCAGTTGTTCCACAGTGCTACAGTTATGGTTTTTATTATTTTAAACATACTTAGTAAAAGCTGCAAATCAAAACAACTTGATGTTGGAATATTTTACATCTGATATAAGAATAGTTTCAGATACTATTTGTCCAATCTTTACATCAAAATTCTTTGAAGTAATATTTATTTCCTACTAACTAAATCACCGGTAGATAGGTAGAAAATGTGCATACAGCTGATTGCTATTTCCAGCTTATTTTGCGTGAAAATACACACGGTAATCTTTATTCAAAGGGCAAGTACACACGAAAATCAACCTATTTTTCTTGTACTTTTTCGACATGAAAAGTATTTACCAAGTAGTTTCATAGCCAAACAATACAAATATCACAAGTAACTAATTTATTTAATTCACTGAATCGATTCATATTTTTCACATTTACTGAGAGTTCTATTTCCATAATAAACACACCATGACTAATGCTTCTTGCAATATGATGTCACTGGTGCCAATTGATAAAGGAATGAAGTCATAAGACTTTATTAGACCCGTTTCACGTGGTGTAAGTAGAGGTGTGTACTTCTAGGTTCTTAGATGCGCAGCCTGCTGTTTTGTTTGGTGTTGTTCAAAATACGGATGGTGTACAATCCTTATATGGAAACGGGCTAAAGGTGACAGCACTCTCATCCAGACCCTGACTGGGCTGTTTTTGTAAACAAACGCTGTAAAGTTGAAGTAACTCAGGTAAGTTTGCTGTATAGTTATTAAACAGATAAAATCTTACAACAGTAATATTTTTAAGACATGAATTTTAGCAGGATTAAAGTCATATTTGTTCATAGTTACTGTAGATAATCATAAATATCTGCAATTGTGTCTTGTTCTTATTATCACTTCTGGTTAGCTGATCATTGCAATATGTAACTAATTCATGTAATTTTGGTGGAGAAAGTTGAGTTTTAAGTAATTTCGAATTTCATGTTTGTGTTAAGTGTTACAGCCATTCTCATTCAGGAGCGGGGACAATGCCTATGAATAGCACTACTCCTCAATGCCGAGGACAGTCAGTATGTAGAGGGCCCATCTGAAGAATAGAACCATGAAGGTCACTCGTTACACACGCGCACAGCAACTTATATTGATGATATATGCATAATTTCTCTTAAATATACCATGTTAATAATTCAATAAAAACCAAAACATTTGTGTTTATTACTACTGGTTTCAAAACTTTTTGAAATATTGTGGACATGTTTCAATATCACTGATGTAATTTTATAACCTTACAAGTTACGTATGTTTACATAACTGTCTCCCAAATAAACATTTATGGTATTGGAGATTTATTGTCAGATTTGTTTTATAAAAATAAAGAACAAGTCAATAATTAATACAAATCCTTGCTCACAGTCTAGAAAAAAACAAGTGAAAATGTCTGTCACTGATGAAAGTAAATCATATTATGTTTTCTAAACTTTATTTCAAGTGTTCATATAAAACATTAATTGAATATTTCTTAAGTCTGAACTTATTGAAAATGCTAGTTACAACTACAAAACCATTTTAGCCTGAAACCATTCCAGATGATTGCTGAAGGGAACAACACCAAAAAATGATATGACTTACCCATTCCTTGATTATGGCGTTCTAATGTTATTCCTTATTTCATTGCAAATCATAAATCATGAGACATATATTATGAAGGGACTAACCTTGAGCTCATTACCTTGCAACATTGTTTCATTACGACTAAAAATTGATTTTTGATTTTTGATAGTCATATTGATCGACTGAAAACGCGGAACTGTGCATTAGAAACAGACGTTAAAATTTCAGTTGCCAGTTGGGCTAGGGACAGTTCAGTATCTTTAGCCCGACCTAGATTTTGCAAGCCATAGGCTAGAGCAACAGTAAACTATTTGGCACAGTGCACATCACACCAAGTAGAATCATACAATGGATCAAGATGGTACAAATTGATCAGGAATGACTGTAATATGACCAACAGTCCTGAACAATGGTTGCAGTCCATCCCATCAAACACACCTCTAAAGAAAAAAAACCCTGACATTAGGGAGGGCGGGTGCTTGATGTAAACTAATAATGTCATTTGGACGCCTCCAACTGGCTGTCGCTGGTGGTGATAGTCCATTAGTTCGCTAACATTATTAGACCCTATGATCTTTTTTGGTTATGCTTAGATCTATATCATATTCGATTCGCCGTTTAGAATCTACACTACAGAAATAAAAACAAGCAAGTACCCACCATCTTGTAATCATGTGACCAATATCATGAGTGTATTTATACGAACTGACTCTGTCCGAGTACAACGTTCTAGGTCGAAAACATAAATTTGCCCAATGCCGAAACTGTACACAGCTTTTTAGTCAAAACGGTCATGTATTGGCGCGTCAATTTCCTTCCACTGTGGGTTTAATTTGTTTGATAAATAAAATAACTATAATTAAGAATATTGACTTTCATTTTGTGTTTATTTGAGATTATTTAGAGTCAAATAAATACCAAGTAATTCCGTGGCATTTGATTCCATATTTAGCGAAAGAATATGTTTAGTAGACGCGCCAACTAACGGAATGCAGGAGAAAATGGCTTAATTGAAGAATGTCCCTAGCCAATTTGGAGAAGATGACCCTAACCTTCATTTTGTCATAATGGCCACAAATTTGGGAGAAACAAAACTAACGCAAATCCGAAGTGATTTAGTTTATTAATTGTTAACAAGTTCAGTTAATTTATTGTCAAACTACTCTGCATAATATTATGTCAAGTGGTCTGTCACAAGGTCACATAGTCTCCATATAAACAATCATCTTATTTCCACCATGGCAGCTTCCTATTCCGACACAACAAGCATCAGACATCCATCCACCTGTGTTTTATCCATATGGCTCCCTTATCAGCGAATTTTGAACTTCGGATAGAAGCGTCGACTGTGGTCAGGCTGGCAGCAGGTATATATCGTTCATGTCGTTTTCGTGTTATTCTTTATTTACTAGGAAACTCCAGACGCCAGTGCTACACTGCCACATCACGTTGTACGTGGCGTCTTCTATAGGACACGCGTAAATAATCATGATACACGTCTGCTCCTCGATAAAAGTTACAGCAAACCCCTCCGCTGATGTTTGATATTTATAAAGCGATTTTACTTCAAATACAAACTTCAAAAATAGTCCTCTGTGTGACTTGCATTCGGTACTGAGAACGACAGCCAATGAATGCAGTGTTATTGTCGTCGCAACCTACGAGAAATCGACAAGCACTTGTTTTCTCGTTGAGGTAGACAGGACCCAGTCAATCACAACGGACGATGGGACATGGGTAATGGAACAGTGGACTTATTGGTTATCTACTACTCTTAAAGTTCCTGATATATTGTTAATTTCTCAGTTTTATTTTTTAACCTTGAAATGCATGACATTTGTTTGAAAGTTTATCACAATAACGAGAGGGAGAGTCTAGAGTTTTTGGAGAAGTATATGGGACGGGAAGAGGTCAAGACGGTAACACGTCAAAATGGCCACTATCAAAACCTTGGTCAGGACGGCCCCGCTAATTTTCGTGGTCATTTTGACATTTAGGGTAGCTGTTTTTACTTTACATGTGGCCATGTTGAAGTGTGGCTGGTTTGATTATAACTTGTGTGTAATTGCATGAACAGAAAGTACTTAGGTCTACATTTCTATTTTTTAAATAGTTGTTTATGACATGTCATATTTGGTCATCTAGTTTCTTAAAATTCCCGATATGTAGTTAGTTGTTAATTTTTATTTCTATTTAAACCCTGAAATGCATGACATGTCTCAGAAAGTTGACCCCAAAAATGAAATGGTGAGAGCTTTTGGAAGTCCGTGTGACAGGAAGAAGTCAAAATGGCCACTGAGACCTTATTCAAAAAGACCACACAAAACTAAAAAAGGCCACAGACTATTGTCAGAACGGCCCCATTACTTTTGGTTTGTGGTCATATTGACTTTTTAATCTTCTCTCAGTCCAAATATAATCACCTGGTCATGAATTCTTAAAGGTTCTTGAATTTGAAGGTGAACATGTACGCATGAATTATCAGAGATCTTAAACAGAGTGGGAATAAACATTGTCTTGAAAGCAACTGCCATACTTTCTACTTTCCTTTGTCTCCCTTCCATTAGTCTCTCTCCCAATCAGTCGTCTTTGACATCGTGAGTCCAACCAGTGTACGGCTCTTAGACGTCTCTTTGTTTCTACACACTCATGCATATTTCATGTATCGGTGATCCGTTGATGTGCCAAAGCCAGGTAGCAGAAGATGTTTTTATATGGGAGCAGGAGCCCGAACTGTTGTGTCTTCAGGGGCACTCACTCCCAAGGCAAAAAGAATAACCATTTAGGAACAAGGACATTCTTTACGGTTACAGTGTTTATCGAGCGAGAAAAACTTCATAGAGTATCCATATCAGTTTCTATTCCTATTCAATAAAATCCAATATCAGAAATGATGGTCATTTTAGGCAGGCGTGGTGTCTTGTAAGAGAGTCACGGTATCTCGCAATAGGGGTAATACACCCAGCAACACAAACTCAATTATTGTATAGATCTGAAACCACACGGCATTGAATGGATGATACATTAAAAGGTGAATACAAAAGGTGTATCAAGATTATTGAATTATTCTTAACTAAATAATGTATGTCATATATAATTTTAACTCTCAGATTTTGTAATTCAGGAAATATATCCTTCGATAATAGGATATAAGAGTGTACTTATCTTGGCTTTCCAGTTTGAACTACTATATTCAAGTAATATTAGAGTAAGTCTCTTGTGTAACCAATAATGAAATCTCCTAAAAACAGGAATAATATGGATATGGGTGAATTGGTTAATCACATGTATATGTTGACAACCTTATGCTAATTAGGTATCTTTCTTCATGTTAAAATGCGACTACAGTGTGTCCAAACGTATCAAAACCTGTCCTGCTTTAAGGCAGAATTCAAAGCTTCGTGTAAAAACTTTCTCAGAAAGAAAAATCGCAAAGTCACACAAAGTCGCACAGAATGCAGTAAATGATTACAGTAAGCCAGAAGAGAGTATCAAGGCCAGTGTTTTAAAAACCTGCGAAATTGTAAATACATAAACCCTAAATGATCCAGGAATATCCTTACAGTAAGACAAACGCGATTGAGATTATCATGATATTAACTATTTCAAATATATCAACAGAGCAGTGAAAACATCCTAGATGGTGAAACAACACATTCAGTTTCTTGATTATAGTCAGTGAAAGCGGAATCGTGTCAAACATCTTAAAACAGCAAAACACGTGGATTAGATAATATTTACAACAAAATATAGTTGCAAGCAACGATGCGGGCTCCAAGCGATATCAAATAGAAGTGCTGATGCTTGTTTACATTCGTGGTAGTGCATTTCACAATATCTCACTTTGGTTATACAGAGAACTAAACCAATGAAAATGGGTTTTTCATGGCTGAAGATGATTATTTTTAAGACAATTATCCAAGCTGACTCATAAGTCACTTCCGGTCTCGGGAAGGATATATGCACTACTGTACACTCTTATACATATCATCTATCCTGAGTGCCCATTGAACCAATTAGTATTTAGGTGGTTATGGATCATGTGTTCACAGTTTGTATTAACCGAGAAAGGCGATGGGGTCAAACGCAAACAAAAGACCTGGGGAACAATGCAGTTTACTGAGTGCATTAACCGGTACAAGTAGGTCAATCACCGCGATATAGCGCTACTGCTGTCTGGCTATAATGTTACAGTGGCTGGCTGGCCCTTGCCACGAAATACACCTTGTCAGTGCCGGCTGAAGCAGGGTTTGGGTGCTTATACACAATATGTTCGAAGTTTATTTGTCCATGGGGCTATACCATCGATGTACGACCCCGCATCACTGCCGAGGATACCACCTTCCCACATAGCCAAATCAGCATGTTGACATGTTGTACGCACATGCTTTCTATAGATAAGTAAGTATGTCTCTCTGCCGCTAGTAAAATCGGCAAACTATAGGAATAACATAGTTGCAGTTCACCAGGGAATAGGATACAGAATCACAGAGCACACGTCACGTTGTCCTGTATTATGCAAAGAAATAAATATGCCTTTTGGAGATGATAGCATTTTCGAACAACAAATAGGGTTTGTTTGTAAATTTAAACTGCTGTTTCTTTCAGTGTCTTCAATGAACCAGTTGGAAATGTCACTAAAATCGCTTTGTCTCCCCCTGCCACCCTTCCCACTCGAAATAACATTTTTAAAAACGTCAGATCACAGTTTGGTATATGTATGATTCGGATGAGTAAATACTAAAAAGGGCCTAGTCTGACAGTTATTGGATGATCTGCTGAGGTACAATAGGTTTCAGTCTGTTGTTACAGATGAATCCTGTTTAATATTTCTTCCCGTAGCCTTCGATTCTATGCCGCTACAATTAAACATGGCTATGGGCAAGCCCAGTGTACATACACACACGAAATTTGGTCGAAATCGGACCAGTAGTAGCTAAGCTGTAATCCGAAAACCATAGCCATAGAACACAGTTGCAGTTCATCAGGAAACAGGGCACAACATCACATCACATCACAGAATCACCGGGTCGGTAGTAATTCAAGAAATAAGTATGCCTATTGGAGAAGTCCGTTGTGAGCACGTTATCAGTGTTCTAAGTAGATTGAAATGCCGTGAACGGGGCTTATTCCGACAAATTTACTGCAGCTTCTTTCACTGCTTCAAAAATAGATTTCTATAGTCCGTTTCTTCTTGCGTTGTTCACCAGCAGAATGTACACTGTATCTCACTAACACTGACAACTGTTCTCGGCACTCCACAGCGGATGAACACAATCGCAGTTCCCTGAAAATTATAAGCAAAGTCCACGTACTTGTTTCTGTAATCCACAAACCTATACCACAGGTCTACCGACAATACTATAGCGTATATAGAAAGACTGTATAAGATATCCAACTTTCAGTCACAAACTCACCTCAAATCCCACAGTCTGAAAGAGATTTATGAATGAGGTGTTCACGGTCGTGATCATGTTTTGACTGTAGAACCCCACACGTGGCTATCGGACCAACCCGCTACCAGCAGCTTAATTAAAGGGGCACTGATCTAACGCAATTCCCCGGACTGGTTGTTGCCTTTGTTATTGTTTTTTCCCCCCGTGAGTACCCGGATGATACGCAACGCAACTGAGCGTGACCAGAGACTGGGCTACCGTCTGCAAGGACAGCTAAATAAACTTGGAGGCTGGAGGCAATATTTGTTTTACGCATTTTTGCATAAACACTGATTGGTTAACTGTGATCTCTAAAGATTTCGACAAAGGGCGCATGTTAATTAATTTCTTCAGCCTAAACAAACAGACAAAAAGAACGGCGGAGCTCATCAGATGTCGTCATTTGGAAATACCCCAGATGGTTATAGTTTAATACTGAAAAAAGTATCTATGCAGTGAAAGCATTTTCAGATTTCGGATTGCGTCGATAATACGATTACTACTCCCTTGTTGTCATCCACGTTTTCTCGTATAACCCTACACTTGTGTATTTGTCGTCATTCACTTGATGCTCAGTTAAAGAATTTATTACAGGTACAATTAGTGGTAGCACCACTAAGATTACCTGACAAAGGTTCCCATTTGGCATTTATTGTGTCTGGGGTAATTATTCAATCTAAATCCAGGTTTGAAGTGAGGTAAAATGTGTATTATGTAATATGCACGTGGCAGCCCAGCAAGAGGTGAATGATCAGTTGATTTACTTTTTTTGGTAAATCAACGGATCGTTCCTAGTCATCAAAGGATTAACAGAAAATACGTTGATTGATTAATCACTGTTATCTTGCACAGTGGATATGTCAAAAGTGAGTGTTTACATGTCTAGGTTTACTAAAACAAAGGGAATACACTCATATCATGGCGTGAAGTGCTGATGTAAAAACAACATACTTTGTTCAAAGGGTTAACTGATAATACGTTGATTGATTGATCATTGTTATCTATCACTCAATGGATTTTTTAGGAACCGTGAACGTTATGAAAATAGTTGTCACGTGGGCTTTCTCACCCGACCCTTGAGACTTGACACCTATGTGAAACACCTGAAACAATCCAAGTGATCAGTTGAGAAACGAACGCGGGTTATGATATCCCGAAACGATATATATCTTTCAAAATATTTGATTGTTACAGAGACACGTGACATCGAATAGGTTTCTTTGTATAGCTGCAGACGAGTGGGATATTGTTCCTTTGTGTGGATATTCACGGATACATTCCTCGAACAAGGAAGCTGCCTAAAATTTATACACATAAATTTGGTAGGTTGCAATTATGGTCTTGCATTTTGTTTTCCTTCATTTGAACCGATTCGTTCTTGTTTCTCTACGTCTTGGTTGGGACATTCTTCAATGCGCGATAGACGTTGTTTTCACAGGTCTTTTCCTTTGTAAGCGTGTATATATTACCGTCAATTTGTAAAATGTGATTCTCTCAGGCAATTTATAAAATGTGTAAATATTTCAGTCATTTTGACTAAAAAATCTGTCCAGATTGATAAAGATGATCAAAAGGGCCTACAAACATCACAACAGATTATTATGTTGCCAAACAACATAGAAATGAACTTTTCAACGTAACATTTTCAGTCTCTTGGTGATGACATTAAACATCAAAATGTTTGGAATTCGTTATCATAATAATACAGATGGAAATGTTTTTCAGTCACTTTGTAAAATAACTGAATATTAAGACGTTTAATAAATTTGAAAATGTTACACATTTTGACAGTAAAAAAAACTGTATTTTATTTTGTTGATCAATGTGACCATACGCCCTTATTACTACCCATAAAAGTGACTGATGCGCTTACGAATTGCGCAGCAGAGGTCGCGAACTAGTCTAGATTTCTGCTATACATCCGGGTACTCACTGGGGAAAAACAATAACAAAGGCAACAACCAGTCCCGGGGAATTGCGTTAGATCAGTGCGCCTTTAACACGCTATAGCGCTACCGTTGTTTCGCTATACCTTTTCCGTGGCTCAGGCTCGATATTCACTCGACTGACCCATCCACATGGGACAAAGGCAAAGTGACACGCTGTGAGGTCAATCACATGCATGCTCAATTCTTGGCTTACTAAGCGATGCTTACCTATCACCCTGTCGACTTGCCGAGAATACCACTTAATCCATGAATTATCTTCCGTATTGGCATTAATTCAAAATGTCATTCAAAGACTTTGCACTACATATTCACAGTTTGTTTCGGTCGAGAGGAGGATGGGGGCCACACAGTCAATACACGACCTGGGAAACAATACAGTTTACTAAGTGTATCGCCTGGTGCCAGTTTCCGCGTTATAACGCTACCGTTGTCTCGCTATACCGTTACCGTGACTCGAGCACCAGTGTGCTATTGGTGTAGCAAATACACTATATCGTCAAGGTGTGTATTGCCAAATGGGATCAGACAATCAGCGCACGACCTTGCATGAGTGCTGGGAATACAACTTTCAGACATAACCGAATCATCATGTTGACACGTGATTTCTATAGTCCGTTTCTGCAAACGTTAACTTTTGGCATAAGGTAGTTAGTCTCTCTGGCATCCGTAAACCATAGCGATAGAATACAGTTGCAGTTCACCAGATAAAAGGGGCAACAATAATCACATCACAGGCCTCACCGGGTCGGTATTAATTCAAGAAATAAGTATGCCTATTGGAGTAGGCCCTTCCGATCACGTTCATTGATATTTTGAGTTGATTGAAAAGCTGTGAACGGGGCTTATGCCGAAATTTTACTGCAGCTTCTTTCACTGCTTCTTAAAATATATTGCTATAGTCCGTTTCTGCTTGCGTTGTTTACCCGCAGTATGTACACTTAATTTCACTGAGACTGACAAATGATCTTGGTAGTTGATAGCGGATAAACACATTCGCAGTTCGCTGAAAATTACTAAAAGCCCACGTACTTGTTTGTGAAATCTACAAACCGACACCACAGGTTTACCGACAATACTATAGCGTATAGCGTCAAGAAAAAAGACGCTTCTTTCAGTGTCTTTACTGAACAATTTGAAGTGTCGTAAAATCTGATTGTTTTCCCCACAAAATGACATTTTCACAGTCAGATCACAGTTTGCTGTATGCAAAACGTGGAATTTTGTGAAAGCATTCAATATCGAACTGCATATTTAAATACTAAAGAGTGCCTAGTCTGACAGTTATTGAACGATCTGGTTAGGTACAATAGGTTAAAGTATGTTGTTATAGAAGAATACCTTTTCATTTTTCTCTTCTTAGCCTTCATTGCGATTTGGCTACAATTTGGTACGTCATTGGACAAGCCCAGTCTACAAACACACACGAAAGTTGGACGAAATCGGCCCTATATTAGCCGAGATATTAATGTTTAGAGTTTTGATATATGGCAAGTTTATGGACAGTCAAAGAGTTCCCTCTTTAAAACGCTGTAGTTTCATTGTCCGTTTAGCTACAGACAAGCGGTTTGGTGTTCTGGAATCGCCAGGACATGAGGTATCAGGAAAACTTTTGACCTAAGTATGTTTTTCTCGGAAGTTGGTAGTATGGTACTTGGGCACAAAGTATGGAAAGTTTGGAAGCTTTTGAGCTGGTAGTTTGAGCTGAGCAGATTTTGAGAGACAAGTACTGAGAAAAATGGTGAAAAAAGGTGCCAAACGTAGCTAGACTGCATTGTACGATTCCCACTGTACCATTAGCTTGTGTTTATTAATCACCATCAAATATGGATCAATACCAAATATGGATCACTACCAAATAATGATGATACCAGGTATTCGCGAAAAGATGATCGTATCCTGCCCCACCAATGTTTAAAAACAAAGGTGACCCAGACACCGAAAATAATTGACAAAGTAACAATCGTAAGCAGAGTCGGCAAGCCGATTCACCTCCATAATTCACCAAGCGTTTGCATCAGTATTCTGCAGGGATTATAATACAACTTCGGATTTCTTCCCGTGTACCACTGATGTTCCACAAGGAGAACACTTTTTTTGCTATATATCTTTGCGACCAGGAGGTTTTCTTACAGGGCACAACATTAAAAGACTTAGTACTGAAACTATACCTGATATTTTAGAACGAGAACTATGTACTAAAACTATTTGTTCAGGTGTATGCCGATGGAACCATAACAATGGTTTAATGTGAAAAGGAACTGCAGGAAGTCAGAAGTCAGAAGCTTGACATAGAAAGAATTGCGTAAAAGTAAAATGTCTTGTGGACATAACATGATGTCATAGGGGTAATGGTGTCGCTGTGACAAGTCAGTTTAATACGCAGGGGCGGTAACCTTTGTTTGTTGTTTAACGCCGCACTCAGTAGTATTCCAGCTATATGACGGCGGTATGTAAATAATCGAGCCTAGACCAGACAATCGAGTGATCGACATCATGAGCATCGATCCACGCAGTTGGGATACGATGACATGCATTAACCAAGTCAGCGAGACTGACCACCCGATCCCGTTAGTCGCCTCTTACGACAAGCATGGTTTGCTGAAGACCTATTCTAACCTGGATCTTCCCGGGACCTTTGGAAAATGGACAAACTTAAGGAACGGCAGTGATGAACAAGAACTTGTAGAAAAGGGGCTAAACACGAGTACAGCACTGGGGAAGATGTTCCTTCCTATGCCACCGTAAATAGGTGCACAGCGGACTAAGCATGGCAGAGATGGTCTTGGAGACGACCATCGTCCTGGAAGGTCGTTTCCAGAGAATCCACGATTTGGTGATGATCGACCGGCAAATGTCTGAGCGTCTATTAGGCAACTCGTAGGTAAGAGTACATTCCTTTATTACAGAAACTTTGGCAATGAAGAAAAATATGAGCTTGTTGGGTTACAAAGCTCAATAACAATAAGTGTATCAATTGCCGGATATGTCAGCTTTGATTTATCTCGCGTTCTTGAAAACAAAATGGAAATGTCGTAAGTACAGCCGATAAAAGTTATATGAAAATATTAGCCAGTAACCTTGTTCGAGGAATGTATCCGCAGATATCCACACACGGGACCAAGTGGTTATATTAATGCATTCGGTCGTCACGCCGAAGACCCGGGTTCGATTCCCGACATGGGTACAATGTGTGAAGCCCATTTGTGGTGTCCCCCGCCGTGATATTGCTGGAATATTGCTAAAAGCGGCGTAAAACCATACTCACTCACTTACTCAAATAATTACCTTGACACCCTCATGGGCAGCGGTGAACGTTATTGAGATACGGTGTATTTTGCAGTCATAGTAGTTCTACCACTAATTAAACCTGTCATAAAGTCATTAACTGAGCATCAAGTTGAATGACAAATACACAGGTGTAGGGTTATACCACGAAACATGGATGCGAGAAGCGATTATATTATATTATATTATATTATATTATATTATATTATATTATATTATATTATATTATATTATATTATATTATATTATATTATATTATATTATATTATATTATGAAATTTGCTTCATTGTTGCATACGTACTCGTATTTGCTGAATACTACACTACATAATTGTACATACTTATTTACACATGCTGACGGATTTTGCAATGTTATAGTAAGCACCATCCAATCAAATGCGAAGATTCAAGGGGATTTCTTTTCGCTGTCAGCGAGGTTGTTCGAAGGGTGGAGTCGGCTATCGCCTACAGTCACTTTGCCTACAGAAATTGTAGCATGGTGTGGTAGTTTGCCTACACTAATAATAATACATCCCTAACTGACAAATGGATTAGTCCACTCACTATCTCGTTACAGGTTAAAAAATTCTAACAAAGATACTGTAAACAGCATATCAAGATAAAACTTGTAACTCTCTGATCATGTTATGTTGTTACAATGTATTTACCTGAGTATCTCACATGAGAAGAGAGAAGCCAGCATATAATAACAACAAAGTATAATATCAGTAACAACATTTAATCAAGTATGAAGGCTCAGCCATAAAAGATGATACTGGTTAGTCCAAACATGCAGCTACAGTGAGTAATAGGGATTAAGGACTCAAACTGGAGTTAAGCTACAGTGAGTAATAGGGATTAAGGACTCAAACTGGAGTTAAGCTACAGTGAGTAATGGGGATTAAGGACTCAAACTGGAGTTAAGCTACAGTGAGTAATGGGGATTCAGGACCCAAACTGGAGTTTAGCTACAGTGAGTAATGGGGATTAAGGACTCAAACTGGAGTTAAGCTACAGTGAGTAATAGGGATTAAGGACTCAAACTGGAGTTAAGCTACAGTGAGTAATGGGGATTCAGGACCCAAACTGGAGTTTAGCTACAGTGAGTAATAGGGATTAAGGACTCACACTGGAGTTAAGCTACAGTGAGTAATAGGGATTAAGGACTCAAACTGGAGTTAAGCTACAGTGAGTAATGGGGATTAAGGACTCAAACTGGAGTTAAGCTACAGTGAGTAATAGGGATTAAGGACTCAAACTGGAGTTAAGCTACAGTGAGTAATGGGGATTCAGGACCCAAACTGGAGTTTAGCTACAGCGAGTAATAGGGATTAAGGACTCAAACTGGAGTTAAGCTACAGTGAGTAATAGGGATTAAGGACTCAAACTGGAGTTTAGCTACAGTGAGTAATAGGGATTAAGGACTCAAACTGGAGTTTAGCTACAGTGATTAATAGGGATTAAGGACTCAAACTGGAGTTAAGCTACAGTGAGTAATAGGGATTAAGGACTCAAACTGGAGATAAGCTACAGTGAGTAATACGGATTAAGGACTCAAACTGGAGTTAAGCTACAGTGAGTAATGGGGATTAAGGACTCAAACTGGAGTTAAGCTACAGTGAGTAATGGGGATTAAGGACTCAAACTGGAGTTAAGCTACAGTGAGTAATGGGGATTAAGGACTCAAACTGGAGTTAAGCTACAGTGAGTAATGGGGATTAAGGACTCAAACTGGAGTTAAGCTACAGTGAGTAATGGGGATTCAGGACCCAAACTGGAGTTAAGCTGCAGTGAGTAATAGGGATTAAGGACTCAAACTGGAGTTTAGCTACAGTGAGTAATAGGGATTAAGGACTCAAACTGGAGTTAAGCTACAGTGAGTAATAGGGATTAAGGACTCAAACTGGAGTTAAGCTACAGTGAGTAATGGGGATTAAGGACTCAAACTGGAGTTAAGCTACAGTAAGTAAGGGGGATTAAGGACTCAAACTGGAGTTTAGCTATAAAAATATGCAGGAAAAATCTAAGTAAGTAAGCCTAGGTTTCATCAGATGCCTTGGCAAATCCACAGCGTGTAGAGTATGTCTTGTCCCAGAGAGGAGGGAGGCAGGTGCTCCTTGATGGGTACAGATACAGACTGAACAATCGCCGTCAGACCTGTGTACGCTGGAAGTGTGTTGATACCGGGTGCCTTGACAATGTACAACTGTTGGTGATTTTGTCCGAAACAGTGCGCCCCAGAATCATCCTGCCGAAGATGAGGCCAACACCAGGTTCCTTAGCAATCTCCGAGGTCGAGTCCAGGAAGAGACAACGCCTGTTCAGGCCATCTACAACTAGGAGCTGCAAATCCTGAACAGAGAAGAAGCTGCTACCCTTCAGTCCTACAACACGTTGAAGAGTGGATTGTACTGTCGACGAAGAAAGACAACACCTGCCCTACCAAGGTCTTTGACTCAGGTTGACCTGCCCGACACATGGGAGACAACAACAGATGGCCAGCGCTTCCTCTGCATTGATGATGGACAAGATGACAGAATCTTCAACAATTACATGGTGACCATATGGGTGGATGACGACGCCCGGTTCAAGCCATCAATTTGGAACCGCAGTGACAACACAGGTCCAAGGACAAACAATCATCTAGAAGGATAGCACAGTCACCTCAGACGGTCCAGCGTGCCCATCCAAACATCTTCGCCTTGATCCGAGTTTTGCAGCAACTGGAGAAGACCGAGAGAAACAAACTGGCACAGTTCCAGCATGGTGCGCGTCCTCCTCCTCGCAAACGAATCTATGTTGAATTTGGTTGGGTGGTTGGTTTGGTGTTTAATGCCGCACTCAGCAATATTCCAGCTACATGACGGCGGTCTGTAAATAATCGAATCTGGACCAGACAATCCAGTGATTAAATGTCATGAGCATCGATCCACGCAATTGGGATCGATGACATGCATCAATCAAGTCAGCGAGCCTGATCACCCGATCCCGTTAGTCGCCTTTTACGACAAGCATAGTCACCACTTACGGCAAGCATGGGTTGCTGAAGACCTATTCTACCCCGGAATTTTCACGGTGAATGTTGAATTTGACCAGAGACTGCAGAGACTGAAAGATCAGCTATCAAATGGACAGAAAAGCCCCCTTGAATTCCTTGATGCTGCTGGTCACATCATTAAGCTTGACTGAGTGAGAGACATGATCAATGCAGAGTGACAAGTTATTAATGTGCTATTGTAATGAGTGAGATATGATGTAGGGAAAAGAGTGGACGTTTAATCAATATATAATATTTTCTGATGCAGTGATGTGTTATTATAATTAGTGAGACATGGTCATATCATGTGATGTCTTGATGTCATGATTTGTAATGTTTATCTTGTTGCAAAGTATAAATAAAATTGTTATCACTTATCAAGGGTTTTTTCTCAGTCTCTCATAGTGGGAGAGTACATTCATACGGAAGGTAATGGGAGCTCATTAGTGACAGCCACTGATGCATAACATTGTTTTGATAATACTGTAGGCAAAGTGCACTGTGGGCAGATAGTAGACCTAACCGTCCGAAGCCCAGATTGTTGGGTTGCTGACGCTTATTGGCATCTAGTGATTACGCAGGCCAATTAAAACGGCGCATGTAAGACGACTGAGAGTTGGAATGGTGTTTCCCTTTAAAGTATTAAAAGCTGCAAAACTGCTATATTGACTTTGCTTGCCCTTTAAGAACTCCATAGAAAACAAATACAGGAAGACGTTTGTTCATTACACACGTAGCCATCCATAACGAAAGTCATCTTTAGAAATCGTAAAACGTCTATTTCGGTAGTAATAATTGATGAAGAGAGCAGTGTCACTACACACTAGAAGCTGCGTTATAACATAAAGCTACATTCATCCTTAAATTTAGGTATCATGCATTATGTTTGTTTTTTGGTATAATATAAGTAGTAGTAACACTATGTGGCGTGTGTCTATCTTGTGAGGGCAGGTAATGCTTCTGGCAGTATGTATATGGTTATGAGCAGGGCACCCGAGTTGCCGACACGCTTGGGCGGACACGTAATGGTATGTTGGCTTCAAGCAGCAACTGTGTGTTTGATTCTAGGTCCATATTGTCTCCTGCCATCAACACGGGCTTTTCACCGCGATGTTAGCCACCAATTTGTTGATGGAATTCGGTCTTTTGACAGGATCACTACCCAACACGGAATACCACAGCTTACAGCGACCTTAGGAAATTCAGGTAACCACACCTTCAGCACTGTAATTGTTGGGTTCAGTTAGTGCAAGTGCTTCCATATGGGATGGAATTATACTTCTGGCATCACCCCACTGAGACTAACCAGATATATATCGTTTTATAACTTTTACGTACATAGTTACATAGTTCTACTTTCGTTAACAAGTTCACTTTTATGTGAAACGCCCTGCCTTGGTCTTATGCAAGACTAGACAAACTCGTTATCGCGGCATGACTCCCTCCCCACCAATATTCTATAACAGACAGTTAAACATGAGTTGATAATTTAGTTCTGTACTTCTTCAAACAATCACATTGTTTTTATCCACAGAAAGAAAGTGATGCAGACAGGCAGTTGAGTCTGACGCTATGAACACCTCGCCTAATCCGCACGAAAGCGTGCTGCTTACCTTGAGCCTGGATACCACCAGCTGTGTACCCACAACAAACAGTTCTTACAGTATTCTCAGAAATCGAGGGGCGGAATACTTCCACTTCTACAGTTCTGGAGTTGTCGGATCACTATTCGTTGTTCTTGGTATTGTGGGTAACATTTTGTCTGTGTGTGTCTTGTGCAGCAGGAAGATGAGACGTGGCTCTGTGTCTGTGTGTCGTCTCCTTGTGGGTCTGGCCGTCTATGATACCATCTTTCTCTTCTCGCATGGTGTGGCAGGGAACATACCTCACGTCCTTCATCACATGGGGATACAACTTGGTTCAGTTGGTGCAGTCATGTTCTCTGTCTTCTACCCGTTACTGCACATGTCCCGTACCGGCTCAGTGTACACGACAGTGATGGTCACCATAGAGCGATGTGTGGCAGTCACCAAACCTCTCAAGGCAGCTGTTGTCTTCACTCAGAATCGGACCCACCAAATTCTTGTGGCAGTCTTTGTATTCAGCGTGTTCTTCAACATACCGCGCTGCATGGAACATAGCCTATTAACAGATTCTCAAACAATTATCGTCTCAAAGTCTGTATTCTACCATACTACATTCTACAGTACAGTGTATTTAGTCTATTTTAATTTCATCTTCAACTTCGTCATCCCATTTACACTCATAGTATCTTTTAACATCACCATGCTCAATACCATTAGGAAAACACCACAATTTTTCCCGAAGCGAATGAAAACAGAAGCGCACATCTTTGTGCGGACAAACCAGTCCCAGAATAGCGATGCAGTTGGAACAGGAAGCAGACTTTTTGCAATTGTCTTAGCCGTGACAAGCGTCTTCTTTTTGTGCCATCTTGTTCCAGCTGTGGCCCTGGTGATGGAGCAGGTAGAGAATGCCCAAAGACTGGGGGAATGTTCGGCAACCTGCTCTAAGACATCTTCATTGGGAGACATGTTTATTATCGTCTGTTCAGCTATCAACTTTCTTTTGTACTGCTTCTTTGGACGAAAATT
The DNA here is from genome assembly GCF_022045235.1 of Haliotis cracherodii. Classification (NCBI taxonomy): domain Eukaryota; kingdom Metazoa; phylum Mollusca; class Gastropoda; order Lepetellida; family Haliotidae; genus Haliotis; species Haliotis cracherodii. Next base: position 25,109,574 of record NW_027266265.1, read on the forward strand.
CAGATATACGTTTATGATGCTGTTTTGTAAATCTGTTGAAAAACACAGATCTTGTAGTGTTAAAGGGTCTTTTATAAGTTCACTGAAGAGAACGGCTGATTCCAAAGCATAACATTAAATGCATGTAACACTGTTCATGCTCTAAATAAACTTGCATTGAGTCATCATAATAGAAATAAAACACTTTGAAAAGGAGGGAAACTGAGGTATAATATACATTTAAGTAACAAGTGTGCAGAGTGAAATGCTCCTACATAAGTGTGCAGAGTGAAATGCTCCTACAGAAGTGTGCAGAGTGAAATGCTCCAACATAAGTGTGCAGAGTGAAATGCTCCTACAGAAGTGTGCAGAGTGAAATGCTCCAACATAAGTGTGAAGAGTGAAATGCTCCTACAGAAGTGTGAAGAGTGAAATGCTCCAACATAAGTGTGCAGAGTGAAATGCTCCTACAGAAGTGTGAAGAGTGAAATGCTCCAACATAAGTGTGAAGAGTGAAATGCTCCTACAGAAGTGTGAAGAGTGAAATGCTCCAACATAAGTGTGAAGAGTGAAATGCTCCTACAGAAGTGTGAAGAGTGAAATGCTCCTACAGAAGTGTGCAGAGTGAAATGCTCCAACATAAGTGTGAAGAGTGAAATGCTCCTACAGAAGTGTGAAGAGTGAAATGCTCCAACATAAGTGTGCAGAGTGAAATGCTCCTACAGAAGTGTGAAGAGTGAAATGCTCCAACATAAGTGTGAAGAGTGAAATGCTCCTACAGAAGTGTGAAGAGTGAAATGCTCCAACATAAGTGTGAAGAGTGAAATGCTCCTACAGAAGTGTGAAGAGTGAAATGCTCCTACAGAAGTGTGCAGAGTGAAATGCTCCAACAGAAGTGTGTAGAGTGAAATGCTCATGTAGAAGTCTGAAGGGTGACGTACTCATGTAGAGGTTTGAAGGATGACGGGCTCATCTAGAAATCTGAAGGGTGACGTACTCATGTAGAGGTTTGAAGGATGACGTACTCATCTAGAAGTCTGAAGGGTGACGTTCTTATGTAGAGGTCTGAAGGATGACGCACTCATCTAGAAGTCTGAAGGATGACGTACTCATGTAGAGGTCTGAAGGGTGACGTACTCATCTAGAAGTCTGAAGGGTGACGTGCTTATGTAGAGGTCTGAAGGATGACGTGCTCATCTAGAAGTTTGAAGGGTGACGTACTCATGTAGAGGTCTGAAGGATGACGTACTCATGTAGAAGTCTGAAGGGTGACGTACTCATGTAGAGGTCTGAAGGGTGACGGGTCTATGGCTTTTCGACGCTTTTTATGTAAAGGTAAAATAGGTAAGTAGATTAATTATTAGCATTGACAATATTTGCCAAATGTCTACTTTATTAGCGATAGACTTCTCTACCTTTAACATGATGCTTCATCGATGGGATTTTATATTTAATGTTCATTACACAATTGAGATACCTAGTTGCTAATAAATATGGTCTGACGGCATATTATTGAATCAGATGAAATATTGTCACCAAATACTTGATGAGGTAGTTGGCATGAATTCTTGCTTTTGTTCCATTCCAAGTAAACATATAGATGCTACACAGCAGTATACAATTACACCAGTCCTTCTAGTGAGTGAGTTGTGTTTAACGCCGCTTTTAACAGTATTCCAGTTATATCGCGGCGTGTCAGCTTGATGTGGGAGGGAGGGAGGCCGAAGTGATGCAGGTCTCAGACGTTTACCACTCGGTGAAACCCAGTGGATTCTCCTTTGGCAATACGTTCAAGATGATCCATGTAAACGAGGCGAGTAAGGGGTGCTGGGGATCTATGTTGAGGTGGTTCAGGAGGATGTTTTCCCTCTTTGCTATTTAGTATTAGTTCCCTGAGAAATTTGTCTCGAGGACGAGGTCTGGAGCCAAAACAGACTTTCCAACACCAAATGTGTTGGGATGGGTAATATCAGTAGTACATGGATAGGAGGCTTTGTGGACTACACTACCAAGTCCTGTCAAGAGCTTCTGAGATGCAGCTGTAAGTCTGAGAGGTGATGCAGAGCAAGGTGTGACTGTGTTGTGACACAGTTGATTTGTACACCACTTTGCAAATGAGAATCTAATTGTTAGTAGCCAATCCAAACATTAGCCATAAACAGCATATTTCAATAATTAATAAATTGGTTCTTTACATATTCTGCTAGTGTCATTTTATTGACCATATGCGTATAAAATATCGGTATTGTTAATTGGCTTTAATGAAGAAAGTCCTAACGATATGCAAAAAAAGAGAGAAATGCATATTTCTTCAAACTTTAAATTACCTAAATCAGAATAAATAGTCTTTTATTATTTAATTATATATTTTACAGATGTAGTGTTATGCAAATACATTCCAAAATGTTAATTTTTCATAATATATATATAAGTTGTTGGTCATGTTCATACGAAGTGTACTAGAATTTCATTCCTCACTGGCGGCCATATTTGATTTTTTATGTGGCACTACATCTTGAAATATTTGGAATGCAATAATCTTCAACCGTGCCATGTTTACAGTTTAAGATCCACTTGCGGGACGTGATTACTCCGTGCGGTAGCTGGTTCTACTTTTCTTGGACCATTCTATTCTAATTCTTAGGTTACATAGGGTAGACCAGCCAGTGCTTTCAGCCATGACCTGTGTTGTTTTAAGGTGTGTTACAAATAGGACGTGTAACTAATGGGAGGATACCGTTTCTACACGGCGAGACGACGGCGATTCGAGGCCTTCTACGACCTGCGTCATATCTACGGTCGGAACACCTATCGGGGAACAACGACTTATTGCTTGCAGCTGCTTCCATCTTTGTTTCTTGGATACGAGAAACGAGCACGTGCCTCACTCCAGATATTCAACTGTGACAGATTCTGAACATTCGTTTATGCACTGACTTATGTAATAGGGTCGGTTATTTATTGCTGCTTCCACAGGATGGAATGTATTGTTATGTATAGACGAACCAATGCATCTTTCAATACATATTCATGAAATAACCTCTTCAACTTTGGTCGTGATTCACAATTTGCACGTGCATGTTCATACACGGTACACAACTAGGGTGTTGGCGTTTGAAGCGTGATACTCATCTATGTGTTTTTTAATGTGAAAAGCACACAGTTATTGTTTAGCTATCACTTTCTTATAATCTCATAAAAACACAATTAACAGTACATAACAATTGCGCAACGCCACAGCTTGCTGAAAATCCAGCTCGACGCGCCGTTGATATGCTGCAAAACGAAGTTGATCTTGACTAATTTTGTGTGACATACAAATTAAATGTCAGTGTATGATAAACATTACAAGTAGAGATTGCTGCAGAGCATAAATTGTTCCCCGCCATATCACGTCATATGCAGAGGAGGTGTAAGAAACGGGAGGAGAGGATTCGCGTAAAGTACAAATTGGTTGTTGTTAATGAAGTTATCTTTGGAAAGCACAATAAAAGAAACAGTGTCTCGAAATGGTCATAACTGGGCCTGTCAGGCAGAACTTGGTGTACACCAATTATTAGTACCAATGATATATAAAAATGATTACAAGTCCTATATAGATAACACAATAAATGTCATTCTCAAACATGCATTGTCAGCCAATATCAATCTTTCTGGTAAAAAATATTGGCTGGGTTAAATAAAACAAACTTTTGAAATAGTAAACACAAATAGATTTAATGGATCCACTGTAAATATACTTCAGTCCAAATGGTAAAATATGTTCACGCATTCATTAAGGGATTCCCATTTATCCAACAGCAAGTTAAGAACATGCAGGTTGGACAAGTCATCTATAAATATTGAGAATTATCTTACATATTGTAAAAACAAAGCTAATAGGTCATATTTCTCAAACCTTTGTTGAAGTAATCACAAACAAAAAATTGAAACTGGTAGATATACACCAACCCACTGGTACAACGTCCCTGTGAAACTTGTGATGTTTTAGAAGATGAGCAACATTATGCTCTGTCTTGTATAAATACAACCAAGAAAGAGAATCACATACCCTCCTCAATCATAAAAAAGAATTTGGTTCATTGTCAAAGGAACAATTCTTAATAATTATTAACAACAGTTATCCAGAAACAAGATCTGTCATCATGTATACAATTATAAACAAATTCCTTGCATGTTCAACATTGCCATACTTTTGCTCAATTCTCATATCGTTTCCCTATCGTTTCCATATCGTTATAAAACACTTGTATTGAATAAAATATTTATAATGTGACTCCTTTGTATTTTGAATGTACCTGTGTGTTTTGCACCTATTGCGCATATATTTAGTGATTGTGAAATATTGCCACTGTTTCTTCATGGAATGTTACGCAATACAATTTTCATCTAAAACATCTTTGTTGTTTCATAGTTTGTTACAGTTGTGTACTCGGGCACGGTTGGCCCAAACGCCTAAGGCTGCAATTCGCTATGCAGAGTTGTGTCCCTTATGCACGCCAGAAGCTTACGGCAGTGTGTTCAAATCCCGGTTCGCCCCGATTATTTTGTCAGCACTATTCCCCTGCTCGTGGATTTTCATCACTTCGGCTTTCCTCCCACATCAAGGTGACACGCCCTGATATAGGTGGAAAACTATCCAAAGAGGCCTTAAACCCAACTCACTCACTCACTCATTACTCTTGTGTACGGTTCCGTTTGGTTAACTGGGTTTCTCTTATTACTTCCGGTTTAGTATGTTTAGAAGAATGTTTCTATGTTCAACCCAAACATCGTGAATATATCATGCAACCGTATTAAGTTTTAGGAAATAATGGCAAACTACAGACCAAGCTGTTGATTGACGATGTATCCAGAAGCAAACATATACGGGTGTACAGTCACTGCCGAAAGTTAAAAAACATGTCAAAACAATAAACCATGCAGAACCGTAAACCACCGCATGAAACGGTATTACATTACATACAGTGAACTACTTAAAACAATACTGTGCTCAACTATGCACAGCAAGCACATGTGATTATGAATTTCATTTTTTCATATCAAACACGTTGTTTTACATGTGTTGTTTATTTGAACAAAGTCATACTTTATAGAAGCCTGTTATTTGATCGTGTTGAACAATAAGTTGCAATAGCAGTGTGAAGGGAGAAAGATTGAGTGCGCGTTACATGCTTGACCTGTGAATTCCTCCCTGGAACCGTGATAAAGCGCCATACTACGCCTATAGCTAAAGGAGTTAATCGCTCAATGCGGAAGTTTATTCTTACAAAATATAGACCGATTAACTTAAGCGAAAGGAGATATATTTCCCCTATTTTTTTAGCCCTTTTAAAAACACAATGAACAAATTGCATGGATTATCTACATTACGAAACGTGACTTAATCACAGAATGGGACAGGCGATTGGTTAAAACCATGTCCAGATTAAGTCACTCTCATTTCATTTTAAAAACTACAAAGTTTTAGAGAGACCAAAATGGCGCTCTCCGTCAGTCAAAAACAAACTAACCCTTATATGAATGAATTACACTGTAATGACCGTTGTATCCCTCCCCATCTCATTGTACGACATTGTATTACACTGTAATGACCGTTGTATCCACATCCCATCCCATTGTACGATATTGTATTACACTGTAATGACCGTTGTATCCCCTCCAATCCCATTGTACGACATTGTATTACACTGTAATGACCGTTGTATCCCCATCCCATCCCTTTGTACGACATTGTATTACACTGTAATGACCGCTGTATCCGCACCCATCCCATTGTACGACATTGTTTTATGTTCCTGACTGTTAGTTTGGTTGTGTCAACGCGTTTGTTGACTGTGAAATTAGCTCAGATTGAAGACGAAGAATACGTTGAGTCCAAACTTCTTTAGTCGGCAATAAAACAAAATACAATTACTGATAGAAATATGTCGAGCGGAGATTCCAACTCAACAAGTACAAGTGAAGTCCAGCAAGCAGGCGTATCCTACTCGCGGATGTACATACAGGTGCTGTCGGAATACCAGACTAGCTTATAGTAAAGATGTAAACATATATATACACTATTGGACAACAGTAGACAGACAAAGAGACAATGGCGTTGCCCTGGACATGGGGCTTATGGATGTGATTACAGACACGGCCCCGGGGAAAATGGATTAAGGATATAAATGTCATAATGTGAAATGCTGTGTTAAGACAAACACAGTGATTACTCTGCTTCAAAGACTGAACTTGAATATTCAGGATATACACAACATGAACGAATTTGAATTCAACCGTGTCAAATCAAAGCTGTTAGAACTTGACAAAGAAAAGTGGCTTACAAGTCTCCATGATGACAGTGGACAGAGTAATGGAAACAAGTTACGGACGTATAGGATTTTCAAGACATACCTGACAACAGAAACCTATGTAAACAAGATAATGCCAAGATCACACAGAAGTATCCTAGCTAAGTTTCGCTGTGGAACTCTCCCTCTAGAAATAGAGACCGGTAGAATATGTAGGCCATCTGTACCGCTGCAAAATAGAGTTTGTAAATTCTGTCACCATTCATGTGTCGAGGACGAAATGCACTTCCTTTTAAAATGCCCCTTTTATTCTGATTTTAGAATCTTACTGCTCGAAAAAGCAAATCTGGCCAACGCGACCGTACATGATGTAGATAAACTTAAGCTCTTGATGAATAGCCCACATATACAAAGTGTTTTAGCTACAACAATTGTAAAAATGTTTCGCAGGAGGACGCAGACTAAAGACGTGCTTGTCTGAGATGTAAAGTCACTTTCCCTGAAAAGTAACGGTCTTCATATTATTAGATATCTACACATCGACAACAGTCTAAAACTATGTCTTTTGAAATTAACATTTGGTATTCTTACTAGAAGATATTCCTTAACATTTAAAACTTTCACGTAGGTACTAATCAAATGGTTTAATCATACTGGTGTTAACATACACATAAATAGGTGTTTTGATGGTTATTTTTCCTATTATTTTGTACTAAAAATAGTCAGCCATTTGGTAACTTACGATCTTAATAAGCACATAGAACGTTAAAATATGGTGTCCAACAAAATTGACAGTTCCTTGGCTGCTGGGATAAGAAAGGATGATGTTACAATGTTTTACTTAGATACTTTTATACATGTTTTAATGTACATACGATGTCTCATAAGCCTGTAAAGGCTGGGTGCAATAATGTTGATAATTGTTTAAACTGTATATGTTATTTGCACGTGACATCTTAATAAAATATTTTCTCTCTTTCTCTTCTCTGTGTTAAGACAATGGTACAACTGACGGCTGTTACGCATGGATTACATCATGTTAAATAGTCCAGATTTCCTAAACTATATGTTCTCGACACTGTACAAATTGGATGTTGTTCAGAAGCTACAATTCTTTAACATTGGGTTTTCCAGAGTGCTGTTAAGTCACTCTGTGACAGTTGTACTCATCGCGTCGCTCCAATCTTTTATCGCATCGGTCTGTCGTTCCAAGGCTCAGACCTATCTGGTTAATGCAACGTTTGGGCCTGCGTGTGTGTTACTGCAGAGATAACTGGCCGCGTTTTACATTCACTAACCTTGGGATGACAGTCGATAGTAACTTTGGCATGTCAAGTCAACACGACAAATAAGATAAACTTGTTATCTCTCGACAGATATTTCGTGCAGCATATCTGGTTTTACATAACCTATAGGATAGGATAGGAATGAAATAAAAAATGATTTAACAAATCGACAATTTATTACTCATGTAGTGGGGGTGTCTGGCTGGCATTTTGTTAACAGGATTTTCTTAATGATTAAAAGCTCAATTAGTATTTTTCAACAACGGCTGTGCTTTAAAAGTGAAGTACAAGAATACAAAACAATATCTTCTGAATTTAATAATTCATATTTTCGCCAGATTCGAAACAGGTGCTAACAATATTGTACTGAACGTTTATTTTTATAAGATTAAAATAGATTGCAAGACATCGCTTGAATATTCTTAAAATTAACATCCCAAGTTAGCGATCGGGAGTGAATTACAATTTTTTACACATTACATGATACATTTCTTGTAAAAACGTTGATACACAGAAAACAAATATGACAAAAGATTAATGTCACTGTATTTATATCAAAGTCCGTAAAAAAACTATTTAGTTAATGCGATAATTTATAATGTTTGGTACATGTAGAACCTGAGATAGCGAGGAAACAGTATCTTTTACGATCCCCTTTGGTAGCGGGCGATGATTACAGAAAAAGGCAATGGCGTCGTCCACACAATAAGCAAATGTACGATGAACCATATTTGAGGAAATCCCTGTAATTTCAGCTATAAGAATGAAATGACCAGATTTGTTGGACGAGACACAGTTACTGAATTGTAGCCACCTCGCTCAAACTTTGCAAACTGCACGTGTAAAACATGCCGTTCACGGTGATACATCCCGGTTACGTGCCTGTGCCAACAGAAGTCACGACCACGTGGGTCCAGTGATCGGTTACAACGAATGAAAATGCCTCCAAAAGAGAACATAACAGATATTGAAAATCATCGCACAACGGGCATGATCGAAGATGGCAATCACAGAATGCAGTTGTCGACTGATGGAACGACATTGGCAAACAGGTACGGTTACAATTAGGGTGGGTAGAGGGAGCTCGAGACAAATTACTGCCAAGCAGGTCGCTATGTATGAGGAACGGATTCTGCAACAGAACTGAGGGACAACATCAGTGCTGCCATAGGAATCAACGATACGAAATAGGTTAAAAACTTCGGGTCTGAATCAAGACGTCCTTTCAGAGGAATGTGTCTGATTGTGGTTATGTTTATGATTAATCGAGGTTCATTTTAAGGCTTTTCAGATGTAGACAACATGTTTGTAGAGGGTGGAGAGAGAGGCGCTGTCCGACAGCGGTCCTAGAGCACGACAGGTACGGTGGCGGCAGCAGACCTAGAGCACGACAGGTACGGTAGCCACAGTCCTAGAGCACGACAGGTACGGTGGCTGCAGCAGGCCTAGAGCACGACAGGTAAGGTGGCGGCAGCAGGCCTGGAGCCCGACAGGTACGGTGACTGCAGTAGGCCTAGAGCACGACAGGTACGGTGGTGGCGACAGTCCTAGAGCACGACAGGGACGGTGGCGGCAGCAGACCTAGAACACGACAGGTACAGTGGCGGCAGCAGGCTTAGAGCCCAACAGGTACGGTAGCCACAGTCCTAGAGCACGGCAGGTACGATGGTGGTGGCAGCAGTACTAGAGCATGACAGGTACGGTGGCGACAGTAGGCCTAGAGCACGACAGGTACGGTGGTGGCAGCAGGCCTGGAGCCCGACAGGTACGTTGGCGGCAGCAGGCCTAGCGCACGACAGGGACGGTGGCGGCAGTCCTAGAGCACGACAGGTACGGTGGCGGCAGCAGACCTAGAGCACGACAGGTATGGTAGCCACAGTCCTAGAGCACGACAGGTACGGTGGCAGCAGCAGGCCTAGAGCACGACAGCTAAGGTGGCGGCAGCAGGCCTGGAGCCCGACAGGTACGGTGACTGCAGTAGGCCTAGAGCACGACAGGTACGGTGGTGGCGACAGTCCTAGAGCACGACAGGGACGGTGGTGGTGGCAGCAGGCCTAGAGCACGACAGGTACAGTGGCGGCAGCAGGCTTAGAGCCCAACAGGTACGGTAGCCACAGTCCTAGAGCACGGCAGGTACGATGGTGGTGGCAGCAGGACTAGAGCATGACAGGTACGGTGGCGACAGTAGGCCTAGAGCACGACAGGTACGGTGGTGGCAGCAGGCCTGGAGCCCGACAGGTACGTTGACGGCAGCAGGCCTAGAGCACGACAGGGACGGTGGCGGCAGTCCTAGAGCACGACAGGTACGGTGGCGGCAGCAGACCTAGAGCACGACAGGTACGGTGGCGGCAGTAGGCCTAGAGCACGACAGGTACGGTAGCCACAGTCCTAGAGCACGGCAGGTACGATGGTGGCGGCAGCGGGACTAGAGCACGACAGGTACGGTGACGGCAGCAGGCCTAGAGCACGACAGGTACGGTGGCGGCATCAGGCCTAGAGCACGACAGGTACGGTGGCGACAGTCCTAGAGCACGACAGGTACGGTGGCGGCAGTCCTAGAGCACGACAGGTACGGTGGCGGCAGCAGACCTAGAGCACGACAGGTACGGTGGCGGCAGTAGGCCTAGAGCACAACAGGTACGGTAGCCACAGTCCTAGAGAACGGCAGGTACGATGGTGGCGGCAGCGGGACTAGAGCACGACAGGTACGGTGGCGACAGTCCTAGAGCACGACAGGTACGGTGGCGGCAGCAGGCCTAGAGCACGACAGGTACGGCGGCGGCAGCAGGCCTAGAGCACGACAGGTACGGTAGTGGCGGCAGCAGACCTGGAGCACGACAGGTACGGTGGCGGCAGCAGGCCTAGAGCACGACAGGTACTGTGGCGGCAGCATCATGGTCTGGGCTGGCATCACATGCGACAACAGGACGGATCTGATGATCGTACAACGGAATATAACCGGTCGACTTTATGTGGGCCAAATGTTACGCCCAATGGTCATCCCACGTCCACACAGTGCTCGTGTTGCAGTCGACTGTCTGAGGCAGCAAGGTGTTACAACCTTGCCCTGGCCAGCCATATTTCAAGACATGTCACCGATTGAACACCTTTGGGATATTCAGGGCGGAAGGGTTCACAACCAACCTCAGTGTTCCCAGAATTTGCAACAGCTTAGGCACAACCTACAAGAAGAATGGCAGGATCCTTAATACCCAGCGCTATCTATACCGTTGCCGGATGGTACGCATGTAAGTCACTCACCTTGCGCCACGTTACGTAGTTTCCCATCTACCAAACCTGACTGACACGGTCAATCAAGACACGGATGCATATCATCGACAGAACCGGACGAATTGTACAACTAGTCGTGGCATTGGTCAAAGCCGTCGCCCACAAACGACTACGCCGACGAAGAAAAAACTCCGTCCGACTTCCTGAGAGAGCGGGTGTCCGCACCGGGAACGTTGACCACTCGGACCACATATCAGCTGTACCTAATTAGATGTACATGACTGTTCGTGTCATTACCAACATGATTTTACCGACTACTTTAACTTATTTTTATAGAAGGATAAATAGATGTGTGGGTCGAGTTAGCTGGAACTGTATTTCATTGTTTTTCCCGCAAATGAATCCAGGCCATAAGTTCAATCTTTAGTAACTGGTAAGGTTCATCCATGCAACTGTTGACGTGTCCGCATCACCACCTGTTCAGGAGGACCAACATGTCATGCAACAAACTGATCTCAACAACAACATGTTTGCAGTCTAGGTGACGTCACAATGAGAGTATACAAACGTGTGTCACGTGGGTCTACGACGGACGTAAACACACCGACAAGCGAACGATACATTGCTGACCCGGCGACTGACGGGGCTGGTTGAGAAGATAGTAAAGTGGTGAAGGCATTCAGTAACTGGCCAGGTAGGACATATATACAGCTTTATGTAGTAGCACTTTTATTTTTGTATGTTAATATAAATACAGAAATACTTACCCGCGGACTTATTGACTTACAATTGTGGTATCTCGGGAGCGTGACAGTATCATGCTTTCTATTGTAAGTGTCTACGATGCGAGACTCAGCCCTTGGGGTACGCTTTGACATGTTGATTGTTAAAACGTGTCTACGAGTTGACAAAGGAGTGGTGGAGCAAACGTCGGCCTTATTACTTGTTGTTAGGCTTCTTTATCAATCAAGTCAGGCATATATTTGAGAGCGTGAGATGTATTTGGAAACACATGAGGCTTCAAATGCACGTGACCTTGAAAACCAATAGAGTCAGGTACTTTATGCGTACTTACACCATCTCGATGACGTCTGGCTCGTTTTCAAGAAGATATGGGCAACCGAGTGTATTTGTGTGCGTGTGCGCGTGCGCGTGCGCGTGCGTGTTGGAGGGGCAGGTTATTAAAACATTTGGCATAGTGTTTGTTACCTCTACCTCCATATACGAGGGGGTCATGTTTACTTTAAGGGCGCCCGGTGAGCAGGAGGAGAAGCGCATATCTCCGTCACCGTCTGTCTCGCCACAGACATCTGCAGAGCGCCAACATACAACCCGAGTTCATGTAAACTTTGCCTTCGTTGTATGGTCCTGGGTACAGGGTTTGGGTACACTTGTGTAATGGATGCATTCAGGCTACTAAATGTCTGTGGTCGCACCCAACAATCTCACTATCTGGCCCAGTAACGATGCAGTAGATCCCTTACTAGCTTATCTGAAACCCACGTCGCACATAGGTCCACGTCACACATAGGTCGTGTTATCGTCAACCAGGAAGTTACCCCATGTAGACATTAACAAATATGACATCACATTTACAATCCCAGCTATGAGTAATGGGGATTGGCAGTATTTTCAGGAATAATGTTGATCGCCGAGGAGCAGAATACGAAATGAAACAAAAACACAATATAAACATGATGAGTGTTTAAAAAGGTGATATCTGACTTTACTATGTTGTGTCATTACAATTTTTATGATATTGCGCGCCAGGTGCGAAAGTGAGATAGATTACGTTGGATCAAGGATGTTGCCACATCACATCGCCCTGAGTCGTCCCCGACATCCCCGAGTCACCTCTGGAATGTGTGCCACATCATCGGGCGAATAAGCTTTGATTAGGATAAGTGAATGCTGTTTTTCGCCATGGTGAGCTATTTCTCAGCTATATCACAAGGACTTGTAAATACTGGAGTGCAAGAGCAAGAATCAACTCCATCTATGTACGATGACACACTATCAGCCATAACACATGATAGCTATCCGATCCTCATTAGTGTCATCTTTGCGCTGACGTGTTTGGGGTCTAATCAGCCCCGATATCTTCAGGGGCATTTATTGAGAAGTGCATTGGAAACTGTTGTCAGTCATGACATTACTTACAGATCAACGTTTTTCATTTTTGGTGACTTGATCTGACAGAAATGATAGTCTAACCATAAGATAAGCGTCTGGAAATCAAAATTGTAATTAGTCCAAATAGTGTAACGCTTTCTGTCAACATATCCTGTGTACTTATAACTTCTCTCTAACCTGATGAGGTAGTTTAGATGTTGATATTTGTACATATTAAATTCAAAAACTGTATTTATATTTATTTACACACCTTTAAAATGTGAGTCTATGACAGGAGAAAGAGTCCTGTAGGTTTCATGTATTATGTTGTCTGTATCAGTGAATGTATTAAAATGTTCTCTGTGTGTGACCTAATACACCAATTCAATACTCTTCAAAAGACGGATCATTGTGGAACAAGAAACAATGGGCTGTTTGGTTTGTGTTACATAAGCCATCAAGACCACTCCGACCTCGCCTCAGTCCAGAAGCCCGTACGTGCACCAACAGCATTCTTAACGAAACAAATTAGATGAGTTGTTAATGTCCATCCTTTACATGTTCTGACTCAGTCGTTGTTACACATTGACATACAGGACTGTTGGCCACACACAGACGTGGTTACACATTGACATACAGGTCTGTCAGCCACACGCAGTCGAGGTTACACATTGACATACAGCTCTGTCAGCCGCACACAGTCGTGGTTACACATTGACATACAGGACTGTTGGCCACACACAGTCGTGGTTACACATTGACATACAGGTCTGTCAGCCGCATACAGTCGAGGTTACACATTGACATACAGCTCTGTCAGCCACACGCAGTCGTGGTTACACATTGACATACAGGACTGTTGGCCACACACAGTCGTGGTTACACATTGACATACAGGTCTGTCAGCCGCATACAGTCGAGGTTACACATTGACATACAGCTCTGTCAGCCACACGCAGTCGAGGTTACACATAGACATACAGGACTGTTGGCCACACACAGTCGTGGTTACTCATTGACATATAGGGCTGTTGGCCACACACAGTCGAGGTTACACATTGACATACAGGACTGTTGGCCGCACACATTCGTGGTTACACATTGACATACAGCTCTGTCAGCCGCACACAGTCGTGGTTACACATTGACATACAGGACTGTTGGCCACACACAGTCGTGGTTACACATTGACATACAGGTCTGTCAGCCGCATACAGTCGAGGTTACACATTGACATACAGCTCTGTCAGCCACACGCAGTCGAGGTTACACATAGACATACAGGACTGTTGGCCACACACAGTCGTGGTTACTCATTGACATATAGGGCTGTTGGCCACACACAGTCGAGGTTACACATTGACATACAGGACTGTTGGCCACACACAGTCGAGGTTACACATTGACATACAGGACTGTTGGCCGCACACATTCAAGGTTACACATTGACATACAGTTCTGTCACCCACATGCAGTCATGGTTACTCATTGACATACAGCTCTGTCAGCCACTCACAGTCGTGGTTGAGTCAATACTGATGTCTTTTGCATCAGCGGCCACGGAGAAAATACACTCGAAACAACTTAGAGACATGTACTTATAAACTAGTTTAGTTTAGTTCGTGAAATGATGTTTCAAATGTCAAACGGTAGTGAATGGTCGTTTGGTCGAATGGTATGGGGCTGATAATTAAGGAATGTCTTCTATTCGAGACAAATAATGTATTTTCAATTGTATTTTCGCAATTAGGGGAACAAAACGTTTTACAGGGGCAGCGATGAGATGGATACATGTAAACATCAGAGGGAAACATCAAAGGGAAATAGGTCGAGGCTAATTTATTCATGAAGGATAAGAATGTACTCCTTGTGCTTACTGTAAGGGATCTCGCACAATGTACATAGGTGATCCTGCAGGACAAGTAAGGCAACCCTGTATCAACACCGGTACCCCAGCTGCAGTAAGGAGGCTAATCAATCCAAGTTCACAAGATTGAAATGTCTTTGTTATACGCATATATAATTCATTCGTTATTTACTCATGAATTAGATTCTGTTGACAATGACACATCTCTACTGTGAATACATCCTCTTCGTGAAGCTGAAAAAGTTCAATCCAGTATAACCGGTTACGAGTAAATGTAGCAGACAAATGGGGGTATTCACACACCGACACAGAAATGTTTATGGAGTAGATGTGTTGAAGTACAACTTCCATGTTCTTCTTCGCATGACAATAACAAAAGTTTCATATCGCGACATGGTACGGTCCCTCAGGTTAACGGACGAGTTGACAACGTGAAGGTCAACTTACTTATGTTGTGACAAGGTATCCCATCCCCATCCTCATCCTGAAAGCCGGGCAATCTCTTCATCATCAGACAGGTGGACAGTTTGTAAATTAGTATCACAGAGAAAGGGGGACAGTTTGTTTAATACCATGAGACAGACAAGCAGTTTGTTTAGACGTATCACATAGACAGGCAGTTTGTTCAGCGGTATCACACAGACAGGCAGTTTGTGGAGAAGTGTCACACAAACAGGCAGTCTGTTCAGTAATATCACACAGAAAGGGGGGGCAGTTTGTTATATACCATGAGACAGACAGGCAGTTTGTTCAGTAGTATCACACAGACAGGCAGTCTGTTCAGTAGGCAGACACAGACAGGCAGACAGATTGTTTAATACCATGAGACAGACAGACAGTTTGTTAAATAGTATCACACAGACAGGCAGTTTGTTCAGTAGTATCACATAGACAGGCAGTCTGTTCAGTAGTATCACACAGACAGGCAGTCTGTTCAGTAGTATGAAACAGACAGGCAGTCTGTTCAGTAGTATCACACAGACAGGCAATCTGTTCAGTAGTATCACACTGACAAGCAGTCTGGTCAGTAGTATCACACAGGTAGGCAGTCTGTTCAGTTGTATCACACAGACAGGCATTCTGTTCAGTTGTATCACACAGACAGGCAATCTGTTCAGTAGTATCACATAGAGAAGCAGTCAGGTTGTTCAGTAGTTTCACACAGGCAGACAGTTTGTTCAGTAGTATCACACAGACAGGCAGTTTGTTCAGTTGTATCACACAGACAGGCATTCTGTTCAGTTGTATCACACAGACAGGCAGTCTGGTCAGTAGTATCACATAGAGAAGCAGTCAGGTTGTTCAGTAGTTTCACACAGGCAGACAGTTTGTTCAGTAGTATCACACAGACAGGCAGTTTGTTCAGTAATATCACACAGACAGGCAGTTTGTTCCGTAATATCACACAGACAGGCAGTCTGTTCAGTAGTATCACACAGGTAGGCAGTCTGTTCAGTAATATCACACAGACAGGCAGTTTGTTCAGTAATATCACACAGACAGGCAGTTTGTTCAGTTGTATCACACAGACAGGCAGTCTGTTCAGACGTATCACACAGACAGGCAGTTTGTTCAGTTGTATCACATCAGAGAGGCAGTCTGTTCAGTAATATCACACAGACAGGCAGTTTGTTCAGTAATATCACACAGACAGGCAGTTTGTTCAGTTGTATCACACAGACAGGCAGTCTGTTCAGTAGTATCACACAGACAAGCAGTCTGTTCAGTTGTATCACACAGACAGGCAGTCTGTTCAGTAGTATCACACAGACAGGCAGTCTGTTCAGTTGTATCACACAGACAGGCAGTCTGTTCAGTAGTATCACACAGACAGGCAGTCTGTTCAGTTGTATCACACAGACAAGCAGTCTGTTCAGTTGTATCACACAGAGAAGCAGTCTGTTCAGTTGTATCACACAGACAGGCAGTCTGTTCAGTTGTATCACACAGACAAGCAGTCTGTTCAGTTGTATCACACAGAGAAGCAGTCTGTTCAGTTGTATCACACGGAGAAGCAGTCTGTTCAGACGTATCACACAGAGAAGCAGTCTGTTCAGTAGTATCACACAGACAGGCAGTCTTTTCAGTTGTATCACACAGGCAGGCAGTCTGTTCAGTTGTATCACACAGGCAGGCAGTCTGTTCAGTTGTATCACACAGACAGGCAGTCTGTTCAGTTGTATCACACAGGCAGGCAGTCTGTTCAGTTGTATCACACAGGCAGGCAATCTGTTTAGTAGTATCACACAGACAGGCAGTCTGTTCAGTTGTATCACATCAGACAGGCAGTCTGTTCAGTTGTATCACACAGACAGGCAGTTCGTTCAGTAGTATAACACAGGCAGGCAGTCTGTTCAGACGTATCACACGGAGAAGCAGTCAGTTCAGTAGTATCACACAAACAGGCAGTCTGCTCAGTGGTATTACACAGACAAGCAGTCAGGTTGTTCAGAAGTATCACACAGACAGGCAGTCTGTTCAGTTGTATCACACAGACAAGCAGTCTGTTCAGTTGTATCACACAGAGAAGCAGTCTGTTCAGACGTATCACACAGAGAAGCAGTCTGTTCAGTAGTATCACACAGACAGGCAGTCTTTTCAGTTGTATCACACAGGCAGGCAGTCTGTTCAGTTGTATCACACAGGCAGGCAGTCTGTTCAGTTGTATCACACAGACAGGCAGTCTGTTCAGTTGTATCACACAGGCAGGCAGTCTGTTCAGTTGTATCACACAGGCAGGCAATCTGTTTAGTAGTATCACACAGACAGGCAGTCTGTTCAGTTGTATCACATCAGACAGGCAGTCTGTTCAGTTGTATCACACAGGCAGGCAGTTCGTTCAGTAGTATAACACAGGCAGGCAGTCTGTTCAGACGTATCACACGGAGAAGCAGTCTGTTCAGTGGTATTACATAGACAGGCAATCCGTTTAGTAGTATCACACAGGCAGGCAGTCTGTTCAGACGTATCACACGGAGAAGCAGTCTGTTCAGTAGTATCACACAAACAGACAGTCTGCTCAGTGGTATTACACAGACCAGCAGTCAGGTTGTTCAGAAGTATCACACAGACAGGCAGTCTGTTCAGTAGTATCACACAGACAGGCAGTCTGTTCAGTTGTATCACACAAACAGGCAGTCTGCTCAGTGGTATTACACAGACAAGCAGTCAGGTTGTTCAGAAGTATAACACAGAGAAGCAGTCTGTTCAGTAGTATCACACAAAGAGGCAGTCTGTTCAGTAGTATCACACAGAAAGGGGGACAGTTTGTTTAATACCATGAGACAGACAGGCAGTTTGTTCAGTAGTATCCCACAGACAGGTGGAGAGTGTGGTCAGTAGTATGACACAGATAGCCAATCTGTTCAGTGGTATCAAACAGGCAAGCAGTCTGTTCAGTGGTATCACAGTCAGGCTGTTCAGTAATATCACACAGACAAAATGTCAGGTTCAGTGGTATCACACAGACAAGCAGTCGGGTTGTTCAGTTGTATCACACAGAAAAGCAGTCTGTTCAGTAGCATCAAACAGACAGGCAATCTGTTCAGACGTATCACACGGAGAAGCAGTCTGTTCAGTTGTATCACACAGACAGGCAGCCTGTTCAGTAGTATCACACAGACAGGCAGTCTGTTCAGTAGTATCACACAGACAGGCAGTCTGTTCAGTTGTATCACACAGGCAGGTAGTCTGTTCAGTTGTATCACACAGACAGACAGTCTGTTCAGTTGTATCACACAGACAGGCAATCTGTTCAGTAGTATCACACAGACAGGCAGTCTGTTCAGTTGTATCACATCAGACAGGCAGTCTGTTCAGTTGTATCACACAGGCAGGCAGTTCGTTCAGTAGTATAACACAGGCAGGCAGTCTGTTCAGACGTATCACACGGAGAAGCAGTCTGTTCAGTGGTATCACATAGAAAGGCAATCCGTTTAGTAGTATCACACAGGGCAGGCAGTCTGTTCAGACGTATCACACGGAGAAGCAGTCAGTTCAGTAGGATCACACAAACAGGCAGTCTGCTCAATGGTATTACACAGACAAGCAGTCAGGTTGTTCAGAAGTATCACACAGAGAAGCAGTCTGTTCAGTAGTATCACACAAAGAGGCAGTCTGTTTAGAAGTATCACACAGAAAGGGGGACAGTTTGTTTAATACCATGAGACAGACAGGCAGTTTGTTCAGTAGTATAACACAAACAGGCAGTCTGTTCAATGGTATCAAACAGGCAGGCAATCTATTCAGTAGTATCACACTGACAGGCAGTCTGTTCAGTAGTATCACAGTCAGGTTGTTCAGTAGTATCACACAGACAAGGTGCCAGGTTCAGTGGTATCACACAGACAAGCAGTCGGGTTGTTCAGTAGCATCACACAGAAAAGCAGTCTCTCCACCTGCCTGAGACAGGCAATCCGTTTAGTAGTATCACACAGGCAGGCAGTCTGTTCAGACGTATCACACAGAAAAGCAGTCTGTTCAGTAGTATCACACAGACAGGCAGTCTGTTCAGTAGTATCACACATGCAGGCAGTCTGTTCGGTAGTATCACACAGAGAAGCATTCTGTTCAGTAGTATTACTTAGACAGATGGAGAGTTTGTTCAGTTGTATCACACAGACAGGCAGCCTGTTCAGTTTTATCACACAGAGAAGCAGTCAGGTTGTTCAGTTGTATCACACAGAGAAGCAGTCAGGTTGTTCAGTTGTATCACACAGGCACTTGTATCAAGACAGTCGGGCTGTATGTTAAGTGGTATCAAGACAGACAAGCGGGCAGTTAGTATCAGACAAGCAGCTTGTTCAGAAGTACCAAGACATTCGGAAATTTGTTTAGTAGTGTCAGCACATTCATTCTCATCTCCCTAGGGAACTGCCTGTTATGTACTTGAAGGTTAAGAACCACGTTGCCATCCCATCTTACCGGGTACCCATTCACTGCTACGTCACTTCCACGGTGCGGAGCAAGACACTCTTAGGAGCCAAGCTGCCGAACGCTGTCACCCATCCAAGAACTCTCCACGACAGATCTGTGACCTGTGCGCTGTGACTATGACCACGTGACCATCATCAGAAGTATCAGACAAGCGGGCAGTTTGTTCAGTAGTATGAGACAGGTGGACAGTTTGTTCAGTAGTATGAGACAGTGGACAGTTTGTTCAGTAGTATGAGACAGGTGGACAGTTTGTTCAGTAATATCAGATAGGTGGACAGTTTGTTCAGTAGTATGAGACAGGTGGACAGTGTGTTCAGTAGTATGAGACAGGTGGACAGTTTGTTCAGTAGTATGAGACAGGTGGACAGTTTGTTCAGTAGTATGAGACAGGTGGACAGTTTGTTCAGTAGTATGAGACAGGTGGACAGTTTGTGTTGTCGAACATGTATTTGAGACACCTGTACAATCAAACTTGTGGAAGGTTGCAGAACCATATGTGAGCAAGGTCATATCTGGACAGGCGATGATGGCAATTACAGGATTATAAGTGAAAATGTCATGCAAATATAGCGGAATACTGTGACCGTAAATAGAAGCCACAAAACTATTTCCATAATCATAAAGGAATCTTTGCTAAAAGCAAAGGAATCACTATCAAATATGAATCACTACTAAATCATGAATTTATACCAAAGGTATACCAAGTGTTCGCGAAAAGGTGAGCATATCCTGTCCAAACGTTAGCACCCGTCACAAACACATGCAAGGCCAAGTCAATTGGTTACCTGAAAAGAAGACCACGGGATTGGTATGGTACAAATCGAAATAGGGAATTGCAACGAACATCGTTTTCGTCGCTGATGCGTGAAATTTAGAAAAGCCTTCCATATGTCTACCATAAAACTTTTTGAAAGCTAGGTTTTTTACTTAAGCCTTAAATGGTTAACCCTGATCAAACAACTTTGAACAAGAGTCGTATGACGCTCTTTGAAATCTTCTTGGAAAGAGCATGTTCGGTTGCGGTGAAATGTAGACACCAAAGGTTGAAACTTCTGAGAATATTGCACGACATAAAGGGAAAGCATTGCACCAAGCATGTCCTGAAAAAAAACCACAAACCGCCTGATAAGTAAAAACAGTGTGAGTTTTTTTCGGTTACTCTACACATGTTTGAATCAAAAGACCTTCATTTTAATACATGGATATATTTGTCTAGATTACAACAAGGACTTCATAGTTGCGCCGTAATGTTTATTCATTTTGCTCACCTAGTGACATGTGTAATGTAAAGTTAGTTATACCGATACTATTTTCAACATGCTCCTCGTGACAGTCTTGCTAATATGGCCATCCGTCTTTGTAACACAATCTGTTGTTGAGAGGACGTACAGGGTGACCTTCAGTTTCCAGCGGCATGTTCTGTGAGGTTCAGTGGATAATAAAAAGAGGAAAATAAAAAAACGCTTAAATTCTGAGTACTTAAATGTTGCTGAGAACACAACATAAATCACAGTAAACGAGACAATAACAGACAGTTGAATGTAACAAGTTGAATGTTATGAGCAGATATTGATGTTAGTAACGTGACATATAGAAGGTATTGTTTACTCTACCGATCTCTCCAAGTTGTCACGCGTATCCAATTTATAAAACACAAGTCTCATATATGCCGAATCTTATCGACCACTGCTCACAAAAAGGCAATAAATACTGCGCAGTAACTCAGCTTATCAGTGAAAGTAAACATTCTTGTTATATTGCATATACACATTAAATACTGAAGCATGTACAACCAAGCGTAATGTTTAATGTCCACACACAGGTATAAGCGAGAACATGTCCTGGTTTGTTTTGCAAGAAAAACGCTTGGGCTGAATATGTACTAATGGGAAAAATAAATGGTATTTTTAGCGTGTACCCAGACGGGAAGAGATTGTGTCACACTGCAAATACATGATCCTACTTTGTTCCTTTTATTTTTCCGATGAATATAAAAGCTAGGAATGGTGCAAGTAGTTAATATCAAAATCATTCCAGTCATAATAACATGACTTAAATTGATACAGTTGGGGCTTCTGTTTCGATGTTGGAGGAAGACAACAGTTGAAGTTGATTCTTATTCTCACTCTGTAACAGAGAGCCGTGGGTAATCACAAAGAGTCGTGCTGGATGACATCTGGCAGAGTAATGGCTTCACGCAGCTGTGCTGGATGACATCTGGCAGAGTAATGGCTTCACGCAGCTGTGCTGGATGACATCTGACAGAGTAATGGCTTCACGCAGCTGTGCTGGATGACATCTGGCAGAATAATGGCTCCAAGCAGCTGTGCTGGATGACATCTGACAGAATAATGGCTGCACGCAGCTGTGCTGGATGACATCTGGCAGAGTAATGGCTTCACGCAGCTGTGCTGGATGACATCTGGCAAAGTAATGGCTTCACGCAGCTGTGTTGGATGATATCTGACAGAATAATGGCTTCACGCCACTGTGCTGGATGACCGTCTGACAGAATAATGGCTTCCGCAGCTGTGCTGGATGACATCTGACAGAGAAATGGCTTCACTCAGCTGTGCTGGATGACATCTGGCAGAGTAATGGCTTCACGCAGCTGTGCTGGATGACATCTGGCAGAGTAATGGCTTCACGCAGCTGTGCTGGATGACATCTGACAGAGTAATGGCTTCACGCAGCTGTGCTGGATGACATCTGGCAAAGTAATGGCTTCACGCAGCTGTGTTGGATGATATCTGACAGAATAATGGATTCACGCCACTGTGCTGGATGACCGTCTGACAGAATAATGGCTTCCGCAGCTGTGCTGGATGACATCTGACAGAGAAATGGCTTCACTCAGCTGTGCTGGATGACATCTGGCAGAGTAATGGCTTCACGCAGCTGTGCTGGATGACGTCTGGCAGAGTAATGGCTTCACGCAGCAGTGCTGGATGACGTCTGGCGGAGTAATGGCTTTACGCAGCTGTGCTGGATGACATCTGGCAGAGTAATGGCTTCACGCAGCTGTGCTGGATGACATCTGAGAGAGTAATGGCTTCACGCAGCTGTGCTGGATGACGTCTGGCAGAGTAATGGCTTCACGCAGCTGTGCTGGATGACATCTGGCAGAGTAATGGCTTCACGCAGCTGTGCTGGATGACATCTGACAGAGTAATGGCTTCACGCAGCTGTGCTAGATGACGTCTGTCGGTGTAATGGCTTCACGCAGCTGTGCTGGATGACATCTGGCAGAGTAATGGCTTCACGCAGCTGTGCTGGATGATGTCAGACAGAGCAATGGCTTCACGCAGCTGTGCTGGATGACGTCTGGCAGAGTATTGGCCTCACAGCTGTTGTGAACGATCCTTACACACATACTGCACAGCTGCTTATTTTGTTCTATCCTACCCATGAGGTCACATTCCATTTTTGACCGGAGGCACCAGGTTTGATAAATGCACCCGATTGTTTGTATGTACTGCTTTATCTAGCTTATTTGTTACATCTTCAGGTTGTGTAAGTTGCGTTGACCAGTGTTGAAATTCAGCCTCCCCTGGATAGTGAATTACTAGCTATCACCTCTTAATCACCATGTTGTTTCTGTAATACGATTGATAGTCAGAAAAATATGGGTTTACAAATACCACAGGATGCTGTATTTATTATGAAATATCTTTGAAAGTTCAACTGACTAATAAATGCGTATGTGTGTGTGTGTTGTAGATGTCAACTGAAAAGAAAAAGGATACTCCTCCAAGCTATACAGAAGCTATGGAACTCCCGGAGAAAAATGTTGAAAACAAAGACCCGGCCGCACAGCTCACAGCAAAATTTACCAAAATGAAAGTAATCAAGAACCTGCTGGTTGTGAGCGTGGGCTTCCTGTTCCTGTTCACCGCCTTCCAGTCCATGTCCAACCTCCAGACCAGCCTCAACATGAAGAGCGGGGTGGGATCAGGCAGTTTGTCCATCTTATACGGTGCCTTAGTACTATCGTGTTTATTTGTTCCGCCCTTCATGATCGCACATCTTGGATGCAAGTGGACCATACCACTTTCGATGTTGGGTTACATCCTGTACATGGGCGCCAACTTCTACCCCGTGTGGGGCTTGATGGCGCCTGCTGCTGTCATCCTGGGTCTGGGGGCTGCTCCGCTGTGGTCGGCTAAATGCACGTATCTAACACAAACAGGTGTTTGGTATGCTAAAATGACGGGACAAACAGAAGATGCTGTCATCAATGCTTTCTTTGGTGTTTTCTTCATGATTTTTCAAACAAGTGAGTAAATCTAATTTCCACCCGTGTTCAATTCTAAGGGTCTGCACTGTTATGTCTTTTCATATATCACGCTCATACCTAATCGAACAGTAAACTAAATTCTGAAACTTCTGACACTGAGAGTAAAGTCTTTAAATATAAAGTGTGGAATTTCTGTGACGTCACACGTCATGGTTCCTTGATAAGGCGAGAACGGTGGATTATTAGATCTGTAAAGGAAAATACAAAATTGTTGATGCATAAGATCAGTGAGTATTTCTAAAAAAAATACTCAAGTGGATGAGGAAGATACAGTTTATTTTGTAAAGCAAGTGGATGTGTGAATAGTCCACACCAAGGAGTGTTCATTAGTGTTTCACAGTAAGGAAAGTTATATCTGATCACCCAACATATCACACGCACGCACGCACGCACGCACGCGTACGCGCGCGCGCGCAATAAATGACATTAAGGTGTTTTAAAACAGTTGAGATAACGTGTTCATATTTACTCCTACGTTAATGTAGAATTCTCGTATTAGTAATTTATATAACCCTCCTTAAGTAGTGCAACACGATCCACGTGGGTCCCCAGCTCTACCACTGCTCAATGTAATGTTATTAACTTGGGTGCGGACATTGTTTCTTTGTGAAGTGGCCTGTTCAAAATCGCTTCATTAAACTTTTATTCAACTAAAAGATGGCCCATGTTTAGATACATCAGACATGAAAGCTGGTACGTGTCTGTGTGACACATAAACGTGTCAGGACTCCCACTGTAATGGAGAATTCTAATGGAAGTAAAATCTTAGTTTAAAAAAAATATATCTTAAGAAACTATTTGAACATCATAGATTAGAGAGGGATACACACGATCGATCTATTCCCTGATGACCTGGTATAGGCAGGGAGTAGGGCTGTCTGATCAATGTGTGGAATTGTTTCGTCTCTGGTGACGGAGTACAAGTGCAGATCTACATTCCCTGCAAGTCAGGCCACTGTTGTGATGCTGGGTCGCGCTTGTTTCCCGGGTCGTATGGATCCCTTCCCGTCCCTGACTGGACAAATCTTTGACAAGGACATTCTTCCGCGGTTAGCACGTAATGTACACAGAAATGTGCACTTGAAGTCAACACAAAGGGGATTTAGAGTAAAGACAATATCTGGAAAGCCTCACTCGTCACACTTGCCAGCTTCTTACAGAGATGTAGTATTTACATACGCACACGCTGAAACATCGTTAATCTCATGTATTGCAACCACTGAATTACCTTCACATATCGTCATACACCGTGTCAAACACTATAGACATCATGTAGAAATGATTATGTTTTTTTACACAGCGCGTTTGCTATACTTCACTTGTTCACTAACATTTAATACACACACACCCACGATGGTCGGTCATTTGCAAAGTGTTACAGCTGCACACCCGTGACGTTCGGTCATTGTCAAAAGTGTTTGAGCAACACACATGACGGCCGGTCATTTGCAAAAGGGGAGGTGCTGCATGCAACTGTTAGTCGGTCGTTTAGTATAAGGTAAGAATAGCACAACCCATTTAGCCTGTCTTCCACTAAAGGGTTAAACTACACACCTTTGATAACCGGTCAGTTGAGACGCTTGTCGTTTTCTAATGGTTTTCGCGCCCTTTTAATTAAGGGAAAGAGTTTTTGCACACACCTGTTGACCGGTGAGAGCTGCATGTCCCTTTAGATCGGTCTTTACGAAAGGGTAAGCGTAACATGGCCTTACTAAAACATTAAGTTGCACGCCCTTGTGGACGATCGTTTTCACAAAGGTAGGTTTTCTGTTGGCCTGTCGTTGTGTGAAGGGAGGGAGCTGTAAGAAACCGCTTATCGATCGTTTACTTTAGTCCCAGAGCTGTCCGCCCTTTGTTGTTTTATTGGTTATTTTAGCGTTAAAGCTGCCCAAATAAGTGTTTCGCACACCCCTGTTGACCGGTCGTCAAGGAAGGAATGGGTAGGAGGTGCACACCCCTGTTGACCGGTTGTTAAGTAAAGGGTAGGAGGTGCACACTCCTGTTGACCAGTCGTTAAGGAAAGGATAGGAGCTGCACATCCCTGTTGACCAGTCGCTAAGGAAAGGGAAGGAGCTGCACATCCCTGTTGACAAGTCGTTAAGGAAAGGGAAGGAGCTGCACACCCTTGTTGACCGGTCATTAAGGAAAGGATAGGAGCTGCACACCCCTGTTGACCAGTCGTTAAGGAAAGGATAGGAGCTGCACACCCCTGTTGAGCAGTCGTCAAGGAAAGGGTAGGAGGTGCACACCCCTGTTGACCAGTCGTTAAGGAAAGGATAGGAGCTGCACATCCCTGTTGACCAGTCGTTAAGGAAAGGGTAGGATGTGCACAACCCTGTTGACCAGTCGTTAAGTAAAGATTCGGAGGTGCACACCCCTGTTGACCAGTCGTTAAGGAAAGGATAGGAGCTGCACACCCCTGTTGACCAGTCGTTAAGTAAAGGTTCGGAGGTGCACACCCTTGTTGACTGGTCGTTAAGGAAGGAAAGGGTATGAGGTGCAAACCCCTGTTGACTGGTCGTTAAGGAAGGAAAGGGTAGGAGGTGCACACCCCTGTTGAAAAGTCGTTAAGGATGGAACGGGTAGGAGATGCACACCCCTGTTGACCGGTCGTTAAGTAAAGGGTTGGAGCTGCACACCCCTGTTGACCGGTCGTTAAGGAAAGAGTATGAGGTGCACACCCCTGTTGACCAGTCGTTATTTTAGCGTTAAAGCTGCCCAAATAAGTGTTTCGCACACCCCTGTTGACCGGTCGTCAAGGAAGGAATGGGTAGGAGGTGCACACCCCTGTTGACCAGTCGTTAAGGAAAGGATAGGAGCTGCACGCCCCTGTTGACCGGTCGTTACGGAACGGGTATGAGGTGCACACCTCTAGTGACCAGTCGTTAAGGAAAGGATAGGAGCTGCACGCCCCTGTTGACCAGTCGTTAAGTAAAGGGTAGGAGCTGCACACCCCTGTTGACCGGTCGTCAAGGAAAGGGTAAGAGCCGCAAAACCCTGTTGACCGGTCGTTAAGGAAGGAAGGGGTAGGAGCTGCACACCCTTGTTGACCGGTCGTCAAGGAAAGGGTATGAGGTGCACACCCTGTCGACCGGTCATTAAGAAAAGAAAGGGTAGGAGGTGCACACCCCTGTTGACCGGTCGTCAAGGAAAGGGTATGAGGTGCACACCCTTGTCGACCGGTCGTCAAGGAAAGGGTAAGAGCTGCACACCCCTGTTGACAGGTCGTTAAGTAAAGGGTAGGAGCTGCACACCCTTGTTGACCGGTCGTTAAGAAAAGAAAGGGTAGGAGCAGCAAACCCCTGTTGACCGGTCGTGACGGAAAGGGTATGAGGTGCACACCCCTGTTGACCGGTCGTCAAGGAAAGGGTAAGAGCTGCACACCCCTGTTGACAGGTCGTTAAGTAAAGGGTAGGAGCTGCACACCCTTGTTGACCGGTCGTTACGGAAAGGGTATGAGGTGCACACCCCTGTCGACCAGTCGTTAAGAAAGGAAAGGGTAGGAGCTGCACACCCCTGTTGACAGGTCGTTAAGTAAAGGGTATGAGGTGCACACCTCTGTTGACCAGTCGTCAAGGAGAGGGTAAGAGGTGCAAACCCCAGTTGACCTGTCGTCAAGTAAGGAAACAGTAGGAGATGCACGACCCCGTTGACCTGTCGTCAAGGAACGAAAGGGTAGGCGGTGCGCAGCCCTGTTGACCTGTTGTCAAGGAAGGAAAGGGTAGGAGGTGCACACCCCTGTTGACCTGTCGTTAAGGAAGGAAAGGGTAGGAGGTGGACACCCCTGTTGACTGGTCTTTAAGGAAGGAAAGGGTAGGAGGTGGACACCCCTGTTGACCGGTCGTTTAGAAAGGAAAGGGTAGGAGCTGCACACCCCTGTTGAGCAGTCGTTAAGGAAAGGGTAGGAGCTGCACACCCCTGTTGAGCAGTCGTTAAGGAAAGAATAGGAGCTGCACACCCGTGTTGACCAGTCGTTAAGTAAAGGTTCAGAGGTGCACACCCTTGTTGACCGGTCGTCAAGGAAGGAAATGGTAGGAGGTGCACACCCCTGTTGACCAGTCGTTAAGAAAGGAAAGGGTAGGAGCTGCACATCCCTGTTGACAGGTCGTTAAGTAAAGCGTAGGAGCTGCACACCTCTGTTGACCGGTCGTTACGGAAAGGGTATGAGGTGCACATCCCTGTTGACCGGTCGTCAAGTTAGGAAACAGTAGGAGATGCACGACCCTATTGAACTCTCGTCAAGGAAGGAAAGGGTAAGAGGTGCACACCCCTGTCGACCGGTCGCGTAAACAAACAGGAATAAGAACGGTGGCAGCTCAACGGATGTCGTTAGTTGGAAATTCCCCTGATGCTTATAGTTTAATAATAAAACAAAGTATCCCTGCAGTGAAAACATTTTTGGATTTCGGATTGTATGTTCTGGTAGAACCCTACACTTGTGTATTTGTCGTTATTCACTTGATGCTCAGTTAATGAATTTATTACAGGTATAATTAGTGGTAGCACCACTACCTGATAAAGGTTCCCTTTTGGCATTTCCCGTGTCTGGGGTAATTATTCAATCTAATCTAATTCCAGGTTTGAAGTGAGGTGAAATGTGTGTTATGTAATATGCACGTGGCAGACAGCAAGAGATGAATGATCAGTTGATTTACGTGTTTGTAACCTTTTGTACGTTTTTTTCGACGGATAATGTCTAGCCATCAAAAGGATCAACAGAGAATACGTTGATTGATTAATCACTGTAATCTTGCACAGTGGATATGTCAAAGGTTGAGTCGCGGTCGTTAAGGAAAGGGTAAAAGGTGCACACCCCTGTTGACCGGTCGTTTACGAAAGGGTAAGAGGTTGCACATCTGTGTTGGCTGGTCGTTTCTTGAAGGGTGAGGAAAGCAGGCGGAAACAGTTGGTCGATAACTGATCATAGGAGACTATCTGCAGTTAGTGATAAAGTAACTGATCATGGGAGACTATCTGCAGCTAGTGATAAAGTAACTGATCATGGGAGACTATCTGCAGCTAGTGATAATGTAACTGATCATGGGAGACTATCTACAGTTGGTGATAAAGGAGCTGATCACGGGATACTGACTGCAGCTAGTGATAAAGTAACTGATCATGGGACACTGTCTGCAGCTAGTGATAAAGTAACTGATCATGGGAGACTGTCTGCAGCTAGTGATAATATAACTGATCATGGGAGACTATCTACAGTTGGTGATAAAGGAGCTGATCATGGGACACTATCTGCAGCTAGTGATAAAGTAACTGATCATGGGACACTGTCTGCAGCTAGTGATAAAGTAACTGATCATGGGAGACTGTCTGCAGCTAGTGATAATGTAACTGATCATGGGAGACTATCTACAGTTGGTGATAAAGGAGCTGATCATGGGACACTATCTGCAGCTAGTGATAAAGTAACTGATCATGGGAGACTGTCTGCAGCTAGTGATAAAGTAACTGATCATGTGAGACTGTCTGCAGCTGGTGATAAAGTAACTGATCATGTGAGACTGTCTGCAGCTAGTGATAAAGTAACTGCACACAGGAGACTGTCTGCAGTTAGCGATGTAGTAACTGATCACGGGAGACTGTCTGCAGCTGGTGATAAAGTAACTGATCATGACAGACTGTCTGCAGCTGGTGATAAAGTAACTGATCATGACAGACTGTCAGCAGCTGTGATAAAGTAACTGATCATGACAGACTGTCTGCAGCTGGTGATAAAGTAAATGATCATGGGACACTGTCTGCAGCTGGTGATAAAGTAACTGGTCATTGGAGACAATCTGCAGCTAGTGATAAAGTAACTGATCATGGGGCACTGTCTGCAGTTAGTGATAAAGTAACTGATCATGGGAGACTTTCTGCAGCTAGTGTTAAAGTAACTGATCATGTGAGGCTGTCTGCAGCTGGTGATAAAGTAACTGATCATGGGACACTGTCTGCAGCTAGTGATAAAGTAACTGCACACAGGAGACTGTCTGCAGTTAGCGATATAGTAACTGATCATGGGAGACTGTCTGAAGTTAGCGATATAGTAACTGATCATGGAAGACTGACTGCAGCTGGTGATAAAGTAACTGGTCATTGGAGACAATCTGCAGCTAGTGATAAAGTAACTGATCATGGGGCACTGTCTGCAGTTAGTGATAAAGTAACTGATCATGGGAGACTGTCTGCAGCTAGTGTTAAAGTAACTGATCATGTGAGGCTGTCTGCAGCTGGTGATAAAGTAACTGATCATGGGACACTGTCTGCAGCTAGTGATAAAGTAACTGCACACAGGAGACTGTCTGCAGTTAGCGATATAGTAACTGATCATGGGAGACTGTCTGAAGTTAGCGATATAGTAACTGATCATGGAAGACTGACTGCAGCTGGTGATAAAGTAACTGATCATGGGAGACTGTCTGCAGCTGGTGATAAAGTAACTGATCATGGGAGACTGACTGCAGCTGGTGATAAAGTAACTGATCATGGCAGACTGTCTGCAGTTACTGATAAAGTAACTGATCATGTGAGACTGACTGCAGCTAGTGATAAAGTAACTGATCATGGGACACTGTCTGCAGCTGGTGATAAAGTAACTGATCGTGACAGACTGTCTGCAGCTGGTGATAAAGTAACTGATCATGGGAGACTGTCTGCAGCTGGTGATAAAATAACTGATCATGGGACACTGTCTGCAGTTAGTGATAATGTAACTGATCATGGGAGACTTAAAGTGGTTATCGTTGGTAACTGTGGTTGACCATTGGAGTTTGTCTGCAGTTTGTGATAAAAGTGATTGAGCCTCGGAGAATGTTTGCAGATTATCGTTGGGGACTGTCTGTAGTTAGTGATAAATAGAAGTTGTTAATTATCGGTAACTATCTGCAGTTACTGATAAAAGAGGTTGACCATCGGTAACTGCATACTGTTTGTGATAAGAGTACCGAAAGAAGTTTTTAATCGTTATTCAACATGGGTGATATATGCATTTGGTGCTAGAAGAAGGTTAATCAGAGAAATAATTTCCTGAAATTTACTATTTACAACTCTAACAATTTTAGATTTAATTGTACAAAAACACATTAACCAACTTAAAACTTTACTTCCTAGTGAATGCTGAACTATTTTTGATATTATAGGTGAAATGTGGACAGACGTTTCATTGCTGACCATGTGATAAACGCTGAAGCCGTCAAAATAGGTTGTATAAGAGAAGGGGTCCTGAAGTTCCAGAACACTGATGTTCTCCACATCAGTGCCTCCACATCAGTGCCGTGTCAATCATGCATCTCATGTGTAATAAAGTGGGTTTTTTAATTGGGCTAACTCATCATATTTGAGTCAGGAAACCAGGTGTGTTTACTTTGATACAGACGTGCAATCCTCTAACCTCGTTTTAAATTGTTTCGGTTGCAGAACACGAGTGAGTAGTACGAAGGCTTAGTTTTGTCATGGTCATGTCTATATATGAAACAGTCATACAATACTCACGCACAGTTCTATGTCTATATCTCATACAATCAAATAGTGCTCATACAGTTCTATCTTCGTGTCAACCTCCTTTGGAGTCTGTTTGTCAAGCTATTTAAGAGAACCTCAAATATTTGCCCCTTAAGCGGGGTGCTCCCGGGAACACATAGTTCCAACTGAACATTGTCATGTTTGACGGGAATGCCTTTGTAATTGGAGTGTTAGTGTCAGAGTTTAACTATTGATGTCATGGCTAAAACTATTTCACGACCTCCAAATCCTTTACATTTCCGCCAACATTTGTAACCTAGATGTCCAACAAAGTTGAAGTTTCAAAGGAGTTTTGAACCTTTATACACTAGTGCAAACATAATGTCACAAAACAAAAACCCGGAGATGAAAATTGTAATAAGCAGTATATATGATAGTAAGGGATGTTCTGTTGTGAATTAGGTAAAGATATATTATCAGGGGTAATACAGTGACGTTAAACGTCAGCTGTTAAGAGTAATATTCCTAAAGGAAGAGAATTTATGAATGTCAACTTCTTTATTATGAGGAACACAACATTTTGGAGTATGTGCTTACTCCTTCATCCAGTGAATGAATACTATGAGGCAGAGAGCCTATATATGTACCTGTAAGAACAACAAAAGTAATAAGATGACGAAGGTGGAAACTAAACCAGGGAAGCCAACACTTCACAGTAATTAGCTGATAGGGAAGGACAATTAGAAGCCAGGACCTAACTTATCACTGGTTGGTAAAAGGCACTGGACAATGGGCAAAAGCAGGGGATAAGTAGTACTGATAAGATATTATGTATATTGTCGACACAAGGATGTAGTATAGGACCGCACCAGCACATATAATATAAAGTACTAAAACATACACGACACAGAAAACAAGTAAGTTTATACCCCTCTCGAGAATCATGGTGCGTTCATTTTACAAACAGTTAAACAACGTATGTGACATGTATTATTAGTTCAGTGACACCATAGAACAGGAATGGGATGGAGGGTGATTAGCTTGCAATATATGCTGTATCAATGAATCTGCCACGTGAGTAGAATAGGGTCAACATAGTATAACCGTGGACTATGTTTGCAGGTCAGGTGTGGGGCAACCTTATATCATCCACGATTTTCAAGAAAGATGACAATCACAACGCCACAAACAAAACATTCGATGAGCTGTCAAAGTGCGGGGCAAACTTCTTCCCAGCAGACACCAACGCAACCGACAATACCAACCTGGAGAGACCAGTGACGCAAAAGGTAGGGAGCAGTTATTGCTTTGCGCCGTCTGAACCATGTGCCCGTGCTGTCTCTGTTGACAATGTGGCAGGATATCTGCATGGTTTGGTTTGTCACAACTGTTGATGGCATGTGTGTTTTGTAAAAAAAATGGATTATGGTAAAATACACCCTGACCTTGACCTTTATACCGAGCATGGTTTGCTTCTACGCATTCAATTATCATAAATCTATCCAAGTACGATAAATAATCATTACCCTATCCGTTTAACACTAGCCTTCCGATAATGTAGTTTGTCTTTATATACTGAATCCTTACAAACTGACCCAAAAGGGTTAGCAGAATGTCCACGTATATGTCATACTTGCTTTGTGGTTTTCTTGGAGGCAAATGTGAAAAAGGGAAGAAGACATTGATGAAAACAATTTGATATAATGAAGTGATGCTCAACCACCATCATTCGCTAGACAGAGATATATTATATGAGCGCTTCACAGAGACTTACAGCAGGGAACTCGCCACCCCGGAGTCCCCTCGACCTCCCTCTGGATCCTCCATGGACAGATCAGACAGAAAGGGGCCACCTTGATCGTCAGCTCAGACCACGACGTATCCACCTGCAAACAGACCTGACTTAGTACATGCACTCATGGGAGAATAGAGCCTGAGACCGAGTGACGTATTCCGAGATCTAACAGACTCTGCAAGACCAATGACGACATGCATGTGATATTGATTGGGAAAATTTCAGTTCCATCAATGCAGAGTGACTTCAATCTCAACCATGTTTTACAGAGTCTCCAAACTGTAAGAATATACTCAGGTCCTTATAGTCCCCGTGGGGCCTCTATTTCGGTACCAGTGCATAATAACTCTGTATCAGTCTAAGTTGGAAGAACTTGTCCCCCAATCCCGCTCACTCCTTGTGAATAAATATGTTTAAATCAATCAGTCATGTCTAATTGCTCACGTCATGATTTTTTCATCAAGCCTGTTATGTAATCTACAGGGCAAAAGAGAAGTATACACCCACCTTTGATGTATTTGATACGAGTATCCTAGCTGTGTCGTGGGCCTTCAGCTTGCAGTGTTTCGGCGACAGTTTTCAGCCTGGCAACGTTTTGACAACGTGGCAATATGATATTGTATTATTTTGGTCAAATCCAATTCTAAAGTGTAGACTTTTTACCCCCGACAGTTTAGTGTATTTTAGTTTCGTACGCTCGTCTGTGTAGACGGATTTAATTAACAAACACAACCTAAGCTCATTGATCAAATTGTATCATTTGACACTCTTGAACAGACATTATATCATGAATTTCGAAAATACCCAATTTTGGTTGGTCGGTCAGGGATATCAAATCACAATAAACCCCCTCTGATTGAAACAGCTGATGTGACGGAAGTTGGTGTTATGTTGCAGGTGTTGTAGGAGTTGGTGTTATGTTGCAGGTGTTGTAGGAGTTGGTGTTATGTTGCAGGTGTTGTAGGAGTTGGTGTTATGTTGCAGGTGTTGTAGGAGTTGGTGTTATTTTGAAGGTGTTGTAGGAGTTGGTGTTATGATGCAGGGGTGCTGCATGAGTTGGTGTTATGTTGCAGGTACTGAATATATTGGTGTTATGTTGCAGTTACTGAATAAATTGGTTTTATGTTGCAGGTGTTGCATGAGTTGGTGTTATGTTGAAGGTGTTGTAGGAGTTGGTGTAATGATGCAGGGGTGCTGCATGAGTTGGTGTTATGTTGCAGGTACTGAATAAATTGGTGTTATGTTGCAGTTACTGAATAAATTGGTGTTAAGTTGCAGGTGTTGCATGAGTTGGTGTTATGCTGAAGGTGTTGTAGGAGTTGGTGTTATGATGCAGGGGTGCTGCATGAGTTGGTGTTAAGTTGCAGTTACTGAATAAATTGGTGTTATATTGTGCAGGGGTGATGCATGAGTTGGTGTTTTGTTGCAGGTGATGTACGAGGTGGTGTTGTGTTGCAGATGTTGTATGAATTGGTGTTATGTTGCAGGTGTACATCGTATGTGGCATCTATACAGGGTGTGCGGTGCTCGCAGCTGTGACTATCATCTTCTTCCTCGACCGAATCAAACTGGACAAGGATGACAATAAGACGAGCAAGAAAGTGTCGCCCCGCCTGCTTATATCGACATTTAAACACCTGATCAAATCTCCCTACCAGCAGCTGCTTATCCCACTGACAATCTACAGCGGGGTGGAACAGGCCTTCATCACAGGAGACTTCACGCGGGTGTGTAGCACCTCGTAGTACAATTGTGTTCATTTAGTTTACATTTCGCCACACTTAAGGGGACAGTTAAGAACCTACATTACACACTTACCACTACCTAACACATGCACCACAACACAACATGAATCAACATAACACATGTACTACTACACAACATGAATCTACACAACGCCAATGCCACTAGACAACATGAATCTACACAACACATGTACCACTACACAACATGAATCTACACAACACATGTACCACTACACAACATGAATTTACACAACACATGTACCAGTACACAACATGAGTCTACACAACACATGTACCACTACACAACATGAATCTACACAACACATGTACCACTACACAAAATGAATCTACACAACACATGTACCACTACACAAAATGAATCCTCACAACACATGTACCACTACACAACAAGAATCTACACAACACATGTACCACTACACAACATGAATCTACATAACACATGTACCACTACACAACATGAATCTACATAACACATGTACCACTACACAACATGAATCTACACAACACATGTACCACTACACAACATGAATCTACATAACACATGTACCAGTACACAACATGAATCTACACAACGCCAATGCCACTACACAACATGAATCTACACAACACATGTACCACTACACAACATGAATCTACACAACACATGTACCACTACACAACATGAATCTACATAACACATGTACCACTACACAACATGAATCTACATAACACATGTACCACTACACAACATGAATCTACACAACACATGTACCACTACACAACATGAATCTACACAACACATGTACCACTACACAACATGAATCTACACAACACGTGTACCACTACACACCATAAATCTACACAACACATGTACCACTAAACAACATGAATCTATGCAACACATGTACCACTACACAACATGAGTCTACACAACACATGTACCACTACACAACATGAATCTACACAACACATGTACCACTACACAACATGAATCTTCACAACACATGTACCACTACACAACATGAATCTACACAACACATGTACCACTACACAACATGAATCTTCACAACACATGTACCACTACACAACATGAATCTACACAACGCCAATGCCACTACACAACATGAATCTACACAACACATGTACAACTACATAACGTGAATCTACTACACAACATGAATCTACATAACACATGTACCACTACACAACATGAATCTACACAACACATGTACCACTACACAACATGAATCTACACAACACATGTACCTCTACACAACATGAATCTACACAACACATTTTTGTTTCAGTCCTACATCACATGCTCCATGGGCATTTCCAACGTGGGCTACATCATGATCTGCTATGGAGTGGTAGATGCTTTG
This sequence comes from Haliotis cracherodii, assembly GCF_022045235.1. Taxonomy (NCBI): domain Eukaryota; kingdom Metazoa; phylum Mollusca; class Gastropoda; order Lepetellida; family Haliotidae; genus Haliotis; species Haliotis cracherodii. The sequence continues at coordinate 25,145,954 of NW_027266265.1, forward strand.
TGCTCTTTCACCTTTGGCCGCCTAGTTCAGTACGTCGGACACATACCGTTCTTCATTCTAGGTAGGTACATATTCCTCTTCTAAGAAGATCACGTAGAAAAAATATATCCCTCCGTCTGTGTCTGTGTATCTGTGTCCGTGTCTGCCTCCCTCAGTGTCAGTATCTCTGTGTCTGTGTCAGTGTTTCTGTGTCTCTGTGTCTGCCTCCCTATGCGTCACTGTCTCTGTGTCTGCCTCCCGCTGTGTCTGTGTCTCTGTGCCTGCTTTCCTCTGTGTCAGTGTCAGTGTCTCTGTGCCTGCCTTCCTCTGTGTCAGTGTCAGTGTTTCTGTGTCTACCTCCCTCTGTGTCAGTGTCTCTGTGTCTACCTCCCGCTGTGTCAGTGTCAGTGTCTCTGTTCCAGTGTCAGTGTCTCTGTGCCTGCCTTCCTCTGTGTCATTGTCAGTGTCACTGTGTCCCTGGTTCTGCCTCCCACTGAGGCAGTGAGGCAGACACAGAGACAGGGGCACAGGGGAGGCAGACACAGGGATGCAGACACAGATGGATGCAGACACAGAGGGGGGCAGACACAGAGACACTGACAAAGACACAGAGGGAGGTAGACACAGAGACACTGACACTGACTCAGAGGGGGGCGGGCACAGAGGCACTGACAAAGACACAGAGGGAGGTAGACACAGAGACACTGACAAAGACACAGAGGGAGGTAGACACAAAGACACTGACACTGACACAGAGGGGGGCGGGCACAGAGGCACTGACACTGACACAGAGGGAGGCAGACACAGAGACACTGACACTGACACAGAGGGAGGTAGACACAGAGACACTGACACTGACACAGCGGGAGGCAGACACAAAGATACTGACACTGACACAGCGGGAGGTAGACACAGAGGCACTGACACTGAAACGGAGACACTGACACTGACACAGAGGGAGGCAGGCACAGAGATACTGACACTGACATAGAGAGAGGCAGACACAGAGACACTGACACTGACACAGAGGGAGGTAGACACAGAGACACTGACACTGACACAGAGGGAGGTAGACACAGAGACACTGACACAGAGGGAGGCAGACACAGAGACACTGACACTGACACATAATGAGGAAGACACAGAGGGTGGCAGACACAGAGACACTGACACTGACACAGAGGGAGGAAGACACAGAGGGAGGCAGACACAGAGACACTGACACTGACACAGAGGGAGGTAGACACAGTGGCACTGACACTGACACTGACACTGACACTGACACAGAGGGAGGCAGACACAGAGACACTGACACTGACACAGAGGGAGGAAGACACAGAGGGAAGCAGACACAGAGACACTGACACTGACACAGAGGGAGGAAGACACAGTGGCACTGACACTGACACAGAGGGAGGCAGACACAGAGACACTGACACTGACACAGAGGGAGGTAGACACAGTGGCACTGACACTGACACAGAGGGAGGTAGACACAGAGACAGTGACACTGACACAGCGGGAGGTAGACACAGAGACACTGACACTGACACAGAGGGAGGTAGACACAGAGACACTGACACTGACACAGAGGGAGGCAGACACAGAGACACTGACACTGACACAGCGGGAGGCAGACACAGATACACTGACACAGAGGGAGGTAGACACAGAGACACTGACACTGACACAGAGGGAGGTAGACACAGAGACACTGACACTGACACAGAGGGAGGCAGACACAGAGACACTGACACTGACACAGCGGGAGGCAGACACAGATACACTGACACAGAGGGAGGTAGACACAGAGACACTGACACTGACACAGAGGGAGGTAGACACAGAGACACTGACACTGACACAGAGGGAGGTAGACACAGAGACAGTGACACTGACACAGCGGGAGGTAGACACAGAGACACTGACACTGACACAGAGGGAGGTAGACACAGAGACACTGACACTGACACAGAGGGAGGCAGACACAGAGACACTGACACTGACACAGCGGGAGGCAGACACAGATACACTGACACAGAGGGAGGTAGACACAGAGACACTGACACTGACACAGAGGGAGGTAGACACAGAGACACTGACACTGACACAGAGGGAGGAAGACACAGAGGGAGGCAGACACAGAGACACTGACACTGACACAGAGGGAGGAAGACACAGAGACACTGACACTGACACAGAGGGAGGTAGACACAGAGACACTGACACTGACACAGAGGGAGGTAGACACAGAGACACTGACACTGACACAGAGGGAGGTAGACACAGAGACACTGACACTGACACAGAGGGAGGAAGACACAGAGGGAGGCAGACACAGAGACACTGACACTGACTAAGAGGGAGGAAGACGCAGAGACACTGACACTGACACAGAGGGAGGTAGACACAGAGACACTGACACTGACACAGAGGGAGGTAGACACAGAGACACTGACACTGACACAGAGGGAGGTAGACACAGAGACACTGACACTGACACAGAGGGAGGAAGACACAGAGGGAGGCAGACACAGAGACACTGACACTGACTAAGAGGGAGGAAGACGCAGAGACACTGACACTGACACAGAGGGAGGTAGACACAGAGACACTGACACTGACACAGAGGGAGGTAGACACAGAGACACTGACACTGACACAGAGGGAGGTAGACACAGAGACACTGACACTGACACAGAGGGAGGAAGACACAGAGGGGGGCAGACACAGAGACAGTGACACTGACTCAGAGGGAGGAAGACACAGAGACACTGACACTGACACAGAGGGAGGTGTGTCTGTGTTTCTGTGTCTGCCTCCCTCTGTTTCAGTGCCTCTGTGTCTGCCTCCAACTGTCTCCGTTTCTCTGTCCCCAGCTCTAGCTCCGTTCCTGTCCAAGTTTTCACCCAAAGACCCAATTCCCGAGTATGCCTACACAAAAGGTATGACATAACAGCTCTATGCATATCTTTGACCTTTCTCCTTTTATATGACAGCGTTCCTGGTCCATGGAGGTTGTCAGATAGCTCTTCTTCTGTGGATGCCGAACCCCGACACTGTGGTGGTGTACTACATCATCGCTGCATGCTGGGGGATGGGGGATGCAGTAATCCAGACACAAATTAACGGTCAGTACATTACAAAGGACAGGGTAGGATAAAGGCTCCATTTGGCCCACGGGACCAGCATAAGTTACGAAATCGGAAAACTTTTAGAAGGTTATCAAATGTGTTCAAATGAATGAGAGCTAAACTTTCTTCATTTCAGCCATAGAATGTTTTGGATAAGGCATAACATGCGTCGAAAAGGTTGAATTTAGAGGGGTTTTAAAAGCATTTTTCAATCGTTGAACATTAGCGAGTCTTTGACACAAGGTAATTTGCTCAGGAGACATAGATAACAACAGTACGAACACATTGTGAAAAGGTCATCTGGAGTCGTTGATTTGCTCATGGTTAGATTGTCTCTTGAATTTGCAGAAATGCCACTGTTCACTCATTGAGCCATGTATTTGATCATGCCAGAAGTCCTAAACTATGTAGGAATGAAAAAGTTTAGTTGTCAACCATTTGAACATGTCTGATACGTTTCATTCTAATATTGCATTGTTTTCCGTAATTCATAATTTGACCTTCCAAGCAGGCCAAATATGATTCTAATTCTATCTAGTCCTTTGGAATAGACGTGTCCACTTATGGCCATCAAGAGAAAAAATGTTTAGATAACTGTCCAAGGTAACAATTTGAATGAAAAGTTGCTAAAAGAAATCCGGTCAAACCTCCTGAGCTAGTGAGTGTGTAAGTGAGTGAGTTTAACACCGCTTTGAACAGTATTCCAGTTAGATAAAGGCATGCCAGCTTGATGTTGGAGGAAAGCCATAAGTGATGCAGGTTTAAGACGTTTACCACTTTGGTGAAACCCACGAGCATGGGTATGTGCTTTCAAACCTGGAAACATATTCGTGGCGAAGCGGGTATTCGAACCAAGAATCACTGGTTTCTTGCGTGCCCAAGGGACGCAACTCTGCACGGCGAAAGGTGGCGCCCTATGAGTCGAGTGGGCCACCCGTGCCAGCTCCAAAGACTTGATTGTTGGTAAATGTTTATGAATTATAATTGAACAAGTAACAGTGCACTGTGTTGGTGTGTATGTTGCGGCTGTCTGTTTGCAACGTAGGCTTATAAATCGACAGAAAAGCCCTGATTTTATATTATTCAATAATGCTTTCTTCCACAGCATTTTACGGGTACCTCTTCACGGAAAACACCGAGGCGGCATTCGCAAATTATCGCTTGTGGGAATCGGTTGGCTTCATAGTAACATACGCCTACAACGACTTCTTGTTCACCTACATCAAGCTGTACGTGTGTATTGGGGTGATGTGTGTGGGTATGGCCGGCTATGCCATCACGGAGATGCTCGTCAGACGTAAACGTTCCGAATCGAGGGATCTCCAAAACAATTGAGCTTACTTTTGTGCATCCCTGTTAAATCAGGAAAACGGGGTTTCCCATTCAATATGTACTGGACTGTCTTATCTGCACGACTATGTTAAATATGTGCTATGTATAAGTTACATATTTCTTTGATAGAATTTTGTATACAGCTCGTACAAACAGGAGTCCCTGTAAATGAAGGAAATTGGTGGCATTGTTAATTGAGAGTGTTTGTCTCACAACCCTTCCCTGGTTTTGGTTTTTGTTATTGACATTGTCTTCAATGTGCGCATGTGTGTCGCAGGTAGATCATCATCATCATCATCATCATCATCATCATCATCACCTTCCACTACGCCAACACCCTGCATCATCAACAGCAATCAGGGTTATGGGTTAGTTTGATATGTTATAACAATGTTGCATATATGTTATTATTATTCCGATGGACCTTAATAATCTAGATAATGACTAGTATATTTACTTTGTTCATACCGTAGAGCTAGTATTCATTCCTTTCCATCACGGATTTTCAGTGATCGTTTCCTCAAATGTTCATGCTATATTGTGCCTATGACGCCACATGGAGTTTGTTTCGGCTAACCTAGACTGGTTATTCCCAGGCGTTGTCGTTTTATATAAACTATCAAATAAACTATAAAAAATATATGTAACCAAGGAGTGAAATATGTTTGCGATTTAATGTTTGACGTCCAATACTGATACAATACGATATGGGAGGATGGTGCCGACAGAACTATCTGGACGATTCTTTTAAACAGGGGAACGTCACTGTTCCGGATGAAATAAACTTTTTTCACAGATTTACGAATGTGACAAATGGAAATATCAAACAAATACTATTACGAATCGGTTTTTTAGATGTGTAAATGTAACCTTATGGTGATGGCTGCGAAATAGCCTGTCTATTAAACGCTTGTAGTTGTCCAGATTTGAATGGCGATCCTTTATGAAATTATGACAGGTAAACAAAGTACTGTTTGATCAGTGAACCCATGCATCCACAGGGACCGTTGGTCAAGTAGTCAACTAGTGGGTACAAATGTAGATCTATAATGCAAGAAGACCTTGAATCTACCTTTGATAAACATGTCACCAACATTTCATGTGGCAGGATAAGATACAATGTCATGCAAATATAAAGTTTCATGCCCCAGGAACTAACAATTATGATACTGAAATATTTTACCAAAGCCTGAACGCTAACTTTAAACCTTTAACTAATTTTAATCAAGTATGCAATATATATGTAAGCCAAAAGCCTCAATTTTGACACCCCGCAAAATGCAGTTTCTTATGAAAAGGCTGTAGAAATACACTGTGTGCTTCATGCTGATGTGTGTTTGACTTCATATATAATCATACGTCAAAGTGTTGTTCTTTATCGTACGTATGTTTTGTGTTGTGTATTTGCATACTTAATGAACCTTCTTTTAACCTATCTGCACTACTCTTGTTATTTGTCTTTTCAATCATGATAATCTCTAAAAGTGGTACACATTAACGCGTTTCCATTTGTGCAGTGCTGGTCATTTCCAGCTCACCCGTGCAAGCATCTTCCTACCCATGACGACACACATAGTCTTCTCCAATACATTTTACATATTGCATTGTTGTAATGGTTCGCGGGTAAGGGAGTGGAGAAACAATTGCACGAATGTGGCTCAAAACGCTGGGAGTCCCATTTAAGAATTTGTAGCCGATGGGAAAGACAAATCTGTTATTTCTATCGTCCAGTATAGTGAATTAGTCCATACGTGAGTTTAGGATAAAACGAAGAATGAACACGTTATATCATGAACAAAATACAGACAAAGGAGGGGGAAATGTGGTATGAAAGACTTGAACTGTAAGACAAAATTATGGTTGATATTTTAGACAGCTCTAATATCGTTTCTACTATAGATATATGTGCATCTTTAAGTATAATCTCTAACAAACCACACTCTACTCTATAGATATATGGTCATCTTCAAGTAAAACATCTAACAAACCACACACAACTCTATAGATAAACGTGCATCTTTAAATGTAACCTCCAAAAAAACACACACTACTCTACAGATATACATGCTTCTTTAAGCGTAACCTCTAACAAACATTAGACTACACTATAGATATACTTGCGTCTTTAAGTATGGCCTCTTATAAACCACACACTACTCTATAGATATGTGCGTATCTTCAAGTGTAACCACCAAAAAAACCAAATGATACTCTATAGATATACGTGCTTCTTTAAGTGAGACCTCTAACAAACCACACATTACTCTATAGATATACGTGCTTCTTTAAGTGAGACCTCTAACAAACCACACATTACTCTTTAGATATACGTGCTTCTTTAATTGAGACCTCTAACAAACCACACAATACTCTATAGATATACGTGCATCTTTAAACGAGACCTCAAACAAACCACATAATACTCTATAGATATACGTGCTTCTTTAAGTGAAACCTCTAACAAACCATAGACTACTCTATAGATATACGTGCATTTTAAGTTGTAACCTCTAACAAACCACACACTACTCAATAGGCATATGTGCATCTTTAAGTGTAACCTCTAACACACATTACACTTCACTATAGATATATGTGCGTCTTTAAGTATGACCTCTAACACATCACACACTACTCTATAGATATAAGTGCATCTTAAAGTATAACCTCTAAGAAACCACACAATACTCTATTGAAATACGTACATCTTTAGTGTAACATCTAACACACTAAAATAGAGATATACGTGCTTCTTTAAGCGTAACCTCTAACGAACATTACACTTCACTATAGATATATGAGCGTCTTTAAGTATGACCTCTAACACATCACACACTACTCTATAGATAATGTGCGTCTTTAAGTATGACATCTAACAAACCACACACAATATATAGATATACGTGCTTATTTAAGCGTAACCTCTAACGAACATTACACTACAATATAGATATACGTGCTTCTTTAAGTGTGACCTCTAACAAACCCGGTTCTAACATTAAGGTAATGTGTGACGTTACTGTCTCTCATACATTAAGGTAGTGTGTGAGGTTACTGTCTGTCATACAGAAAGGTAATGTGCGACGTTACTGTCTGTCATACATTAGGGTAATGAGTGAGGTTACTGTCTGTCTTATATTAAGGTAAAGCATGAGCTTACTGTCTGTCATACATTAAGGTAGTGTGTAAGGTTAATGTCTGTCATACATAAAGTTAATGTTTGGGGTTAATATCTGTCTTACTTTTAGGTAATGTGTGAGGTTACTGTATGTCATACATTAAGATAGTGTGTGAGGTAGTGTGTGAGGTTACTGTTAATCACCGTAACCTCACAGATCACCAAGATGACCCCAGATAGTAGCCCCATACATCACCTTGATGTACCCAAGACGGTAACCCCACACATCACCTTCATCTACCCCAGACAGTAACCTCACACATCACCTTCATCTACCCCCGACGGTAACCTCACACATCACCTTGATGTACCCCAGACGTTAACCTCACACATCACCTTGATGCACCCCAGACGGTAACCTCACACATAATCTTGATGTACCCAAGACGGTAACCTCACACATAACCTTGATGTACTCCAGACGGTAACCCCACACATCAACTTGATGCACCCCAGACGGTAACCTCACACATAATCTTGATGTACCCAAGACGGTAACCTCACACATAACCTTGATATACTCCAGACGGTAACCCTACACGTCACCTTGATGCACCCCAGACGGTAACCCTACTCATCACCTTGAAGTACTCAAGACGGCAACCACACACATCACCTTGATATACACCAGACGGTAACCCCACACAACACCTTCATGAACCCCAGACCGTAATCCCACACATCACCTGTATGTCCCCGAGACAGTAACCAAAGACATCACCTGGATGTACCTTAGACCGTAACCCCAAACATCACCTTGATGTACTCTAGACGAAAATCCCACACATCACCGTGATGTACTCCAGACGGTTACCCCAGACATCACCTTGATCTACCCCAGACGGTAACCTCACACATCTCTTTGATAGACACAAGACGGTAACCCTACACGTCACCTTGATGTACCCCAGACGGTAACCCTACACATCACCTTGAAGTACTCAAGACGGCAACCACAAACATCACCTTGATATACACTAGACGGTAACCCCACACAACACCTTCATGAACCCCAGACCGCAATCCCACACATCACCTGTATGTCCCCGAGACAGTAACCAAAGACATCACCTGGATGTACCTTAGACCGTAACCCCAAACATCACCTTGATGTACTCTAGACGAAAATCCCACACATCACCGTGATGTACTCCAGACGGTTACCCCAGACATCACCTTGATCTACCCCAGACGGTAACCTCACACATCTCTTTGATAGACACAAGACGGTAACCTAACACATCACCTTGATGTACCCCAGACGGTAACCCCACACATCACCTTGATGTACCCCAGACGGTAACCCCACACATCACCTTGATGTACCCGAGACCGTAACCTCACACATCACGTGGATGTACCCTAAGACCCTAACCCCACACATCAGCTTGATGTACTCCAGACGGAACCCCCGCACATCACCTTGATGTACCCGAGACGGTAACCCAAAGCATCACCTTCATGTACACCAGACGGTAACCCCACACATCACCTTCATGTACTCCAAACGGTAGTCTGACACTTAATCTTGAGGTACACTTAGACCCTAACCCCAGACATTAGTCTGATGTACACCAGCCCGTTATTTAACCCCACACATAAGCTTGATTTACTCCAGACGGTAGTCCCACATATCATCTTGATCAGACGGTAACATTACACATGACCTTGATGTATACCAGACGGTAACCCCAGACATCACCTTGAAAGTACACCAGACGGTAACCTCAGACATCACCTTGATGTACTCCAGTCGGTAACATTACACATGACCTTGATCTACTTCAGACGGTAACATTACACATAACCTTGATCTACTTCAGACGGTAACATTACGCATGACCTTGATGTACACCAGACGGTAACCCAAGACATAACCCTGATGTACTCCAGACGGTAACCCCATACATCACCTTTATGTACACAAGACGGTTACCCCACACATCACCTTGATGTACTCCATATGGTAACCCCACACATCACCTTGCTCTACCCCAGACCGTAACCCCACACACCACCTTGATGTACCCCAGACGGTTACCCCACACATCACCTTGCTCTACCCCAGACCGTAACCTCACACATTACCTGGATGTACCCCAGACGGTTACCCCACACATCACCTTGATGTACCCCAGGCAGTAACCCCACACATCACCTTGATGTACCCCAGACTGTAACCCCACACATCACCTTGATGTACACCAGACAGTAACCCCACACATCACCTTGATGTACCCCAGACTGTAACCCCACACATCACCTTGATGTACACCAGATTATAAACACGCTCTGACGGTCTGGGATAAATTAGGTTGTAAGAATTTAGGCGATTATCACGATCTGTACTTAAAAACCGATGTACTGTTACTCACTGATATATTCGAGATATTTAGAAAGACATGTTTAAAACAATACGGCTTGGACCCGGCATGGTCCCGGACTATCATGGGATGCATTGTTGAAGAAGACCGGTGTAGAACTAAAACTACTCACAGATTACGATATGCACTAGTTTATTGAGAAAGGATTAAGAGGTGGTATATCGATTGCAGCGAAAAGGTATTCTAAGGCTAATAATAAATTAGTGGAAGGATATGATCCGAGTAAACCCGACACGCACATATTATATCTCGACGCTTACAATTTGTACGGATGGGCTATGAGTCAACCTTTACCCACGGGTGGTTTTGAGTGGATCGATGATATCGAAGTGAATAATATCCATAATATCAATGCGAATGATGCGAATAAAGGGTACATACTAGAAGTTGACTTGGAATATCCAAATTCATTACATAAAGACCATAACAGTTATCCGCTAGCTCCCGAAAGATTAATGGTTAATAAAGATTGGATGTCGGAATATCAACACTCCTTGATGGGTAATACTAGGTTAGCTAACATAGAAAAACTCGTACCAAATTTGATGGATAAGACAAAATATATAGTTTACTACAGAAATCTCCAGTTATATCTATCGTTAGGTATGAAACTAAAGAAAATACACAGAGTTCTAAAGTTTGATCAAAGCCCTTGGATGGAGCCCTATATAAGGCTGAACACAGAATTAAGAAAGATAGCTACCAGCAATTTCGAAAAGAATCTATATAAGCTCAAGAATAACTCAGTATTTGGTAAAACTATGGAGAATCTAAGAAAGCGTGTTGATGTTAAATTAGTCAGGTCTAATGAGGAAGAAAGACTCGGGAAACTTATAGCCAGTCCGGCTTTTAACAGAAGCAAGATATTCGATAATGACTTAGCCGCGTTGCATATGCAGAAGAGTAATATAAAATTCAATAGACCGGTGTACGTCGACTTGTCAAAACACTTAATGTATGACTTTTATTACAACGAACTTAAGAAGCAATACGGCGGTAGATGCGAGGTGTTATATACAGACACAGATTCTTTGTTGATGGAAATACAAACCGAGGATGTGTATAAAGATATGGCAGAAAAAAAATAGATATGTACGACACGAGCGATTACCTAAAAGATAACCCACTGCACAGCGTAGTAAATAAAAAGGTGTTAGGTAAGAAGAAGGATGAATGTGCTGGGACCCCTATAGCGGAGTATGTCGGATTAAGACCTAAGATGTATTCTATAAAGAAGTCCCATAATGGGGAGATAAGAAAAGCCAAGGGTGTTAAGAAGTATGTAGTAAAAAAGCATATCAAACACGAACAGTATAAAGAATCATTAATCAATGGTAGAACATTCAAACATGAGATGAACACTTTAAGAAGTGTCAATCACAGGATATATGGATTAAGAATGAACAAGACATCATTATCCCCATTAGATACAAAGAGATGGATTGATAAGGATGGTGTAACTACCTATGCTTATGGTTATTTAGGGTTGTAATACAGTATCGTTTGGAACTATGAACAACTCTTCTCGTACAAATGCCCTGCCCGGTCGATCTTTAAGATAATAAAGAATAGGCTCTGCTTCTTTCATAACCAATCGACTAATGTTATATGTCTTTAGAGACCAAATCGGATTGGTTGCGTGACGTAGGCCTCCTTCCAGTTCACCGGGCTGGTATAAATATCTTACGCTTACTCTATCCGGAAGTTTTTGTTCTTTGCCTCTCCTCGGTGCTGAAGATTCGGAAGTCACATATTTCATTTTAATCGCATCGGATGGTTTCTTACCGATTAATCTCGTTACTTCATTATTCAGCGCTGATACAACAGCTGATAATTGTGTCACCCATTCGGTTGATCTCAATCGTTCGGATTTCATTTCGATCCCATACTGATAGCCAAACAAACGTTCCGCTAATGTCCGGTTAAATCTTTCCACGATAGCTTGACTGCGGTGGGCCTCTTTCACCACGGACGATTTCGACATCGCGCTTTGTTAACAGTTTGGTTACCGATCCCATAAACTCGCAACCGGGATCTACTTGAAATAACTTAGGCCATTTTAGCGGTCTGCGTTTATATATGCGGCTCAGTGCATTAGCTACTTCTGTTGAATCTTTTGAGGTTAATGACTCAGCCTCTTTGTATTGACAAGCCACATCCACTATGGTTAAAGCGTATTTATATGTTTTGCGTCTAACCTTATCGTGGAGAAGAAACAAGAGGTCAGCCTGATGAACTTCATTCGTTGTGAAAATATCAAACTTCTTCCTCGGTATATAACGCGGTGCCGGTAAGTATATTTGCCACACCTCTAGTTTCTTTAACCAATTCATGGCCACATCTTTAGATACCTTAGCCGGGGTGGCTATTATTTTTATTGCTCCTACACCTTTCCTTTCGTGGGCTAAATTAAATTTTATTCATTATTAATTAATATTGATGTTTCTTTTAATACAACTTATGACTATCGTTGAATCGCATCATCATTTACACATAAAGAAATTCCCTCTGTAGTCGTGGTATTGGTATATAAATCTGGCTCCAGTGGAAGTGGTCCAGAACCCCTATTACATATACTACTTCTACCCCAGACGGTAACCCCACACATTACCTTGATGTACTCAAGACGGTAATCCCACACATCACCTTGATGTATCCGAGACGGTAACCCCACACATGACCTTGATGTACCCCAGACGGTAACCCCACATATGACCTTGATGTACCCTAAGACCCTAACCCCACACATCATCTTGACGTACTCGAAACGGTAACCCCACACATCACATTGATGTATCCGAGACGGTAACCCCACACATGACCTTGATGTACCCCAGACGGTAACCCCACATATGACCTTGATGTACCCCAGACAGTAACCCCACACATCACCTTGATGTACTAGAGACGGTAACCCCACACATCAATTTGATGTACACCAGACGGTAATCCCAGACATCACCTTGATGTACCCCAGACGGTAGCCCAACGCATCACTTTGATGTACACCGGACGGTAATTCCACACATCACCTTGATGTACACCAGACGGTAGCCCAACACATCAATTTGATGTACACCAGACGGTAATCCCAGACATCATCTTGATGTCCCCCAGAAGGTAACCCCACACATCAATTTGATGTACACCAGACGGTAACCCCACACATCACTTTGATGTACACCAGACGGTAATCCCAGACATCACCTTCATGTACCCCAGACGGTAGCCCAACACATCAATTTGATGTACACCAGACGGTAATCCCAGACATCACCTTGATGTACCCCAGACGGTAGCCCAACACATCAATTGTATTCGCTTCTTGTATTCGTACATTGCTTTTTACATATGGCTTTGGTTTCATTTGGCTGTCCCAGACAATTGGTAATGCAAATGCTTTCATTAAGTACTTTCGCATGCGTGCCATTGACATGTTTCATCAGAAATGGCATTCAGATATTTATGAAAGTTCAAGATATTATACTTATCGCCAATTCAAGTCATTGCTTGAACCAGAATCCTATTTATCAAATTTACGGTACAGGAATTCTCGTAACACCCTTATTCGTTTCAGACTTGGCCTGAATGATCTAAAAATTAACACAGGGAGATTTTCATCTATTGAAAAATCGATACGATTATGCCCATTTTGTGACATTGTTGTCGAAGATGAATACCATTTCATGTTTATTTGCCCTATATACGAAAAATCTAAGAGACAAGTACTTACCGCAGTGGTCTCTATCTCATTTTAATGCTAAAAGATTGTCTTCATTACTGTCTTGCAAGGATCTTATAACACAACATCAACTGGCTTTGTACATACATAATGCTTTTTTGTTACGAAGTGAATTGTTACCTTGACTTTGTATTTTATAAAATATGTTATGTAACTCCGTTGTATATGGGCCTGTGGCCTTTCATACAATAAAGAATTGAATTGAATTGAATCAATTTGATGTACACCAGACGGTAACCCCACACATCACTTTGATGTACACCAGACGGTAGCCCCACACATCAATTTGATGTACACCAGACGGTAATCCCACACATCAATTTGATGTACACCAGACGGTAATCCCACACATCAATTTGATGTACACCAGACGGTAACCCCACACATCACTTTGATGTACACCAGACGGTAACCCCAGACATCACCTTGATGTACCCCAGACGGTAGCCCAACACATCAATTTGATGTACACCAGACGGTAATCCTAGACATCATCTTGATGTCCCCCAGAAGGTAACCCCACACATCAATTTGATGTACAACAGACGGTAATCCCACACATCACCTTGATGTTCCCCAGACGGTAGCCCAACACATCAATTTGATGTACACCAGACGGTAATCCCACACATCACCTTCATGTACCCCAGACGGTAGCCCAACACATCAATTTGATGTACACCAGACGGTAATCCCAGACATCATCTTGATGTCCCCCAGAAGGTAGCCCCACATATCAATTTGATGTACACCAGACGGTAACCCCACACATCACTTTGATGTACACCTGACGGTAATCCCAGACATCACCTTGATGTACTCCAGACGGTAGCCCCACACATCAATTTGATGTACACCAGACGGTAATCCCAGACATCACCTTGATGTACACCAGACGGTAGCCCAACACATCAATTTGATGTACACCAGACGGTAATCCCAGACATCATCTTGATGTCCCCCAGAAGGTAGCCCCACACATCAATTTGATGTGAGTGAGTGAGTATGGTTTTACGCCGCTTTTAGCAATATTCCAGCAATATCACGGCGGGGGACACCAGAAATGGGCTTCACACAATGTACCCATGTCGGGAATCGAACCCGGGTCTTTGGCGTGACGAACGAACGCTTTAACCACTAGGCTACCCGACTGCCCTCAATTTGATGTACACCAGACGGTAACCCCACACATCATCTTGATGTACACCAGACGGTAATCCCAGACATCACCTTGATGTACACCAGACGGTAGCCCCACACATCAATTTGATGTACACCAGACGGTAATCCCAGACATCACCTTGATGTACTCCAGACGGTAGCGCCACACATCAATTTGATGTACACCAGACGGTAATCCCACACATCACCTTGATGTACACCAGACGGTAGCCCCACACATCAATTTGATGTACACAAGACAGCAACCCCACACATCACCTTGATGTACACCAGACGGTAGCCCCACACATCAATTTGATGTACACCAGACGGTAATCCCACACATCATCTTGATGTACACCAGAAGGTAACCCCACACATCAATTTGATATACACAAGACAGCAACCCCACCCATCACCTTGATGTACACCAGACGGTAGCCCAACACATCAATTTGATGTACACCAGACGGTAATCCCATACATCATCTTGATGTCCCCCAGAAGGTAACCCCACACATCAATTTGATGTACACAAGACAGCAACCCCACACATCACCTTGATGTACACCAGACGGTAGCCCCACACATCAATTTGATGTACACCAGACGGTAGCCCCACACATCAATTTGATGTACACCAGACGGTAATCCCAGACATCATCTTGATGTCCCCCAGACGGTAGCCCCACACATCACCTTGATGTAACCCAGACGGTAGCCCCACACATCACCTTGATGTACACCAGACGGTAGCCCCACACATCAATTTGATGTACACCAGTAACCTCACATATCACCTTGATGTACCCAAGACGGTAATGCTACACATCGACCTTGATGTACCCCAAACGGTACCCCCCCCCCCCCCGCTATTACATAACATTTTCAAAAGTTTTCATTGTAGTTTTTCAAAAATATTTTCGTGAAAACATCTAAATTAACATTTCAGAAATGATTTTCAACCATTCAAATGTTATCGAAACGTGTTTGAAATGTTATTCAAGAACATCAGTCTTTAACATAGCGATAATGTTTCATAACATGTTATCACAATGTTTTCCACACGTTGCAGAAATGTTTTGCCGAAACATATTTAATGAAATGTCATCATCATGTTTTAAATACAGTGTGTACATATATGTAAAATCACCCGAATAAGGTGTAAATGTTTTATAATTATTCAAAATGTTATTGAAATATTTTTTAAATGCTTTTCAAGAACATCATGCCATAACATAGGTGAACATATTTCATAACATGTTCTTACAATGTTTTAAACACTTTGCAGAAATGTTATGCTAGAAAGTATTTCATGAAATGTTATTAAAATGTTTTTAAAATGTTATTCAAGAACAACATGCTGTAACGCAGGCGATACTGTTTCATGGCATATTACTGCAATATTTTCATGAAATGTTATCGCCATGTATTAAAGTGAGTACTGATCACGACCCCAACAGCCTATAGTTGAACACAAGTTCCCCAGCTAGCACACTCCGTTTTAATAATGCTAGAACATGTTCACAACATGTTTACGTTCTTCTACGTCAAGGCAACGAAGCGGTAGTTGCACCGACATTTTGGAAGAGTGCGCATGCGCTTCGAACTGTTACAACGATTAATTTGCTTTCTCTAAGCGATTCATGGCTTGCAACGCGCCCCTAGACTGCCAGGTGTCGGATTTTCATTTTTGTGGAAGCCTCGGTGGCTGAGGGGGGTAGACAATAACATTCCTGAAAGCCTAACAACTGCACTAGAGATTACAACTACACAATACGTAATAATCGAAGTGAAAACTGTAATGGTGCATATGCGGAAAATATATTCCCGAATGTACTTTTTCAAACATGATCTGTGGTTGAAAGCCATTGTTAGCAGCAGTGGCATTATTAAACGTGGCATTGAGATGAAGTTCACAATGCATAAAGGCCCTGGTGTAAATAACTATGAAAATACAGTTGTAGTAGTTTATTAAAGTGTCATACGCACATACAATATTAAATTGATGCACATAATACCAAAGGTGTATGGAGTGTGTCCAGTCAGACATTGGCTTATGAGACACTTATTGATATATATAATGTGAGAGGTGGGAAATTTAGCTACGAAATCAGAAGACTCACAGGAAACATTAACAAACTCCTCGATTCAACCATGAAAAAAAAGGAAGGATAGATAGAGATGTAATTTAATAATCACGGCGACGACTGTCGTCTCTTAAACATTTTAAAAAGCGTTGCGGAAAGAAATTTTTGTAAAAAGTTTGAATTCATTAAGTTAATAAATTTCTCTTCGCATATCACATTAAAATTTCAGTTGTTGCACAATATAAATATGCACAAAGAAAAGAATTAAGCACACACCCTATTTCTGAACCATGACAAATGGCAAAAACCATGGTATGGGATTAGTGACCACAGGAGCTGGGCGATACCAATGTCATCGTATAGAACAAATATTTGACAACAAATAAAGAAGATATTGGTGAGTTGTGATTGAAATTTACTGACAAAAACATCAAGGTAACACAGGTACTGTTTTTGACCTTAGACAATACCTAAAAAAAGTATGGAGCTGCAGGATTAAGTAAACGAGTTACGTTTGATGTTTTATGTGAAAATGTTCCTTAAAGCATCTACTTGACATGACACGAGAATCAGCTCAGTAGCGGGTATAACCGCCACGTCCCTGGATGACGTATTCCACCCTATGTCTCATGCCTCTAGTCAGACGTTGGGTCTGTTGATGGGTCAACAACAACCACTCCTGCTGCAGTGCAGTGCTGCTTCCAAGTGGCGTAAATCCCAAACATGTTCAAGGGGGTTCAAATCTGGGCTCATTGCTGGCCAGGGTAGAGTCGTTATTGCTTTGGCCCTCATGTAATCTGCGACTGCATGCGAACGATGAGGCCTTGTATTGTCATCCATGTACTGAGGTCGAGTATCAAGAGGGTGGTTGTCAAAATGAGGAACCACGTCTGGCCTCATAACGTCCCGGATGTACTGATCCCCTGTTAAATGGCCCCTTATGGTGACCAAATCCAACCTGCAATCATGAGAGATACACCCCCAAACCATTATCGAGCCCCCGCCATGTGCAACAGTCGGTTTAATGTTCCTAGGGGCGTAGGCCGTGTTCCGGTGCCTCCAAACTGTCGTTCTTCCATGAGTGACGTGGAGCAGAAAGCGACTTTCGTCTGACCAAGGGATCCGTCTCAAAGTTCTCAGATTCCAGTTCTGGCGCGCAATACACCATGATAACGAGCAGCTTTGTGGTGATCTGTCAACAATGGACACTTTATGACTCGTCCAGCCCTCAGTCCTGCTGCTTTCAGCTGGTTCCTGAATAACCATTTAAAACCGAGCTTAAGAAAGAAATTTTAACGTTTGGATATACTGCTGTTAGAAACACTATAGGGTAGCATGCTGCACGGGCATACCGTGCAGGGCACACGAGCTTTCGTCACGCATGACTGATTACATCTCAAGAAAACATAATTCTACCCGTAATTATATCTTTCATGACTGTTACAAATATTGGGACTAAACAAAATTGAATTTTATTATGCCTCAAAGTGAGATTGACCAATCAGAGAGCAGAACTACTGACCCTACGAGACATTCGTCACCACTCTGCCCTTTCCGTAACCTTCGGCTTGTCCCGGAATAAAAAGAGTTGGTCACCATCAGTAATTATCCAAGATATTCAGATGTAACATGTCATTAAGTTATAGTGGCCTTAGACTGCTGTTGTGTCTCTTAAATTGTAATGACAACTCGAACTGCTATGGTTGACTTAAAAAATAGTCTTGGTTCTCAGTCACCACCGCATCATAATAAAGTCTGCAGAACATTTCGGGGGGGTTTCCATTAAAAAAACATCACTTAATATTCCGTGAACACACAACCTCAGCAGTGAAATATTGCAATACGAGGCTAAACCTGATCAAATAGAGTGCAGAGTTATTACTCTTTACATCATGTTACATGAGCACTGATCTATTGCACATCTCCTATTTGGATCATGGTGGCAGATTCTGAGAAGGAGTTTGTGTGCTTGAGATTAATATTACTATGTGTAACTGTCTCTAAAAATAAGCCTGAAATAGCTTTCAGCTGTACATCCCACATTTTCTCCCTTATCCATGGGTGATCCACTTAAAAAAATACCCCAAATCATAACTGAAAAGAATTTGTAATGCTGTGATAGAAAGACATTGTGTCTCTAACTTCTCAGGTTCATTAAAAACAGTTTGGCTACAATAAGAAGAACATTATTGTGCATAGCCGAGCAATATGTATAAAACGCCAACGCTTGGACTGACGGAGCGCTAATCCTGGATGCGAAAGGAGAGGTGAAGGTCATGCCCAAGTGGCCCGGATTTGTTGCGAATGATGTTTTTTTTTCTCATTAGCAATTTTTGAAAGAATGTTTAACAGTTCATTCGTACTCTTCAAAATTTAGTTGTATATGAATACATGTTGATGTTTTTTATGTAGTATTTCTAAACTGAAGCGATGGAATTACACGTCGATGTTAATATGGTTACAGGCTGCATAGGCTCTGCGATTATGTGCAAGGCGTAGAGACGGAACGCAGCCGATAACAGAAACAAACCAAACGACGTATGTAAGGTACACTGTGAGTGGTGCTCTATTTGTCTGCCATGTTCACCCTCAGTAGATCTAATTACTTTTACTGTTGATGTTATACATTGAACCATTCGAGATTCTATAAGATGAAGCTAAAATATTAAAAATCTAGGTTGTTTAATATTGGATCCATTTTGACAGCTTGCTCACTGTAAAACATTCCATTCCCTTACTCAACTATATATGGACATTATTTTCTTGGAATATAAAGAGTTCAAACAGGTATGAACAGCACATGACAACATACCAAAATTAGAAAACTGCGCCAAATATTCTAACACTGTTAGTAAAATAATTGGACATTATCCAATCGTGATATACTAGATATGCATGCTTTCTAGATCAGTCAAAGAGAATATTGTTATTTGGAAAATGAAACCACGTGTATCCATTATACTACCACAACATTAGATCAGCTGTTTCATTTGACGTCATCCACGTCACAACAAGCGAGGTCAAATCACGCGCACCTGTCCAGACGACAAATTTACAGCGGCGAGAAATCATCCACCGTCTATTGGGCTATTCGAATAAAATTGCAGACTGTAACGAAATGAAATAAAGTTTACTCATTGCTGACATTTCAGATAACATATCAAATAAGAGTTGAAGACGTGCAATACATAATCATACGTTAATCGAGAGTACAGGGTACATATATTAATATTAGATCTTAATATCCATGGCAGAATGTTGGAAATACGAGCTGTCGTGTTATGATAATATATTCCATTTTCTGAAGAGATTAGTAATGTGTATTTGATGATAAATATATGCATACACAATTGGTTATCAATTATCTTGTACAATCACAGCATGTACCATGTACATTAGACTCACGGAAAACACTATTTCAGCAAACTAATCACAGCGCCATTATCACAGTTCCAATGAAAGGAAAAACAAATACCAAGACGTATTGCTGTCACCATTGTAGAAGTTATGTTGATGTTTTCAGTAGTTGTATTATATTTGTATCGCATGTACCATCGACAGAAACGGGGGCCGAGCTACCACATGTGGAACCGACCTGACACCAAGTTGTTTACATTATGGCGTCAGCTCACGTTAGATGTCGTGGCCACACTTTTGAAATCTCCTTTTGCGACAAAATGTGAAACAGTTAGGGCAAATCACTCAGACGGTCAGGTAGTTTGAGCAATCACACATGACTCTTAGTCATCTAATATGAAAAAAGGTATCAGTTATTTGTCTAAACTGGTGAGTATGTAGGAGCAAGGCTTAGAAATTGCGCAAGGAAAACGCGTTATGAAAAACAGCTGCAGATAGGGAATCTGCAAACAAAACAGCTGAATTGCAAAGGAACAAGGAAATCCAAAACGTTGGTGTTGACAACATATTTGTCACAGGGTTGTGACCCTTGCTTCATGTTTTTTAACTCGGTACATATATACTGCCAGGTTCTCTTTGACACTACTGAAGCTATATAAATGAAACTTTCCGTGCTTATCTAAGGTACAAACTCCAAAAGATGGTTTTAAGAATGTATTTTGTATGGAGTTATGGCCTTTGCTTCATGCTTTTTTAACTTAAAGGAATGGGGGAAAAGTTTATCTGGCGAACACCTGAAGCCACATAAATGAAATTTTGGGGCTTAAAAACTGGTTTGAGATTGTATGTTTCACACCCGCCTTGTTGCTGTTGGCTACACTGTTTTCTTGTAAATAATAATAATAATAATAATAATAATAATAATAAAGTTTGCCATTATATTCTGCTCTCTGTGTTCAATTATAAGTATACTCACACGCAAAAGAAACGCAAGTCAAGTATGCAGTATACATGTTATTCATTTTCAACAGTAAAGACAAGAAATACTAATAGGGCAAGATTGACAAAAATGAGACTGAAGACAGTTTAAGGGATTCAAAGGCAGATGACATAATTGTTTTTTTCTCCAAATGTTAAGGGCTTACACAGTTTCGGGTCAATACCCAAAATGTCAGTCAATAGCTGATGTGACCACCATTAGCGTTGATCACTGCCACACACCTCCTGTACATTGAGTGGATCAGACGATTTGTGAAGGCCCTAGGGATCCTCCTGCACACACCCAGAGCAGTTGTGCGTAGTTCATCGGCAGCTGTAGGGACTGGGCGCACATTGTGCAGACGCCTTTGAACCTCATCCCACAAGTGTTCGATGGGGTTCCGATCAGGGCTGGCCACGGTAGAATACGATTGTTGAGTTGTTGCAGAAAGACCATGGTAGTTCTGGCAACATGGGGACGAGCGTTGTCCTGCTGGAAAATGTGTTGTTGATGTTGTGCAAAAAATGGAACAACGTGGGGTCTGATCACTTGGTCGATATACCGCTGAGCAGTGACGCCGTGTCCCCGACCTTCAGAAAGCACATGGTTCCAAGTCTCGCATTACTTCCAATCCCTGCCCATATCATGACGCTAGGTCCACCCCATGGATCCCTTTCCACAACGTGTCTGTCAGCGAAACGATCACCTCGACGCAGCCAAATTATGACTCTTCCGTCTGCATGGGAGACATAAAAGCGACTTTCATCAGAGAAGATGACACGCCTACACTCACGATGACGCCAATTGCGATGACCATGTGCCCACTGAAGTCGTGCTTGTCGATGCCGTGGTTGGAGAACAGGACAACGTGCTGGTCGGCGACATCTGAAGTTGTTGGAACGGAGACGTCGGATCACAGAGTCCGGGCTCATGTGTCGATTATGTGTTCCTATTGTCTGTCGAGCACTTGCACTTGCAGTTAGGAACGGATGTCGCTGGTGTTGACGGGTAATCTGCCGATCTTGTCGAGGTGTGGTGACCCTAGGACGACCGCTCCGAGGAAGGTCATCTGTGGTCTGTGTAGCATTGTATCGATGCAGGAGACGGTAAATTGTGGTTATGTTAACGTTGAAATGGGGGGCAACATCTTGGACAGACTATCCAGCTTCCAAAGGTTCGATAGCCTGGTTTCTCTGAATTTGAGTTAGGCGTGGCATTGTTGACCAATGAGTGGTAGGTCCAAGAATCGGCCACAGTTTTATACCCATTTCAGTTCGTAACAGTTCGTGCATTTTCCATTTCTCGAGAAATGGGTGCATGATACCCACGTACACATTGAAATGGTGCGTTTTGGCGATTCGTTTTTTATGTTGCGTTTTTACTCGGGGCTTCCAAAATGCAACCAAAAATATTGATAACACCATCAGGCTGCACTACATGCTAAAATTCGTATCAATTTATGGTTCCATGTTTGTTACCTATTTGCTTAATACCACTTGCGTTTCTTTTGCGTGTGAGTATATTAACTATACACATGTATTAGGGTACATACAAAATAGTACTGTAACTAGTGTAAGCATTTCGATTGTTTCGTACAGCTAGAAGTATTCATATTATTCAAAGTATTAACCATGATAAAAAATTATCTTTTTAAAAATTCAGTATTTTTTAATTTTTCCTTTTCTCTTTGTAACTTTAACATCAGAGCTAGCTGTCGCTTTGGAAATGTTTAGATTTATATACCCTAACACTACACTAGGAAAGGTTCTATTGTGGCATCATTTACATGAAATATTAAGATGAGAAATGTCAGTAATGACTACTGCAGGGAACAGCCTATTTAAGACAATAAAAAATGAAAAAGCTAAGTTAGGAAAAAAATAAAGTTTGGATGTTTTTTACTATTTTTGAAGATTTCGACAATTCAAAACGATTATTGCAAGTTGTTAGCCATTTGTTTTCATACTTTATGCACTATCTGGAAGAAAGTCAAGAACTGCCATCAAATATTATGAAAGATAAAAATACTGAACATCCCAGCTGTCATTGTAAATGAAAAGACGATGAAGTCTGAATGACCAATGCTTGGATGGTGATAGGACTTGAGGGACTGGACAAGGCTGATTCTAAACCTATAATTACTGCCAGGCCAATGTCAACCAAATGCTGCGCCGATAATTATTGTCGACGTTGGGCAGATGTCAATTCGATGCTGACCCGATAATAAACTAAGCGGAAAAAGAAAGTTCTTCCGTTCTTACAAAACCAACAGCAGGGGACATTGTATCAACACGACAATGACAGGCCCCATATGTTGCAAGACTGACTCGGAACTTTCTAAACCAGCAGAACGTTGACGTTTTGCCCTGGCCTGTCCACTCATCCGATATGAATCCTATTGAACATCTGTGGGACCATCTTGACCAGATTAGAGCACGCCATCAGCCTCCCCTCAACAGACAAGAATTGCAGCAGGCTCTGAGAGACGAGTGGCAACGGATTCCAGTCGTCATCAGAAGACTGACGTCATCGATGAGGCGGCGTATCACAGCATTGAGGCAGCTGGAGGTCATACACGCTATTGAAGGCATCTGTATCGACAATGAACTTGTAGTGTGTCTGACAATCTTTTGGTGACATTTCAGACAACTTTTGAAAATGAAATTTCTTACCCCACCATTGTTTACCTTGAGCTCACATTACCTGTGATTGCACAATTTCATTCAAACTGTGGTTGATCAATCATTTGTTACCCCTCCCTAGATTATATTATAATTCACAACAAAACCTCTTCTTGTTATTTTTCTTTATGGATCATGCAACTCGCCCTACACTTTCTTTTGCCGCCCAGTTTAATTGCTGATGTCGGGCCAATGGCTGGCCCGATAAATATTTACGACGTCGGGCCGATGTCAATCCGATGAGCAAAACTTCATCGCCCCGACGATGTTTGCCGATGCTGCATGGGCCGGTGCAGCGCCGATGCAGGGCCGATGCAGGGCCGAAGCAGGGCCGATGAACTTTGCCGACGTTGGGCCGACGCAGGGCCGATTATAGCATGTTACCTGGGTAGATCTTTAGCAACCCATGCTTGTCGTAAAAGGCGACTAACGGGATCGGGTGGTCAGGCTCGCTGACTTGGTTGATACATGTCATCGTATCTCAATTGTGTGAATCGATGCTCATGATGTCAATCATTGGATTGATTGGTTCAGATTCGATTATTTACAGACAGCCGTCATATAGTTGGTTGTTGAGTGCGGCGTTAAACAAAAAAACAAACAAACAAAAAACAAACAAAGATATAAGGCAGTATTTTATTCGCTCACAGTTTCTGTACAACTGCCAAATTAAAAAAAATCGTCGCACGGTACTTGTATCGGTGTACGATAAAAAGCGGCGAAATTTGCTGTTTTTCAAAGCAGAATATATTATTTGACAACATTTAGCAGTGTTTTTTTCCACACCGATTCAATATTTACAGTTAAATTGACACCTTCAGATAGGAGATTTAATATTCTACATCTTTGCGTAATTCTGTAGCCGGAGGTAGATCCAGTGACACGTGAGCGCAATTCTCGCACAACGTTTACTTTTCAGATCTTAGGAGAATATGTGCGTCAGAATTTTTTTTTCGACATCCCATTCCGACGTTTAACAGTGAGTGGGTGTTGTACGTTTTAAACATTGGCAGCAAAACACTGAGCTTTTCCAACACCCTGGGTTCGTTTTCAAAACATTTTGGAAACGTAAACGTTTGCGGAACAATACATAATCACGTGAAGAAAACATTTTTTAAAACATTTCCGGAACGTTTCGTAAAATGTTTTAGGGTTGTAATTTTTATAACATTTTCGAGGGGCGGTCGGGTAGCCTAGTGGTTAAAGCGTTCGCTCGTCACGCCGAAGACCAATGGGTACAATGTGTGAAGCCCATTTCTGGTGTCCCCCGCCGTGATGTTGCTGGAATATTGCTAAAAGCGGCGTAAAACCAAACTCACTCACTCACTTTAACATTTTCGTGTTAGGTGGGCCCACATTGATGTACCCCAGACGGTCAGCTCAGACATCACCTTGATGTACACCAGATGGTAACCCCACACATCACCTTGATGTACACCAAACGGTAACCCCACACATCACCTTGATATACACTAGACGGTAACCCCACACATCACATTGATGTCACCAGGCGGTAATCCCACACATCACCTTGATGTACACCAGACGGTAACCCTACATATCACCTTGATGTACCCCAGACGGTAACCCCACACTTCACCTAGATGTACAACAGACGGTAACCCCACACATCACCTTGATGTACACCAGACGGTCACCTAAGACATCACCTTGATGTACACCAGACGGTAGCCCCACACATCACCTTGATGTACACCAGACGGTAACCCCACACTTCATCTAGATGTACACCAGACGGTAACCCCACACATCACCTTGATGTACACCAGACGCTCATCTCACACATCACCTTGATGTACCCCAGACGGTAACCCCAAACATCACCTTAATATACACAAGACGGTAACCCCACACATGACCTTAATGTACACCAGACGGTCACCTCATACATAACCTAGATATACACCAGATGGTAACCCTACACATAATATTGATGTACACCAGACGGTAACCCCACACTTCACCTAGATGTACACCAGACGGGAACCCTACACATCACCTTAATGTACCCCAGACGGTCACCTCAGACATCGCCTTGATGTACACCAGACGTTAACCCCACACTTCACCTAGGTGTAAACCAGACGGTAACCCCACATATGATCTTGATGTACACCAGACGGTAACCCCACACATCACCTTGATGTACACCAGACGGTAACCCCACAAACCACCTTGATGTACACCAGACAGTCACCTCAGACATCACCTTGATGTACACCAGACGATAACCCCACACATCACCTTGATGTACCGCAGATGGTAGCCCCACACCTCACTTTGATGAACACGAGACGGTCACCTCAGACATCACCTTGATGTAGACCAGACGGTAGCCCCACACATCACCTTGATGTACCGCAGACGGTAACCTCACACATCACTTTGATGTACAACAGACGGTAACCACACACATCACCTTAATGTACCGCAGACGGTTACCACACAGATCACTTTGATGTACACGAGACGGTCACCTCAGACACCACCTTGATGTAGACCAGACGGTAACCCCACACATCACCTTGATGTACCGCAGACGGTAACCTCACACATCACTTTGATGTACACCAGACGATCACCTGAGACATCACCTTGATGTACACCAGACACTAACCCCACACATCACCCTGATGTGCACCAGACGGTAACCCCACAGATCACCTTGATGTACCCCAGGCGGTAACCCAACACATCACCTTGATATACACCAGAGGGTAACCCCACACATAATATTGATGTACACCAGACGGTAACCCCACACTTCACCTAGATGTACACCAGACGGGAACCCTACACATCACCTTAATGTACCCCAGACGGTCACCTCAGACATCACCTTGATGTACACCAGACGTTAACCCACACTTCACCTAGGTGTAAACCAGACGGTAACCCCAGATATGACCTTGATGTACACCAGACGGTAACCCCACACATCACCTTGATGTACACCAGACGGTAACCCCACAAACCACCTTGATGTACACAAGACAGTCACCTCAGACATCACCTTGATGTACACCAGACGATAACCCCACACATCACCTTGATGTACCGCAGATGGTAGCCCCACACATCACTTTGATGTACACCAGACGGTCAACTCAGACATCACCTTGATGTACACCAGACGGTAGCCCCACACATCACCTTGATGTACACCAGACGGTAACCCCACACATCACCTTGATGTACACCAGATGTTAAAACCACACTTCAACTACATGTAAACCACACGGTAACCCCACACATCACCTTGATGTGCACCAGACGGTAACCCTACACATCACCTTGGTGTACACCAGACGGCAACTCCTAACAACACCTTGATGTACTCCAGACGGTCATCTCAGACATCACCTTGATGTAAACCAGACGATAACCTAACACATCACCTTGATGTACCGCAGATGGTAGCCCCACACATCACTTTGATGTACACCAGACGGTCAACTCAGACATCACCTTGATGTACACCAGACGGTAACCCCACACATCACCTTGATGTAAACCAGACGATAACCCCACACATCACCTTGATGTACCCCAGACGGTAACCCCACACTTCACCTAGATGTACACCAGACGGTAACCCCACACATCACCTTGATGTACACCAGCCGGTAACCCCACACATCACCTTAATATACACAAGACGGTAACCCCACACATGACCTTAATGTACACCAGACGGTCACCTCATACATAACCTAGATATACACCAGATGGTAACCCTACACATGACCTTGATGTACACCAGACAGTAACCACACACATCACTTTGATGTACACCAGACGGTAACCCCACACATGACCTTAATGTACACCAGACGGTCACCTCATACATAACCTAGATATACACCAGATGGTAACCCTACACATGACCTTGATGTACACCAGACAGTAACCACACACATCACTTTGATGTACATCAGATGGTAACCCCACACATCACCTTGATGTACACCAGACGGTAACCCCACACATCACCTTGATGTACCCCAGACGGTAACCCCACACTTCACCTAGATGTACACCAGACGGTAACCCCACACATCACCTTGATGTACACCAGCCGGTAACCCCACACATCACCTTTATGTACCCCAGACGGTAAGCCCACAGATCACCTTGATGTACACCAGACGGTAACCCCACACATCACCTTGATGCTAACCAGCCAAGAGTCCACAACCAACCAACCCCTGATGACCTTTAAATTGTTATTATTATAGGCGACCAAAGCATATATACGATGTCCAGTTCTACCTGCGCCTAAATCTTGTTTTGTAAACATTACGTTTTGATACAAACTACTGATACTGTCATCCAGTTAGTGACCAGTCCCTTATGTAGATAAGGATTATTAATATAAATGATGAATTGTTTTTGCGAACTTACATGCAATTACTGTAAAAAACATATTTGGAAATATAGTCGGTCGCTCATAGATTAACCCATTATAAGCAGGACTTCTACATCAGATCTAATTGACTTCCTGGTATTAAAATGTACATTTACTGTATGGATTAGAATTTAGCCTATAGTATGAAGAAGACCACGCGTTTTACTACATTAATTGTCAAATAAAATTTATTTATGTCACTGAGACAAATGACCGTTTTCTGGTTTGACGTCAAGTGAGAGCAAGACATCGTCAGTCCTACTCGTGTACGAGGTGCTCGAGACCCAAATAAAACTATTCCTTGTATGCTTCGCGCTGAGATCGTATTGGCCGATGTTCCTCATCACCTCCGCCGCCTTTCCTCCCCTCACCGCTGAGTCATGACATCTAACCGCCTTACTCAACTCGTACGGGCTAACTACGAGATGATTTTTTTTTATCGACTATATGAATGAAGCTATCCTCAGAAAATCTAACTGACTAAAGACATAATTTTTTGTCACATATTTGCTTGCATTGTGATGTTAGTACGGTATAGTAGTCAGAAATATGCAACCAAGAATATGTGGGAGAGGCACTGACGTCACCATAGGTGAGCATCCGGGCACCTGCCTCAATGCATTCTGGGATAGGCGATACAGACACAACCATGTCTAGCCAAGAAGTTGAAAAGTTTGTGCCTAATAATAATGTACATATGTACTGTGATTGAAGGATGCTATATGTGTTTCGTATGAGCCAGTGTTTACTACTACACTAAGATACACCACAGGTTCTTGGAGTTTCTCATACGAAGAAATATTTCGAACGATCCAGCTATATTTAGTTGGTAGTAAATTGCGAGCTTGTACAACCATAAGAGGATATCTTTCGTAGCCTGGGACATCTAATTTAAGTAAGGAATCAAATGAAGATATGACACAACAGGTATAAGTATGTTTTAGTTCATACTCTACAGGAGAGCGCCTTGTTATCTTTGTTCTGTTTCTTTCCCTCCCTACCCCTCATTCTCTTCAGCTTTGTTTTTGTAGGTTCTTGCATGACGTCACTCGTAGAGAGGTCGGTGAGGGTTGAAATTTAATCTAGATTCTAGGCTACACTCACCCGACTCTGTGAGCTCGAGACAGCTAGATGCTGGTTGTAGAATGCACAGCTGCATGATCAGCAAAATGTGTCATGAATGTTGACTGATTTTGTTTGGGCTGAACTCGTTGTTTGTAGTCAGTAGGCCTATCTAATGGGTTGGCCTAATGTATCATTTATAGGCATAATAATCATTGCTCATCTCCAGCCCCAGCCAATATTTCAATTTTGTCGGCCACTTGTCCTTCTACATTTGCAGGACACTGAATGACATTATTATTGACCTGCCAGCAATGGCAAACTGTGATTCAGTTGCTCTTCGTGTTGGGTACTACACTTCTGGCCCAGTTGTAAAGTTTCTACCCCAATTGCAGTGTATTATGATTGTCATGTAAGAAAATTGATGGTTATCCGATATTACCTAGCTGTTCGGTATAGCCAGTGTTACATTCAACATGGCCAAGGGTACGAATACTTCTATAACCGCAGCTTGACAATACTGTAAATAAGTTTTAAAAAAATAATTTCAAATATTGTAGACATAGTTTCAAGTCATGTTAAAACAGTAACAGTGATGGATTATGTTCTGTAATGTGTAACCTATGTATGTGTATATATATGTGTGTATATATTTATATGTATGTGATTGAAGGATGCTATATGTGTTTCCTATGAGCCATATATATATATATATTTATACACATACATGTTTCTCCCATCTTGAGACGGGGGAGGGGGGGTCGGGTAGCCTAGTGGTTAAAGCGTTCGCTCGTCATGCCGAAGACCTGGGTTTGAATCCGGACATGGGTACAATGTGTGAAGCCCATTTCTGGTGTCCCCCGCCGTGATATTGCTGGAATATTGCTAAAAGCGGCGTAAAACCATACTCACTCACTCACTCTTGTGACGGGGTGAAAAGGAGATATTTTCACAAGTGGCATAGCTTTCCCCTGTCATGAGACGAGAGAAACAAGATATTTCACAAGACATATGGAGTATCCTACTTATTATGCACTTTTTGTGTAGGTGTCTACTGGAAAATTAATTTAATTGATAACAGATGTAAAACCTTGAAAGGTAATTTCACCCTACCCAACACACAGGGATGGCGCACCACCCTGTGTATTGTGACTTACGGAGTAGTTTCGTGGTTGCAAAATCGGAAACAATATTAACAAAAGTTATAAAAAATACTAAGGGTCATGAAAATTATTTATCATACATTTAGATATGATTATATGCAAAATCAACTTTAACAATTCTTGAAAACTAGGAGACTGCTGTTGATTGCGAAAGAATACATGCTGGTCAACTAACAAAAATGGCACTCTGAGACACAAACAGTTTCGATTGACGAGTTGAATGAGAAAATTTTCTTGAAAGGACCAAAACATCCAACGTCCATAGGCTGGAGGAGATGTGATGTATGTGCTTTTCCCGTGCCCACTCGATAAGTGACAGAGATTCATGTGACTTGTGGCCCTCATAAAGAACCAGGATTGGATTATCTGCTGTAGCCTCAACACAGTACTTGCTGAAGTTGACCGCCTCCATGGTCTAGTGGTAGAGTGTCCGCCCAGAGAGCTGAAGGTCCAGTGATCGATCTCCGGTTGCGTCATACCAAAAGACGTTACAAGATGGCACTGATGATGTCATATGTTTTCACTGGCTTCATTGGCTTACTATTTATGTCCACTTTGCCTCACGCAAGTTTGTCACATGCACAGTGGGGGAAGCCCCATTACAAAATGACGTCAATAAAGTTAACTACAGGTGAAAAAAGTGCACAAAATATTTACACAATTATAATGCACATCACCAAAACTCTGCATATCGTCTCACACACCTGATAGGTGTGCAATAGATCAGATGAGTCCAGTGTGAATATGCAGGGTGTGTGCATTGTGTCCATTTCAAAAGTATGTACATTGCTGTACTTCTTCTGGCTGCCTTTTTGTGCACTTGCAGCAAAGTTCACCTCATCATTCTGTTATTCTTCCGTAACTGTCGAGTCCTCATCAAGGACTGCCACGCTACTGACACCAGAAGTACCCAGAGTTGGTGAAGTGGGTGGGGTATTCCTTCAAACAGTAGAATTTGTAAACTTTCTTGGCTTATATGTACAGGCTTTCTTTGTGTGCCACTAGTTTGGCCAAGATATTGTCCTCCATTATTGCTTTTTCTCCAACAACTGAACTCATGACTTTTCTTTGTGGGTTTGTGATCTGCTGTCAGAAAGTGTTCAGTTTCTAAAGAAACTGGTACACCTGGTGGTACTTACGACATTGTCACCTGAGTAAATTGTTGTTGTGGAAGATATAGTAGATGTCTCAGCACTTGTTGTGAAAACAGTTGATGGAAGAAATGTGCCTTGTTTAACTATATACCATGATATACGGAGACTGCAGATTCACTGGTGTGAGTGCAACACAGTAGGCTTTGCATGCAACTTCGCATACCGAATATCTGCCAATCCAGGACCTTACATGTTACCCTGGCTGGCGCTCGGCATTAAGTGGCTGAAACAAGGACTGGTAGGATTGGAGTTTGTATACTGTGTCTTAGTGGGGTATTCATTTTAGACTGCGCCTTGGTATCTCAGTGTCCTAGCACTAAAACTCGCCATCAGTCCGGACTAGTAGAAGCAGTCATACACGTGCATGCACATCGCTATATAAGTGCAATAATCTTGGATGCAGCGTTAAACCCCATTTCACCTCACCTCACACAAGTTATTTTCAAGATATTTGCGAAAGATCTTCTTGTCGGACAAACTTGTTTCACTGACGCTGCCTAAGTACCGGGAGTACATCCTGTCAAAAGTTCATACCTCATTTGCTGACCCTTAAACACAGGGTAGGGGGATACTGTCATTCCAATTACGCTTCCACAGCCTAACACATTCATTGTGTTGGCCCTAGGCGTTGTGACAGCAGCCGTTATGTTGGATTGCATGGAAACTACACAGAGGTGGGGGGATGTTATAAATTGACTGAGGTCTGTCTCTTCGGTTGTACTTATCCAGGATCTTCGCCAATTCATCAAATTAGGCGCTGGTCGTCTTTTCCGATGTGGCTTTTGCTGTCTTGATCTCCAAAGAGCGGTGCCTCTGTACTCTCAGTTCTGAAAACTGTAAAACATCTGAAGTAAAAGAGGATTGTCATCATGTGGTTTGTTCCCTAAGCAGACGTCATGATTGGTAGGTAAAGCTGTAACTTCTGTCTGAGAATAACCATACCCAAAAGCAGATATCATCTCTACATGAGACACAAGTCTTTGTTCTCCTCTTGGGACAATAACTCATAGGGACACTTTTCCACAAAGTTGATCATGAAGAGATGAAAAGGGCACAGAAGACTGTCGTGCTGCACTTTTGAGCTCTTGACTGCCTCATAAGCTTTTGCCATAATTTCTGGTGGATATTGCCAATAATTGCCCTTCCCTGGTGTGATGAAGTCCTAAAATCATAATAAAAACTATCATGACATTAACATAAAACATCATGAAAATATCCACAGAAAGTATGCATGATATAAAAGATGGCCCCATTGCCTTTCCGAACATTTTATTTTTGCGAGAGTATCACGTGATGGTCATCTGATTTTCTGATAGTTGATATGAACAACAAGCAGACAATCCATCACTTAGGCTTTTGACAGAACTAAAACTTATATAATAAGTTTTACATAGTGGTGAGTAATGTCTTAGTGATTTTGATCAATGACTGTTTTGTAGCTGGATTCTGAGCATTTTGTCACTGGAGCAGTAGTGTGACAGTGCTTGTTGACAAACAATCTGCCGGTGACATCACATCTATAAAGGAAATAAATAGAGGAAATAAATGTTAAGCGAAAACGTTTTGTTTGTTATTTATTTAACGCTGCACTCAGCAATATTCCAGCTATATGAAGGTGGTCTGTGTAAATAATCAAGTCTGGACCAGGCAATCCAGTGATTAATATCATGAGCATCAATCCACGCAATTGGTATCGATGACATGCATCAACCAAGTCAGCGAGTCTGACCATCCGATCCCGTTAGTTGCCTTTTAGGACAAGCATGGGTTGCTGAAGACCTATTCTACCCCGGATCTTCAGCAAAAATGTGATGCTACGATACATTGTCTGAGAAGTTCATTGCAAGTGTATTTGGTATGTTGAGGCCATTTGTATATTATTGACAGATAGTTGAACGTGATAGGGGTCCAAATGAACACAGAAATGGAGAAGAACGAGTATCGAGCACCCATCAAGATTTTGACTGAAGAGAAAAGTACTCCCCAAGATATTCATGACCCACATGTCACAAGTGTATGGAGATAATGCCCTAGCTATTCCACTGTCAAATATTGGGCTAGTATTGTTAAGGCTGGCACCATTACAATTCTGCGGCACCAATGAAAATCAAGTCTTCAAGATCAGTGAAGAAAGTTAAAGCTTCACTGTTGAAGTGTATTGAAAAGCAGGGAGATTTTGTGGAAAAAATAAATTTAAAACACTTTCACAATTGTTGGTTTTGTTTGTTAGGCTCAGAATATTTTGACTAACCCTCGTAAGTGTGCAAGGTATGACCAGTATATTGGTAGGTTGAGGTTCATTCTTTCCACATGGTGGATAATTTTCTAATGCTCAGTGATTCAAATAGCGATTATTATCATGTGTTTAATGTTATGCACTTGCCAAAAACCAGAAGTGTGCATCAGTTTGTATTTGTTGAACTAGTACCATATTTGTTTAAAAACTCTGGGAAAATGTTTATTGTCAGTTCCACGCTGCAGTGTACACTGATAACAAAAATGTGTTGTTAAACTTGATGTTACTTGTAGGGCTTTATGATAGATTCAGATGTACGTTTGTTAACATTCAGGAAATGGCTGATTTGAATTTTTGTGTTTCCTTGTTTTTACTTAGTGCATAGTGGCTGCATTTGGGACAAGTTTTCTCAGAAACTACTAAAGTTACACGAATGAAACTTTGCATGCATATCTTTCAGATGTTCCTGGCCAAAGCATTGTATGACAACATTGCTGAAAGTCCTGATGAGTTAGCCTTTAGGCGTGGAGATGTTCTCACCGTTACAGAATTAAACACAGGGGGATTGGATGGATGGTGCCTGTGTTCACTTAGGGGCAAACAGGGAATAGCCCCGCGCAACAGGCTGAAGATTCTGTCTGGCATGTCTGACTATTCCACTGGAGATGAAAGTCTGACTTCCAGCAGTAACAACTTAACGAGTAGCCACAGCTGGGAATCTTCACTCCAGAAGGTTTGTGATTGTCTGCTGCATGTGCTGACTGGGTCATTCAAATACCATATTTTCTTGAGTATAGTGTGCAACAAACCAATATATGAACAGGTATAACAGTAGTGTCAAGAGTGTTCAATAAAAATGTGAATGTGAGATAAAAACTTCACTTGACATGGTGGTTTACCTTATGAATTGTATTTCCTGTTCTTGTAGGCATTCTTTGATATGCAGAGATTATGATTACTATGTGTATTTTCTTGTAAACTAAGCATAAGTTAACAATCAGCCGTACACAAATTTAAACGTACCCAGAGCTACAGATAAGCAGCGTAGTTGCGTAAAAATACCCCAAACCCCCCCCCCCCCCCAAAATAATTAAATTATTTTTTTAAATATTCAAAACCCAAATACTCTCAATTAACTTGCATACAGAAACACATGCATTAAATGAAATGCTGAAATGTATAAAAACAGCATGCGTAAATACCCAATGAAGTTTTTTCAGCATGTGCACAGCAGAGCTAATTTCCAAAACACAATTACGAGCTTATTTACTTTCCAAGTCAAGTCTATATATTTAGAACAGTTTTATACATCTAAGACATTATTTCATTTTTATCCCCCCGGCGAATAATGCAGGGGGATATAGCGATCAGCCTGTCTGTCCTGTCCGTCCGTAATCATTTCCTTTTCCGGGGCAGAACTCGAAAACAATTCAGTGTATTTGATCGAAACTTGGCATATCTATCAGTCACATACTGAAGTTGTGCCTTTTGCTATTTAGGAATTTTCGAAATATTTATTCTATACATTTCCATGGTAACAAGTTGGACTTAGGTTCTGTAAGGGTGGTGTTAGTTTCTGGAGCGTAACTCAAAAACTGTTAAATACTTTCTTACAAAACTTTGAATGTCTATCAGATTCATGCTGAACTGGTGCCTTTTGCTATTTTGGAATTTTAGAAATTTTTATTTTTTACATTTACATGGAAACAATTTGGACTTAGGTTCTTTAAGGGTGGTGTTTGTTTCCGGAGCGTAACTCAAAAACTGTTACCGGTAAATACTTTCTTACAAAACTTTACATGTCTACCAGGCACATACTGAACTGGTGCCTTTTGTTATTTAGGAATTTTTAATTTTTTTTATGTTTTAAGTTTCCATGGCAACAAGTTGGATTTAAGTTTTCATATAGGGTGTATTCACTTGTGGAGTATAACAAATAAACTGTTAAATATTTCCTTGCCAAATATTGCATGTCTATATATAAAGTACATACTGAACTGGTGCCATTTGATATTAAGGAGATTTAGCAATGTTTATTTTAGAATTTCAATTGCAGCTATTTTGACATGGGCTAAGAGAAATGTTGGGTCAGTTACCTGGTTTGGGACCATAACGTGTTAAAATTGGCGGGGAGATAGCCATGATCCACAGATGACTTCGTTGACTATACGCTTGTTTAGTTATTATCCCCCATCACGAAGTGGAAGGGGGATATAGGAATGGGTGCCGTCCGTCCGTCTGTCACATTTCGTTTCCGGAGCAGATCTTGAAAACCGTACCATATTTCTTGACCAAACTTGGCACATAGATAGATCTAGTGGTGAACTGGTGCCTTTTGATAGTTTGGGATTTTTAAAAAAGTTATTTTTTGAGTTTCCATGGCAACGACTTTGATTTAGACTGAAAATGGTGGTAGTCCTCGTTTCCGGAGCACCGTACGGAAAACCGTACCATATTTCTTTGTCATACTTGCCACATAGATAGATCTAGTGGTGAACTGGTGCCTTTTGATAGTTTGTGATTTTTAAAAACAGCTAATGCATTGCACACATCCGACATGTCATATTGGCGGGGTATGTGAGTATTTCATGCTTGTTGTTTCTTGTAATTTGTCTTTTGTTTGCATAACAAAACCCCACAGAAACATGCATGTTTTATTTTCCATTTCATATTGATGCGACTATGGTGGATCTTTTGTTGGTAAACAATGTATGCTTCTTAAAGAACATTCAACTCTTGACTCATTACATACCGAATTGCACATTTACCTGTTGTTACTTCACAGACAGCTGCCGGGGGGGATATGTCATCTTTCTGATGACTCTTGTTTTTAAATCTTAAAATGTTCACTAATTTTGGGAAAAACCCAATAAAGTGATGAATAGATGGGTGAAAAAATATTGGTTAACCAATGAAAAATGTAATAACCCAATTGAAATAGAAACCTCAGAGTAAAAACTCAATTGCTCAAAAAGTTATCCGGAGCTCTGGTACCATTCAGTTAAAATATACCCAAAACTTCAACATGTTCAAAGAATTTGGATGCAGTGATTGGAAGAAATTGTGACTGAAACTATTATTTTATCAGGAATAATATCTTCAATAACTTGTAATTTGAATTGCAGCTTTTACCAGTTTACTATATAAATATATTTAAGATAGTATCAACCATAAGCTTATCACTTTGGTACAGCCGATGCTACTGCTGGATATTCTTTACGTATGTAACAGTTTGTCTAGTCACTGTTGAGACTCCTGCAGTTTTAGATTTATGACTTTTAACGAGTCAAAGTATGGCATTTATGATATATGTATCAATGCTGACAGCAATATCTTTGCTTTTGGGAAAAAAACATCAAGTGTCATTGTGGCATGTATTATACGCATCCCCCTCTATACAGCTGTGGTTATTTTGAGGGGGTAAAATGTGTACTATACTCATGAAAAAATGGTATATGGAGGTCCAAATACCTATTGCATGAAAAAAACATTTAATCTACTATCAGTCCTGTGGGTGCTTATTAGCTGATGGTTGCGCTCTTCCCTGAACTGTTTTGGTGTTGTGTGTTTCCAGGTGTGCTGTTGGTGCTTTCACCAGGCACTTGACACAAGCGATAAACATGTAATATCCAATCCCTATATTGTTATTGATCACAACATTTCTTATCGTTTAGAGATGGGGGTTTTCACACGGCTCTTGTACAAAGAAAAGTATCAATGACTAACTTTTATTTGAAATCATTTTCACTTTGAATCAGATTAAACATACTTCAGGAAGATGTCGTAAGTGTGACTGTATCATGAAAGTTGCGTTGGCATGCTTAGCATTTTACCATGTTTACAGTGGATGCTGACTGGACATATCTGTATTTCTCTTTCATGAAGAGGTTGGTGTGTATGGTTGTCCTTTGATTTGAATGAGTTGAATATATTATGGCCCAACAGGATACAGTCAACACATTTTCTGTTTGCCGCAAATCAGTTGAATTGAAGAAAAGGTCAAGGTAGGATAAGGGCTCTTTTGGCCCACAGGATCTGCAGTTTCTGCATAAATTAAGAATTGAGCAAAACTTCCAGAAATTTGTATGAAACTTATAAGATGTGTTCATGATGAATAAGAACTGGGATTCATGACAACCCAAATGCATAGATAAGGATCAAATGTCTCCTGAAGGATGATTTAAGAGGATTTCAGCATGTTCAGGAAGCATTTTCTTATAATTTGACATGAGCAAGTACTTGTCCTCTAGCGGATTTTCATAGGAGATATAGGTAATAGCAGTACATGAGAATGAAATCATGTTGTATCAACTACTCATGAAGCTTTGCAGAAATGACATGTTTTTCCCTACCTTACGCTACACAGTGCTTTAGCTTCCCTACCTTATACAATTAGACGGTACTGGAACGAAGAGACAGTTTAAACAGACTACAGCCCATGCCTTGGCATCCGTGGGTTATCCCCCTTGGCCCCTACTCCTGATATTCTTCTTAGCCCTATGGAACAGATTCAACTTACCCTGTTAATTATCTTCAAATTTTGTCTTCAGGTGGTTCTACCTCCATATGACCTTTACATGCTTGTTTGCGGTTTATAGCTTGTAAATTCGGTTTTTATTCTTGGCTGCGTAGCTTTGCATCCTTGCCTTGGCCGCCATTTTGCATCGCGTGTTTACGAGGTTGCGCGTTAACATGATTAATGTACTTTTGCTATAGTTTTCTTAAACTATTGGTGACTCTCTCATATAATTGTTGATTATGGCTTTCTATTGACATGATTCCTATTAATTAGGCATATTATTTTTTTTAATTGCTTCCAGTTGTGCCTCACACTGTGTTGTAAGGTTTGTGCGTTTGTGCGCTTAGATCAAATATTGCCCACTAACAATGTTTTGCTTCATATGTGATTCTGCTTGTTACGCTCATTCGCTGTTAACAATTTTTTGCAGAATGTATTCTATGGGTTGTGCTTTATGTAAAATGCCTAAGTCGGGGAAAGATCCACATCAACGTTGCCCCCACTACAAGTCTGAGTGCTCGTTTGATCAGCGCTGCTCTTTTTGCACTCCCTTGTCAATAACTGACTTTAATCAAATCAAATAAAAAGGCTCTTCTTCGTCGCCGGAAACAACTTGTGTATAGGAGGAAGATGTCTTATACTTTGCTGCCACCAACCTCTCCCTCTCCGTTGAATCCGGCCCCTCCGCCTTCAGATCCGACTACGCCGACGATGGTTTCTTTGGGTGGTCCTCCACAATCGATGCCATCTGCACCACTTGCTTTTTATAAATCCTATGGTTATTCGTGCCATTTCATCGAACTGTCGCCAGAGCTCGCCTGATTGTCAGCTACCGCCAGACTGTTACCAGCATTCGCCGGATTGTCGCCACCTTTCACTGAACCGTCGCCGTACAGTCGCCAGGGTGCCTTTTGTCTCGCTGACCATCGCCTACTCAGCGTGCTTCGTCATCTGCCGTCCCGGCCAACTCGGCCATACAGAATCCATATGAGCAAATGGCCAGCCCCTTTCTGTCTTTGATTGGTAACAGCATCAACTTGTCCACTTACCTACAATACTGCCTTGGATCCATCACCATTGCGAGACCTCTCTGCCCTGCTCAAACTGTCCTCCTTGGATCTGTCGTTCAAAATGCAATAGATGCACCAATCTTGGTCTGGGTCAGCTCTCTTCAACGGCAAGATCCCTACTGATGCCAAGGATACTAATCAACAACAGTTTTGTCGCCTTAGTAACATGAAACGTCACCTTTCTTCTCCAGCTCTCTCAGTAGCAAAAATCATAAGTTGGGAAGAGAGCTAGTTTGAAGCGGAAGTCGTCCTTCTTTTTGGGCCTAACGACAGTCCCCCAGAAAAGAAAAAACCTTCAAAGCCCCCAACTGTGGACACTTTTCCAGCGGGGACCGGCCACGGAAGTGACTTTCTTCGGACGCCCGACAACTGGCAATTACCGTTTGTTACCTGAATCCTCCGCCACAGTTACCGCCTGCAGTTCCGTGCTGTTCGTCCTCAAACTACAACTCCATGGTAAACTCAATATCAGCCTCGCGTTGTGCTGGATCTTCAGGCCAATATAGATCTTCTTTGATAGGCATATAGATGTTGAGTGCTAAGTACAGTAGTAAGGTAAGGATAAGAATTTATGGATGAACAACTTTTTTATTACAAGTAAGAGCGACATTTCGGTGTAGGTTCTAACACCATTATCAAGCAAGTGATATAAAGAGTGTGGTTGGCAAGTATATATTCAAGTAGGAGGCAACGTTTATACAGTAGAGTAGATATTGTTATAATGGAGTAGATAAGCCTGTTATGTACACACAAGGGTAGTGATGACAATCATCTGTGAAGTCGGTGACATAAACGAAGGATGAAGCCAGTAATATAAACAAAGGGATTATGGCTGATCGATCTACTGATCGCCAAGAATTCAGTAGATCTCCTGGACGCCGACTCCATCTCTCCAGGGTTTTATTCTTCAGTCTTCCTGGTGCCCAAACTACGAATGATCCACAATCTGGTGGTATTCAAGCTCCATAATCTCACGCCTCCGCCACATTTCCAGATGATCTCCATCCAGCCAAATCCTTCAACCAATTGACTACCTCTACCTGGATCTCCAGGATGCCTACCTGCACGTTCCCATTCATGCAGCACATCGTCGTTTCCTCCGCTCCGTGGTTATTCACAGGTTTAACCTGTTCCATCATTGCGTTCCTTCACCTCGACGATTGCATCCTCGGTCACAGCGTCCATCAGACCCTGACTCCTCAGCGTGATTTCACCCATGGCCTTCTCCATCAGTTGGGTTGAATGATCAACATGGAGAAATCAGATCCGACTCCTTCTCGCCATTTCACTCTCATAGGCAGTCTCTTTCTGACAGACCTCTCCTTGATACAGGTTCCTCCGGATCAGTTCATGGCTATCCAATCCCAGGTCAGGAGAGCCCTCTGTAGACTTCTCGATCTCCGGCAGTGGAGCACATTCTCAGGCTGTTGACCTCAGCTCAGGATCTGACATCCAGGGGTCATCTTCAACTGCCTACCCTTCAGAGGTTCCTCCTGCCATTTCTGCGCTCAGACCTATCAAGCCCCCTTCTTCCTATGCCTCGGAAATTACATCCATTCCTGGAGTGGTGGCTAGTCCCATCAAACGTCTTGAGTGGTTCCTCTATGACAAGCTTTGATGCCACTCACCATTTCTTCGTGGATAAATCTCTACAAGGATGGGGCACCCACCTGCACCTGGAGGGAGACAGCCTCGCTCTGACCTGGGTCGGCCTAAGCGTGTATGTTTTTCTACCCCCAGTTCTTCTCCCCCAGGTCATTCAGAAGGCGGCCCAGACCTGTCCTTTGGATCTGCTTATGGTCGCGCCTTACTGGCCGTCCTGGATTTGGTTTCCCAGGCTCTTTCAGCTCAAAAGGAGAACCTGTCTTTATGTCTTCCCCGGGATTTTCAGCTCATGGTGCGGCGTCTGTTTCCCAAGCTCATCGTATCTCCACTCGATCCCTATATGATGACAAGTGGCAGTCGTCCCAGGCCTTCTGCTTGTCCAGGCACATCGTTCCAGTGGAGGCCACCGTTCCACAGGTGGCTGACTTTTTGGATTTTCTTCGTCAATCCCGTCACCTGGCTGGTTCTACGATTGCAACATACCTAGCTGCGTTCAATTCTGTCCTGAAGATCGCTAGGGGTTCCCAGTTATCATCAGTCATGCTCTGAGGTTTAATCACCCACCCTACAGCGCAGACTTAGCCCTCAGTGACTATTTCCTGTTCCGGCAATTGAAATCTGCCCTACATGGAAGACGCTTCCAGGATGACGAGGACATAAGGCTGCAACAGAGACGAGGTTTGAGGGCCAATCTGCGGATGTCTATAAAAGTGGTATTAAAAGCTTGAAGGACAAATGGAATAAGTGTATTGAGGTGAATGGAGATGATATTGAAAAATAAAAGTGCAAGAGATATTCTGCAACTTGGGCTTATATGGAAGTGGCAAAACTTATTGAACGCCCCTCGTACTTCAGTCCCTTTTGCGGTATCCTGATCACAACTTGCTGATATGTCCAACTCTGAGAGTGAAATTAGTTTTTTGAGTTATCAGGAAATGTGAATGTTTCTTAGGAGATGAAATGGTGATTTCGGGAAGAAATACAAGTTCCCTCTAAACCGACAATAATGAAGAAAATAATCTGGATTGTTCCCATCTTGGAAGCATGGATTACAAGTGCTTGCAAAATACAGATTGGTTCGTTTGTACAGTTTATTATCTTGAAATTGCACTACAAAGATGAAACGACATGTCTTAGACTCTGTGATGCCGTGTCACTTGCTAACGTGTTCCATTACACTATACACATGGCTGAGTGTACTGGCATACATTATGCAATAATCTACTGCAATTCAGTGTTTGAAATATGACAAATTGACTTGCTTCCAATTGGACCGATGTACTTTAGATGCTGCAGGCCTCTGCCTCATCTAACTCCGCTTGCCTAATCGAAAGTTTGAGGTGGGCCCACATTCGAAACTTAACGCACTTGTAGAGAATATGTACTTCGTCAAAAATCTGTATCACGAACAACTATTTTGTCTATTTAAAATGAGTATAGTGTCTTTTGATTGGATAAGAATATACAAATGTGTAGAAACTACAGCAGAAGTCACTTGTACACACATCCGAAACTAGGTCGTGGGGTTATTCCTTTTATGGAACAAGTTCCCGGATTTTTCTTAGGTCATATAGGCTTGTATCATAACCGAGTTCAATTCAAGTATAGACATAATTTTCAGGTTTATATCGCCACCGACATTTGTGATCAGATTGATGTGTTAAATGTACTGGAAAATATGGATTGTATGGTATTGTTTCTCAAATTTAGTTTGAAGTACGTGGGGGAAGAGTGGGCCCACATTTTATACTGAACAACAAAAGTTCCTGTGACACCAATATTTTAGTGTATTTTTCAAACAAGTAAAGTTTGGTTTTCAATATTGTAGTACATCTATGGAATCAAGTCGCAAAAACGCAACTGCTACAGAAAAGCAGCGTTATGGTATGCGGTGGGATTACAGCAAGATAGAGGACCCGTTTGATAGTGGTA
This sequence comes from Haliotis cracherodii, assembly GCF_022045235.1. Taxonomy (NCBI): domain Eukaryota; kingdom Metazoa; phylum Mollusca; class Gastropoda; order Lepetellida; family Haliotidae; genus Haliotis; species Haliotis cracherodii. The sequence goes on from NW_027266265.1 coordinate 25,189,141, forward strand.
GAGGGAAATCTCAATGGACAGCGCCACCGTGACGAGATCATCGGCCCTGTTGGTCTACCGTTTTTGTGTTGTCATGGCCCAGGCATTACCTTTCAACATGACAACGCCCGGCCTCATATTGCTTGACTTGTTCAGGATTCTCTTCAACAAAACAACGTGATTGTCATCCCCTGGCTGGCTTGCTCCCCTGATCTCTCACCAATCGAGCACATGTGGGATGAGATGGATCGGGGCCTTCGACGTCAACCATGTGTTCCACAGACACTCCAGGAACTTCGAAACATGCTCCAGCAGATATGGACAGATATCCCACAGGACTTTGTGCGATGCCTGGTCCATTCCATGAGACGAAGATGTGTTGCTTGCATCGCAACCAGAGTCGGACACGCACACTATTTATTTGTAAATTGACATTTTGGCATGTTCATGTTTTTTATGAAATCACACATTTTATGAAGTCAGTATGGCAAATTGAACCATTTGCACACTTACAGGAGTCTTTTATCTGTTGCAAACTGAAATTGTTTTAATTTTGGTAAAAAATATAACTTTGCATTAAATCTTATTCAGTGTCACAGGAACATCTGTTGTTCAGTATAGCATATTGCTACCATCACTAAACCAACCAAAGATGATGTACATATTACACTCAACATGTGACAACTATTGACTCATCTCTAAATAAAGTGGGCCCACATTTGTTGAAAACAAATATTTACAAGTTATTAATTCCATTGCCAAAGACCATTTTCTGCAAGTTAGAATGGGAAGAAAAATATATGTTGTCTCCAAACATTTGATTAAGAATATGGTTTACCTTTGGGATTAATAATTGGACCAACGACAACGTTCAGCCTGACTAGAATAAATATGAAAACAACTGAGATAGCTCCTGATTGAAATTAGAGTGACCTCCCTTTCCGAATATGAACCACTGATAATGCGGTTTCACCCCTACGGACAGGCATTATTTGGAACACTGCTGCAGTTGCATGTTATTGTGAGGTGAGTGACAGTAGGTAAGACAAATACCGTTCTGGTGAATTAGCACAAACTGGCTACATGGAATCTATACCGGTATTACATTTACAACACAGGTCTACCAACAACTCACCAGTGAAGATCTGGGTTAGAATAGGTCTGCCGCAACCCATGCTTGCTGTAACAGCGACTGATAGGATGAGGTGGTCAGGCTCATTGACTTAGTTGATGCATGTCATCGTATCCCAATTACGTGGATCGATACTCATGACATCATCACAACATTATTTATCCGTGTTCTGTCATATAGCTGGAATATTGCTGAGTATGGCATTAAACAACAAACACACCTACAACTGATGAAACAATCACATTCAAGGGGTGTTCATTAAAGATTTCCCCTGACCCACTTCCGATGGACCTAGTGGAATGAAACTTGGCATAGGTATTAGTCTTTCTCCACATAGGAACCACCAAGAGTTACACACTTCTCCCATCGTTTTATGCAACTATGGAGAACTCGCTTGTAAAAGCCCTCATTTTGCGTCTCAAACCAGGACTTGACTTCAGAAATCAGTGTTTCATCATCTGTGAAACGTATTCCCTTCAAAAATGACTTCATGGTTGGAAAGAGGTGGAAGTCAGATGGTGCAAGGTCAGGAGAGTAAGGAGGATGTGGAAGGATTTCATAGCCACAGGACCGCGCTTCTGTCTGGGCAACATGAGAGTTGTGTACTGGAGAATTGTCTAGCAGGAGACGGACACCCTTGGTCAGCATACCGCGCCTCTTAAGCTTGATAGCGTCCCACAATTTCCGCAGCAGTGAAGCATAATAAGCTCCTGTAATTGTGGTACCCTTTGCCAAGAAATCCATCATCACTACTCCGTGCTGGCCCAAAACACCGTGAGCATGACCTTGCCTGCAGAGGGTTGGACACGTGCCTTCTTTGGGGGTGGTGACTCCACATGCTTCAATTGCATCGACTGAACTTTAGTCTCAGGGTCAAAGTGATGGACCCATGTTTCATCCTGTGTGATAAGTCTGTCAAAAAAGTTTGCCTGGTGTTTTTGTCACATGTCCAAAAGATCCTTTGAGGAATTGACTCGTTCCTGCTTTTGGAAAGGTGTGAGCAACCTGGGAATCCATCATGCAGACACCTTATGCATGTTCAAATTGTCATGAATGACCTACACTGATCTTGACATTGTCACACCCTACTCGATCATAACACCTGTAAAAGTGGTTAGATTATAGTTAGGTGCTGCAAATTCAGACATAACCCATAGATACATGTATCATTAGACATGTGAAATGTCAACCAAATATGATAACCCTAAGTGGTTTAGGGGAAATCTTTAACGAACACCCCTCATATATTCTGAACCCGGCTAGTGGTAATGACCGGTCAGCTTGCAGGACTAGCCGGCCATGCTATTTAAGACAAGCCTCCCTGTTAGTGCTTTTAAGATTCATTTGGGTTGTTTTAAATACATACCTCAAAATATGTACTTTTAATTTAGCGCAACAGCGCTAAGTTTAAGTTTTCCCACTTTTTTCTTGGCTATCATATTGTACATTATACTGGCTACATAATGATGTCAGAAAAATCTATTACTATTATTTGCGATCCTTGCATTTTAACCTTGAACAATTTTAGTTTACCCTAAGCTCAAGTTTTGCTATTGCTCAATGTGCCAGACATGTCTACTCTTTCAATTATGAGAAAGTGAAACTCATTAATGATGGGCAAATGGGGATAATATAGGGTTCTGACTGTATTGTTGTATGTTTGTTGTTTAACGTGGTCTGTAAATAATCCAGTGATTGACATCAATCTAAGCAATTGGATACAATGACATACAATAACCAAGTCAGCGAACCTGACAAGCACATCTCGTAAGTCACCTCTTGCAACAAGCGGAATCGCTTTTAGGCAAGCATAGGTTGCTGAAGACCATTCTCATGCTATACCTGCACAATTTGTAGAGGACCGCAATTCCTTTGGCTGTAAGTCTAAATAAAACAAAGTGAAAACATGAAGAGAAACATCCAAGTTATCTGCAAACTCTTGATGCCGATGATTGTTGATGATAAGAACAGATATATGGATAAAGCCATGATGTAATGATACTAATTGCTAATGAAATCCAGGAGGGGGCACCTTTTTCTTGTGGAATAAATATACCAACTGAAATGTGTTTGTCGAGTCTGATATGATAATAAATTCATTCCTATTGTCATTCAGAACTAAATATATTAAATATTGATGTTCTACCAATGCACAAAAACTGAGGTTCTTGTTTGCAATCTACTGACTCTATTAAATTCAACATTCTATGGTTCTCTTTAGTATCATGTGAATTATTATAAGGGTAATGCTATTTTTCAGGGCATTATCATTTGCAGAAGCCTGAGGTCTTCCATTAACTGCCTGACGAGGGAGGGCAGTTGAAAAGACCGAAGGCTTCGGCAAATGATAATGACCTGAAAAATGGTGTTACCATTATGATAGCTAAAAAATTGATGGAATTTCTTATCAAATGAAAAGAAACAACAATATTGGTTTTGAAACATTTACTGCAATCAACACGTATGTCACTGACCCACCTTTACAAAATATGGAAACAAACCAGATGACGGCACTATTGAACATGACGTCACCTATCCCTATCCCCATGACGTTGCCTAACAATGGCCTGTCGTAAAGCAGTATGAAGGCATTATCAGTTTACAGTGGCCCGCTCATTTCTGATAACATGCAGGTGGTTTAATAATAATTCTTTCCATTTTAGCTATAATTCATAATAATGGAAGAAAGAATAAATTGAATATTTATTTGTTGAAAATATCCTTCTGTGTGAATATACATGACATGACATCATAGATTACCTACAACAGAAGAAAGCTTGACAACCATTTAAGTGACATGGAAGAATGTTACTGAATTTTTAAAAAATAATTAAAACAAACTTTGTGTGCTGGCGATTAGTTAAATGCCTCAACCCCAAAAAGTACCAGAATCTGTACATTACTAAGAAAGTGTTATCCCAAATATGACATTTGTTATGAAACAAATTTTTTACTACCTACCGACCCACCGTCTTGGTTCTTTTACCTGAAACAACTTTTGTAGGGGGTGGCCTAAGTGGAGTTAAGTTATCTGGCTCTTGAGGTCAAAAGATTTTGTGTTCAGCTGAAGTTTCTTGTTTTACAGAATAAGTTCTGATTCATCTATCTGTATGTGTAAACATGGTAAGAGTACCATGCTGTGTAGCTCTCCTGGTTATGAAGTTCATCATTAACAGGCCTGGAGGGCTGATGTAAACCCACAGACTGTCCAGTTGGTTTCCGACCAATACTGTCTGTATATAATAGGAGTATAGTATCGTGGTTTGTTGATTGTCTCTCAACAATATTACTGACATTATACTGGTCAAATTTCTTTGCCTTGATCTGACGTTTTGGTGGAGTTGAGTCAGATATTGATGTGGTTAGATAGCTGGGATATGAGAAACAGGTCTTTAATTTCATTTGTATATACACTGAATTTAAGTGATGTGTTGTAAAAAATGTTATGTGCTGTATTAATATTCATTAATTGTCAATCTTTATTCCCTGCAGTAAAAACATTTGGAACCTGAATGTATATCTATTCATGGTTATTACATCCTGTACATGAACCATGCTTGGCATTAACACATAAATGTAGTGACCCATTGCTTCTGAAAATGACCTATTAACATGATTAATGTGTTTTTTTTACCATTACAAATGTCCTGCATGTATTACACAATATCAATGTTTTCATGATGTTATGACCTTTTGTTGTCACTGAATTGTCAATTCAGCCTACTGGTAGGATTTGCCCATATATTCTACATCTTCACTGAAACTTGACATGCAATATGAATTAACCTGACATTGAGTATGGAATACGTGGAGTAAGTTCAAAAATCTTTTGTCAATATAGTTTTAAAATAGGAATATATCGCAACAATGGTGGCTGGTGATCATGACAAATTATATTGTAATATCATTTTCTAATTATACCCCCGTTTACGAAGTAAATTGGGGGTATAAAGCGTTCCGTTCGTCCGCCCTTCCGTCTGTCCGTCCGTCCGAGCTTTTGTACGGCGCATAACTTTTTAACCATGCACCCTAGCTTCACCAAACTTGCTACACACATTTACCACAATGAGTACTTGTGCCTTTTGCTAGTTTGAAGATTCTTAACTTTTTGATTTTTGCTGTTTCCATGGAAACATTAGAAACTTAAACTTTTAGTGTGGGTGTTTTGTACGGCCTATATCTTTTTAACTATGCACCCTAGCTTCACCAAACTTTCTACACACATTAACCACAATGAGTACTTGTGCCTTTTGCTAGTTTGAAGATTCTGAATTTTTTAATTTTTGCCGTTTCCATGGAAACATTAGAAACATAAATTTTGGGTAGAGTTTTTGTACGATCCATGTTTACAATATTATGTATCCTAGCTTCACCAAACTTGCTACATTAACCGCTATGATTGTTTTTTATCTTTTATAAGATTCTGAAAGTTTTCTCTTTTTCTGTTTTCATGGAAACATGATGGAATTTAGAAATTTTTATGACTGCTTTTGTATAGCTAATATATTTTCAAAAATTGTTTCCACACATGTAGATAATCATAAGTATCTGTGCTTTGTGATAGTTTGAATTTATGAATTCTTTACCATATCTGTTAAGGCTAGATGGAAATTATTAATTTATTGAAATTCTTATGACATTGTTCCATTTTTTACGTGTTTTTATATCAACAATTTTTGGTCCTTTTGATAATTCTTCTTGTGTAACTCCTCAATCAAATTTTATTCAAAGGTGTTCATGGTGATCTACTTCCTCGTAGTGAACACCGGTAACATGGGAGATTTGGTAGGGGGCGGGGCGCAATTGTCACTGGAACTCAATCTTAGTTTTTGAAACATTGAAGTTAAAATCAGTTAGAAATATGTAATATTTCATTAATCAACAAACTATTTACTATTTGTTGTTGATCAGCAGCTTTGCTCACTTCTCTCTTGATATTCATAAGAAGATGATATTACATGATATGACATGATTTATTTTTCAGTTACACTAAGTACAGGCGATCTACAGAAACATTTGACTTTATATGGTTGAGTTTGTTTTACATGTCATATGTGTCAATACATTTCAAGCAATGGATATACTTTGATTTGGACTTCTGTTTTGTAATTTCAGCCTGTCAGCAGTACAGAAAAAACATCAACATCCTTGGATTTGTATGATGAACCAAACAGAAGCCTACAAGATTATGATGTACCACCTTCAAGACACTTCCCAAAGGAACAGCTTAAGATGTCTGAAATGCAGCTACCAAATACAAACCCATCATCATTAAAGCGGCTATCAAATGATAGTAATCAAAATATGCAGCACAACAATCTTGAATCATCATTCTATGATACTCCACAGTCAATGCATCAAGTAGCTGGCAATGAAGACAACATGTATGATGTTCCACAATTCCTTATTAAGACCAGTACTGACAATCATTCTAACCGCTCAAGCATCCTTTCAAATGCATCTAATGATTCCTCACTTACAGCAGCTAGCAGTACATCAAATGTAAGCTCACACAGATCTTCCACTGCTCCTAGCATATGTGACTCAGCCCGCTCAAGTTTGGATGTTTCTTCTCAGGAGTTGTATGACACTCCACCAAGATCCACACATAACGCAAAGCAGTTGTCTACTGATTCAGGCCTGGATGTTTATGATACACCACCAAAAGCCAAACTAGCTTCACCAGCTTCTGTTATTGAAGATTATGATTTCCCCAAAGGAAAGAAAATAGACTTTGGGGTACCCAAGGTAACTTCATTACATCAACACCATACTGAGAAAAACAAAAGCAAGGAGCATGCCATTGATGATGTTTATGATATTCCTAAAAACAATGCCCCTCGAGTACAAATGAAAACTTGTGGCGGGAAGGTCTCGTTTATTTCATCCATGGATTCACCAGTGACGCCAAATGAACCTCTGTGTGTTTACGATATTCCTCCGCAAGTAACTAGGGATTCAGTTATTTCAGCTCGTTCTGATTCATCAGAAGAGGGTCAGAGATTGTCCACTTGTAGCATTGATTCAAGGGGATCTTTTACAGAGATTCCCACTTATGATGAATTGCCACTTGAAATGGATGCAGCACTAGAATTCTTGACAAGGCTACAGCAGGATATACAGAAAACTGCAAGCAAGTTTTTAGGATTTGTAAGCAGCACATGGCGAAAGAAGGAAAGTTTACAGACTAAACTGTATGAAATCAAAATTGCTGTAACTGGGGTCAAGAGCTCTCTTGCTGAATATATTAAGTTTTCACAAGGTACATTAGCTAATGCCAGTAAGCTACCAGACAGGAAATTGGTGAACAAACTGTACAAGCAACTGAATCCTTTGCAAAATAGTTATCAGCTCATTTCAAGTGCACTTAAGAATCTGGATGAAGTAAAGTGGCAGACTGACATTTTAGCTGAGCCTTTGGATTCATCTAAGTCTGATGATTTAGGACAGATTGCAACTTTATGCAAAGATTTAAGTAGCAATGCAAGAAAACTTGCCTCTCTAATACAAGGCAACTCAACATTATTGTTCCCAAGAACTCAAGATCTTAATAGGACCGCAGAGGTAATCATCTCATCTGAGGACTCAGCTGCTGCCAAACCTCCAATTGGACCAAAATCAGAAGCAGGAAGTAAACAGAGGGCTAAGATGGTTCAACAACGCCCATTGCCACCCCCACCCACATTGGAAAGACCCCTTCCACCAACTCCGATTGAAGATCAAATGAACTCTTTGCGTCTGAGATTTCAGGAAAAGGGAGATAACTTTGTAAATGAAGATGCTGAAAAAGAGGACATTTATGCCAATGATTCAAATGAATGGGTTAGAGAATATGACTATGTTCACTTAGAATCAAGAGATATTGCTGCTCAATTGAAAGCAAAGGAGGAAAGGGTTCAGAATTTTGAGAAGGATGGATCACCTTCAGAATCAGAACATGAACATAGTAAAGACAGCAGTGAGGATCCATACGAGTTGAAACTTGAAGCAGATTTGGAGGAACTTGACAACTCAAAGCAAGATGTCATTGATAATGCTTCATTTGACATTGACAATTTACTTGAGCAGGATGTTAAAACCCCTGTGAATGCGAACACTGACAGTGATATGTTTCTGTTAGATAAAGAGGAAGCAGTCAATATGGAAACTGAGCAACTGGATCCAAATGACAAACAAGTGTTAGTCTTCTATTCTGGACAGATGGAAACGCATTCCACCCTTCTATCAAATGCCTTAGATGCCTTTTTTTGCTGTGTTGAAAGCAATGAACCTCCCAAAGTATTTATTTCCCACAGCAAATTTGTGATAGTGTCTGCTCATAAACTTGTTTACATTGGTGACACACTCCATAGAAATATTATGCATACCATTGTGAAAAACAAAATTATGAAATGTGCTAATCAACTGTGTGACTGTTTAAAACAATCTGTTAGTGCTACAAAGCTAGCAGCCCTTCAGTATCCTTCAGTGCCTGCAGTTCAGGAAATGGTTGACCGTGTAGTTGAAGTGTCAAAGGCAGCTCATAACCTGAAAGTTGTCATTTCACAAGCTTCTTCCTTGTAGCCGTGTTGAGTACTGAACCATTCAGCTTCAACTATTGTCTTCCATTGCAGAAAGATTTTTTTTGTACAACAACACTGGTCAGAAACCAAGAACATGTAGGGAATCCATCCAAAATGTATTTATGTATTGTATGCTTTCTAGCAGTGACAATTATGTGTATGTCTTCTTTTTTCATATTTAGGCTTCATTGATGCCTAATTATCTTGAGTAAGATATGTTCAATGGCTGACAGTCTAAAATGCCTTTCAAAGTTAAGAAATAGCAAGTATTGTTTCAAACTTTGCCAACCTTTTTTGTGGTGGATCACAAGTCTCCCTACTTTGGGCAGCGGAAAATTAAGAGAAAAGGAATAAGATTCTTTTTTAATCCTCATACTTCACGTGTGAAGAGTTCTCATTCTATATTAGGGCCAGATTTATTTCCCATTTTGGGCAAAAAGTATTAACATGGTAATGGTTTGACAAAATGAAGTTAAGTCTGTCTGAAGGAAAACTGGGTGTGTTTCTAGTATTTCTTTGTCTGTAAATATGACAACTAACTGTTGCTTTGGCAACTGATGTATTTATTTATTTCATCCTCAAGCTGCATGCTCACAACTGAGTAATTATATTTGATCCGTGTGAACAAGGGTTTGACTGAGGAATCAAGTTGATAATACAATTATGACACTTGTACTCAGGACAGCAAAAAAATTTTAGGAGTGTGTCATCTTGAAAGCTGTATGTTAAATTGACAGAAATGAGATGTTCATCCTCACTGACCTATGAATGATCAAAAGAATTAACTCAACAGAAAAATAAAATAAACATTCACTTTTTGGTTACGAAGCTGTTGAGGAGCTTAATGAAATTGCTTTGTTCTGAGGAGGGTTTTCACACCTTGGCACAGTTTGTCAAGCCAGTTCTTGATAAGATTGAAACCTGCATATATTTTTAATGTGAAACAAATCACAATGTTGCATCATGAGGAAAGTTAATGTAGGCAAGAACTGAGTAGCTTCCATACTGACTTTTAGTTAGCATGTTACTAATGGGTTGAAGCTGAAATGTTGTAGTAAGAAGTTTCTCTTCAATAGAATCCTGCTCAATTTTACATCCCAGGAAGGAATGTTTGTGTGAGCTTTTGTTACAGGCTGTTGCCCTTCATTAATGTAACAGTAGTAGTATGGCTGTAGAATCTATTCCTGGCTGTACCAGAAAGGTCATCCAATTCTGTTCCCTCAAATTTCTGAGGTGTCATCTTCTCCAAGTCAAGCAGTAGTTTTGTTTCAGATTGTTAGATGTTCAAATAGTCTCTCTATCAGACGTCTATCAGATCGTAATGGTCCAAAAATGGAAAGTTGAGCCATTATACATCAGAGAAAAGTGTATCGAAACTGTCAGGTTATGTACCCGACATGGGTACAATGTGTGAAGCCCAATTCTGGTGTTCCCCGCCGTGATATTGCTGGAATATTGCTAAAAGCGGCGTAAATCCATACTCACTCACTCACTCAGATAAAACATCACTAGACATGAGGATTTGCCATTTCAATTGTATTTCCTTTCTGTTAGGCACTGCTTTATATGCAGAGATTAAGATTACCATGTGTAAACTAATCCAGAAATAGCTATTGGCTGTACACACATTTTCTACAAGATCTACCGGTAGCACTTTGGTCTATTGACTGATACATTTTATGTATAGAACAGTAGGACAAGTCACCCTTTGAGGCTTTACACGGTCTTGCTATTTCGATCGCAAAAACAATATGTTGATGTAATAGTCAAACTATAACAAATATGATTAACTGTGTAGTTCAGTACAAATTTGTTCGCGTGGTATTTCCAGTGTTACATGCTCAGGGTAGGCTAATGTCTTTGCGTTAGGGATAATAACGTATTATGCGCCTCTCTGTATTATTATATTTTTTTTAACGAAGTACGCATTATACACAAGAATTGATGGTCTTCTTCGACTAAGATTATGTTGCGGTTGTTTCTTTTACATGAACTGATGCCATTACCATGATCATATGACACAAAATTGTACAAGAAAATCTAAGCAATAGTGCTTGTGAAGGAAAGACAGGAACCTGTGATTGAAGAATCACACTCATAGGTGCACACACTTTCTACAAATACTTTATGGGAATAATTTATTTGGCACTCATTATGTGTAAAATGTCTGGATGTCTACAAAGAGACAAAGAAATATGTTCATATTTTGTGATATTCTGAATGGACATGGTTATTTTGTAAATACCAATGATGACAAAGTTTTACTTTGGTCTATTAATGTTATGCAGAGGGTTAATGTGAATAGTCAGTCTACAAATTCTGGTGCTACTAACTTTTTCAGGGAAGATCCCAGAGAGTACAAATACATGTATAATCAAGATCATCAGGTTGCATGTTACTGATATCGCATCAACATAATGTTACTACCAAAAGCTGCTTCTGCTTTGCATACAATAATATATGAATGAATAAATGAATAAAATCATGAATTTGCTTTTGTTCAGTCTTTTATGCACTCTTTGAAGGCAGGTCGTATAACAACCCAATGTCATGGCTTCAGTTCGAGATGAGATGAAGCAATGCTTGACTGCCCTGGGTGTGTTAATTATCTCAGCTGTGCTGCAGTTATATTTTGTAAGTACCCACTGACATTAGGGAAATAGTTTTCTTGATTAGGCATTTGTTATCTACATGTATTTGGAGATAAAGAATCTATTTTCTATCATTTGATAATATTGTAGGCCTTGTTTATTCTCTAAATATTGTAAAATATACTCACACGCAAAAGAAATGCTAGTGGTTTTAAGCAAATAGGTAACAAACACGGAACCATAATTTGATACGAGTTTTAGCATGTATTGAAGCCTGATGTTGATGATATCACTATTTTTGGTTGCATTTTGGAAGTCCCAAGTTAAGACGCAACATAAAAAACGAATCGCCAAAACGCACCTTTTCAATGAATATGTGGGTATCATGCACCCATTTCTCGCTAAATCGAAAATGCACGAATTGTAGTGGCTATAAAACTGTGGCCGATTCTTGGACCTACCACGCCTAACTCAAACTCAGAGAAACCAGGCTATCGGACGTTTGGAAGCTGGAAAGTCTGTCCAAGATGTTGCCCGTCATTTCAACGTTAACATAACCACAATTTACCGTCTCCTGCATCGATACAATGCTACACAGACCACAGATGACCTTCCTCGGAGCGGTCGTCCTAGGGTCACCATACCTCGACAAGATCGGCAGATTACCCGTCAACACCAGCGACATCCGTTCCTAACTGCAAGTGAAAGTACTCGACAGACCATAGGAACACATAATCGACACATTAGCCGGGACACTGATCCGACGTCTCCGTTCCAACAACCTCAGATGTCGCACGTCGTCCTGTTCTCCAACCACGGCATCGACAAGCACGACTTCAGTGGGCACAGGGTCATCACAACTGGCGTCATCGTGAGTGGAGGCGTGTCATCTTCTCTGTCGCTTTTGTGTCTCCCATGCAGACGGAAGAGTCAGAATTTGGGGGGGGTGTGTGTGGCAGTGATCAATGCTAGTGGTGGTCACACCAGGTATTGACTGCCATTTTGGGTATGGACCCGAAACTCTGTAAGCCCTTAACATTTGAAAAAAACCCAATTATGTCATCTGCCTTTTAATCCATTAAACTGTCTTCAGTCAATTTTTTGTCAATCTTGCCCTATTAGTATTTCTTGTCTTTACTGTTGAAAATAAATAACATGTATACTGCATACTCGACTTGCGTTTCTTTTGCGTGTGAGTATAGATGGTTACTGAAGAACGGACACCAATTATTTTGATGGGCATGGATTTGCTAAATGGTATCATGGAAAGATATAAAGGGCCAACTATGTCCCAGTAATTACGTCACTTATTTTTCTTCTCCGTCCTGCCATGAAATGAATATGATAAATCTATTCAGTCAATCTGTTAAGTGTTTTATTGATTACTTATTACCACAGATGATCAGCAGTAATTATCCCCTGTGTAATAGTTTAATGAAGCCATCCCTGAAAAAGAACCTACTTTCACTGATAATGTATAGTGTGCCAGCAGTGAGAAACTTCTTCAGCTAAAGTCCCAGGCATGTATCCCATGTGTGGCCCCTTCTGTTCAGAGGGTCATTTTCTTTTGTCATAATGTTGCATTCGGTAAATCACATTTTGGAAACAATTCTTTGTGAATACTCTACCCCTATTACACTAATGCCTAATACCCGTAATGTGGCTTGTCATCACACCAACAGAATATTCAGATTTTCAACAGAAGTCCTCTTTATAGAAGACAGCTATCCATAATTACTTTTGCAAGTAATAATATATACTGAACTGCAAAAGAAACATCACAATGGATAGATATATACTCAACAACAAAAGTTCCTGTGACACCAATATTTTAGTGTATTTTTCAAACAAGTAAAGTTTGTTTTTCAATATTGTAGTACATCTATTGTTTGGCATCGTGCTGACAACAACCACTCAGAAAAAACAAAATTACGAAATCATTCAACATTACCATTATGTTTCTAGGTTTTTTCAGCACCATACCCGTGCTCGTGGGTTTCACCGAAGTGGTAAACGTCTGAGACCTGCATCACTTCGGGCTTTCCTCCCACATTAAGCTGACACGCCGCGACATAACTGGAATACTGTTAAAAGCG